>NC_091396.1:57745574-58052955 GCF_032191515.1 Phaenicophaeus curvirostris | reverse complement strand
AATGTGTTTTTAAATCGGTATATAGGTCATCTCAGTAGTTTGAGACACTTCACCAAGCGTTACTAAAGAAAGTCATTATTCCTATTACAGTTTTTAGTGACAAGTTACTAGAACTGTAACATACAAGCTATGTTTCTTAGTCACAGATGTCAGGAGAGCACTGGTCAGGAGCAAAGCCAATTAAGCCCGGATATACTGCAATGTACTGAACTATACAGCTTCCCTGTGGCTCCCTGGGGCTGGGTTTGCCAACCTGCTATTTCTGTAACAGATGACATAGTGGTAATGTGAAAGTTTCACCTTCTTAACCCTTTGCTGAAAGTATCACACTAGCAAGTCATGATTATAAATAAGAAAAAAGTATTGATAAAGAGCTGCCAATGAGTTCAGAAAGTAAGCATATGAAAAGGTTAGAAAATACTCAAACATCTTCACAGGTGCTAAAACAAAACAAATTATTTTTACTATCATGTTCAAAGTATTTTCAGAATAACAAGCACACTGTAAACAAATAAGCAGTGGAGTCTTACACAGTCATTTACAGACTATTTCCATTGAATGCTTTGTGATCGATCCAGACTTTCAGCCTGTCAAAGTTTAGCTATCTCTAGCTCTGCCTTATGAAGAGAGCTCATAATTTCAAATTCCCTCAGAACCAAATAGCTTTCAGACTTGCATAAAAATAACCTAAGAATTCCTAAAACGTATTTGCAATTAGCTTGTAAGAATGAAGCTACTTACAAAAAAGTTAGCTGCACAATACAGCAAGCAGCAGTAATGATAGTAAAGAGAGGGATCTAGTATTGCTAATAGCATTTTATACAAATCTGTTCCAAGCAGCCTATAACAGTATAATACATGTCTTTTCCCCAAGTTTCCAAAGACATCTAGATGTTGAAATTTCACTTGACACCAGAACTTAGACATCTAGTTTTAAGAGTCAGTATCTAAGAACGCAACTACTCTTCCTGGCAGCCAAAGTCAGCATATTCCCCGTTTGCTTAAGGTCTGGTTCTGCATGTGCTGAGATGCTTTGTTCCAATTTGGTCTGTTACTTAGCATCCATCTCATTTAAATGTCTGGTGCTCGCAGATAGGATATATCTGCATCTCAGTCACTCTGTTGTATGTGATGCATTAAGAAAAAGTGAAACGCATCAGGAAAGGACTTTCATCCAAAAACTTGGACAGAAGATTCTGTTCCATACCATCTAAGTTGTTCACTTGCCCATGGCTAAAAGATCTCTTCAGTTCTCTGCTCACTTGAAGAAGTTTATAGCTGTGTTTTTCCACATCTCAGGAGAGCACTGCCATGTTACAGAACCTGGGCAGATTGGGTTTGCTTTTTAGCTGTTGTCCTGGTTCTGGCTGGGAAAGGGTTAATTCCCTGGTTTGGGCAGAGAAAGGGTTAATTTTCACAAGAAGCTATAGGAAAGGACACAGTGAGGGCAGCTGACCAGACTGGTCAATGAGATATTCCTTGCCGTCATCGTCATGTTAAGTATAAATAAGGGAGGTGGTCTGCACAGCAATGTGGCTCGGAGTAGCTCAGTGCAGCTGGGTTGGTTTTATGATTTTGGGTTTTACAGTGCAGAGTTTTTTTCTACAGTGTGGGTACACAACACGGAATTCTGGACTGGGAGCAGCTGGGCATCCGGTCTCCAGTGGTTGAGCGACTTTGCATTGTGTATCGCTCGTGTTTTGTACATTCTTCTACTGTAACAATTGTTGTATTTTCTCTCCCTTTGCTGCCCTGTTAAACTGTTTTTATCTCACCCCATGAGTCTTACCTTTTCTTTTTAATACCCATTCCCATTTCCCCAGGAATGGGGAGAAAAGATTGGTCTTTTGTTGCTGGCTGTCTTACACATGGCTCTTTGTGCCAGCTGCTGGGTTAAACCACAACAGTCCTTTGGCACCCAGTATGGGGCTCAAGGTGTTGAGATAACAACAGAATTAACCAGACTGTGTTATACATTTATTATATTGGTTGAATAGTCACCAGTCACAATGATGTATTAATTGTTCTTACAACTGTGTTGTGTAAATCCATACATGTTCTATGTATTCCCTGCAGCACTCTTTATCACCTTTTGAAGAAGGATAGGGATTATAATTCTGCTGTCTTGTATAATATTGACCTATGATACAATCCTGTCATTAGCAATGAGGTTCAGCTGGTATATGTATTGTTGTCATGTCTGTACATCAGGCGCCATCTCTCAGAATTTGTAATAATCACACCCAGTCTATGGAGGAGGTGGGGGGGAGATGCATTCCCTCCGCTTTCTTCCTCAGGCTAATTCCAACAGCTGTTGAGAATTTTCAGTGTCCTTGGGATGTTCAAGCCAGAAAGTTCCTATTGCTATGTCTCTTGAATGCATTTCACATTTTGTTTAGGGTTAAACAACTATTTCAAAAAACCACCCAGGGATCTGTCGCGAGGCTGGCAGCTACCACAGCGGTGCACTGGTGGTGATACCACACTAATCGAGGGTCTCTGATTCCCATCCATAAGCTGATTCATCAGATGGAGAGCTGAGGAGTGATCAGTACGATAGCTCACCCTTCAATAGTCCCATATGACCAGTGTGAAAATCTAATGGAGAGTGGAGGCTGACAGTAGGTTATTGTGGATGAAGTCACACTGCTAGAACTTCAATATGAATATGAGTCAAAGACAGCCAAGTGCTATGTCGCAATTGAGATCACTAATGAATTTTTCTCAATCGCTTTGGCAGCAGAGTGCAGGCCACAGTTTGCTTTCAGTTGGAGGGGCATCCAGTACACCAGGAATCGACTGCCTAACGGTGGACAGAGGTCCACAGCTCTACCATTTGCTGTGGACTGATCCAGGCTGTACTGGAACAGGGTGAAGCTCCAGAACACCTGCAATACATGGACAACATCTTCATATGGGACACCACAGCAGCAGAAGCTTTTGAGAAAGGAGAGAAAGTAGTTCAGATTTTTCTGAAAGGTGGTTTTGCTATTAAAAAAATAAGTAAGGTAAAGGGACCTTCATAGGAGATCCAGTTTTGGGGAATAAAGTGGAAAGTTGGGCATTGGTGGATCCAAGTGGATGCGATCAACAAATACCAGCTATGTCTCCACTGACTGGCAAAAAGGAAACCCAAGCTTTCTTAGGCTTTATGGAGTTTGGGACAATGCATATTCCAAGTTACAGTCTGATTGTAAGCCCTCTCTCTCAAGTGACCTAGAAGAAGAATGATTCCAAATAGGGCCCTGAGCAGTGACAAGCCTTTGAACAGATCAAATGAGAGATTGTTCATGCAAGACAAGATGTAAAAAATGCTCTACACCACAGTTTGGAAGAATGGCCCTACCTGAAGTCTCTGCAGAAAATACTAGGAGAGACTCAAGGCCGTCCCCTAGGGTTTTGGAATCAGGGATATAGAAGGATCTGAGGCCTGCTATACTCCAACTGAAAAAGAGATATTGGCAACATATGAAGGAGTTCAAGCTGCTTCAGAAATGGTTGGTACTGAGGCACATCTCCTTTTAGCACCTTGACTGCTGGTGCTTGGCTGGATGTTCAAAGACAAGGTCCCCTTTATGTATTGTGCAACTGATGCTGTGTGGAGTAAATGGGCCACACTAGTAACGTAGCAGGCTTGAATTGGAAACCAGTCTTCCAGGAATTTTGGAAGGGATCATGGACTGTCCAGAAGGCAAAGATTTCAGAATGTAACCAGAGGAGGTGGTGATGCAGGCTGCAAAGGCCACACTGTATAGTAAAATGCTAGGAAATGAAAATGATATTGTTCATTGTTGAAATGTAGGAAAACATCAGATGTGGAAGCCTGTTCTTTGGAGTGCAACATGATGGGCTGCAGAAGCTGCTGAAGGACAAGGTGAATCGATTCAATTTGCAGAGGTGAAAGCCATCCAGCTGGTTTTAGATATTGCTGAATGAGAAAAAGGGTTAGTACTTTATACTGACTCATGGATGTTCGCCTGTGCCTGATGCGGGGGGGAGTGGGGGTTTACAGCCATGGAAGCACAGCAGCTATCAGCACAGAGACAAACCCATATGGGTTGCCCCATTGTGGCAAGATATTGCTGCCCAGTTTGAGAATTTGGTTGTGAAAGTACATCACTTAAGAGCTGGGCCACTGAGGAACATCAAAACAACCAGCAGGTGGATCTGGACTGGGAACTTAAAGTTGAAGTATATCTCAGTGGGCCCATGACACTTCAGGCCAGCGTGGCCTGAAGCAGCATATCAATGGGCTCAAAGTCAAGGGATGTTCTTGACCATGGACACTACGGCACAGGTTAGCCGTGAATGTGAAACACGAGCTGCACTCAAGCAAGCCAAATAGATGAAGCCTCTGTGTCCTATGGAGGACAATGGTTGAAATATAAGTCTGGTGAAGCCTGGCAAACTGATCATATCATATGCTTACAAACCCACCAAGGAAAGTGCCATGTGCTTACAATGGTGGAAGCAACCACTGGATGGCTAGAAGCATAGTCTGTGCCCCATGCCACTACCTGGAACACTGCTCTTGCTCTTGAAAAGCAAGTCCTTTGGTGGCATGGCACTCCAGAAAGAATTGAGGCAGACAGTAGGACTCAATTCTGAGACAACCTCATGGACACCTGGGCCGAAGACCATGATATTGAGTGGATATATCTCATCCCCTCTCATGCATCAGCCTCTGTGAAAATCAAACAATACAATGGACTGCTAGAAACTATACTGAGAGCAATGGATGGTGGGACCTTCAAACATTTAGCAAAATCTGCCTGTTTAGTCAACACACGGGGATCTACCAGTTGAGCTCTCCCTGCCCGATCCATACTTTCACGTACTGTAGAAGGGGATAAAGTCCCAGTAGCGCACATGAAGAACTTGTTAGCCTAGGTTAGTTCTGCCTAAGAAGGAGGCAAACCCTTTTGTAGGATTGCTTTTGCTCAAGGACCTGGATGTACTTAGTGCGTGCTTCATCAAGATGGGAAATTCCAACGTGTATTTCAAAGGGATTTGATTTGGGATGCGAATAGCCAATAATTTGTATTGTATGATGTTACTTCTGTGATTGCTATGGGTCATATCAAAGGTATTACAGTGAGGATCACCTAGATTAATGAACTGACTGATGAAACTGAACAAAGAGCTGCCTTCAGCAGTAGGCGCCTGACAACTTCCTCAAGGTCAGCATCCTCAACCTGCAGACCATGGGCATGGGCTGTGCCAGGTACACCAGCTGCGTGCTCCTGATGCAGCATGTGGCAATCCAACACCACACACTCTCTCTCCTGCCCTGGAGAACTGTTATAACAGGTGGAGCCCAAAGTTATGGACTGAACTGAGCAAGCATTTTGAAGGGATGGCCTATGAACTAAGGGAGTGATATCTGTGTGTATATATAGCAAAAGATACAAAAAATTATGGTGAACAATTGGAAAGTGTAAGATCTAGGCATGACTAAGGTGATATAGAATTAGAAGTGGATAATGTCCTGGTTCTGGCTGGGAAGGGGTTAATTCTCTGGTTTGAGTAGAGAGTTAATTTTAATAAGAAGCTCTGAAAGGACAAGACTGAGGCCGTTGACTGAACTGGCTAGCAAGATATTCCATGCCATCACCATCATGTCTAGTACATATAAGAGAGGAGGTTGGCAAGGCGGCACGGCTCCACAACTCAGAATTCCAGACTGGGAGGGATTAGGCACCTGACCTCTGGTCAGTGAGCAACTTTGCCTTGTGTATCGCTTGTGATATGTCACTTTGTATATTCTTTTACAGTAACAATTGTATTTTCTCTCCCATTGCTGCCTTGTTAGACAGTTCTTGTATCAGCCCACAAGTTCAACCTTTTCTTTTTGATTCCTTTTCCCATTTCCCCAGGAGAGGGGAAGAGGGAGTGAGTGGCCACATGGTTCTTTGTTGCTAGCTGTGCTCCAAATGATTCTTTGTGCTGGCTGCTGGATTAAGCCACGACAGCTGTGCTGTTCCTCCTTGATCCTTGTAGAATGGTATGCAAGACTGAGAACAAAACAAGAATAGACAACAGCTTCGTTCTTCAGCCTGAAGTGGACATCAGTTCTCTGAAAGATAGAGCTCAATGTTCTGGTATCTGCCCCCGGTGATGTTTGTGCACTACCGTTAGTAATTCTAAATCACATAATCATAGAATCATTTAGATTGGAACAGATGCTTAAGATCATAGAGTCCAACCATAAACCCAACACTGCCAAATCCACTGCTAAACCGTGTCCCTAAGTACCACAGCTACACACCTTTTAAACACCATCAGGGATGCCCAGTCCCTGGGCAGACTGTTCCAGTGCTTGACAGTACTTTTGTTGAAGTAAAATCTTCTAATATCAAACTTAAATCTTCCCTGGTGCAACTTGAGGCCATTTCCTCTTGTCCTATCACTTCTTTCTTGGGAGAAGAGACTAACACTCATGCAAAATCACATGAGCTAACCCTGAAGCAGAGAGAGAACCTTGGTGTCTTCCCACATCTAGGGCTTTCCCATCCTCCTTTGGGTGCCTGATAAAGGGCTCAGAATGAGACAAAATAAAGAGAAGGTGTGATGTTAAGGTATAAGAGTAACTGCCCTTGAATAGTCTAGATTTTTTAATTGGGGTTTTATTCCTTCTGTTACTCAAGCACATGATGATACAGAACTTAAATATAGTATGAAACAAAATCCCACAGAAAGTATATGTTCTAGAGTTCATTTTCTGGTTCTGCTTCTGTAGTTTTAGAATGTTTTAGATGCAAACAGACCATGCGGTAATGTTTGCTGAATGGCTGACTCTTAAATGACATTACATGGAAAATTATAGCCTGGCTTTTTTTCTGGTTCCTAGAAAGCTTTTTGTAGAGACGGCTTGAGTGGGAATTGGTCAAGTAGACCTTCGGTGATCTTGCTGAAGCAGATATTGTGTAGATGAAACATGGCCCATGAATACTAGAAACACATATGCGACTTCAAGATCTTAATCTCATCCATATTCAAATCTGTTAGGTTTCTTGTGCTTTACCAGAAAAATATCCTTTCCTACTCTCATTCATGAAGAACGGCGTATGTGTGTTCATGTGCTGTCAGCCTCTTAAAGGTCTCTGAGTATTCATGACAGTATTTTAATGTCTTTTTTTTCCTATTTTTTTCCAAACTGCCCTCCCCTGTTTGATGTAGTCACTTCACTGGAAGAATGTGATATCTCTAGATTTCAGCACCTTAATACTCTTTATTTTAACCCCATGTGAAGGGAGAAGTCCCTCCTGGCAAGAAAATCATTGTGAATTGGGAGATGAATATGTTTTTACTTTCTTACAGAAGAGGTCTTCCATCTTTCTCTGATCCAATTACGTCATTTCATGGGTCAGCTGAATTCTTGCTGAGTTATGAATCCTGTGGGAGCTGAGGGAAGTGCAGACCTTGTCTCTTTGACAGGCAGGCTATTTCAGCTCCTACAGAAGCCTCTCTAAGCTTTCTTATGTTTGAATTGGAGAGAAAATACTTTAATATGGTATCCCTTTTGAAAGATTGCTGGTTTCTGTCTGCAGCCTTTTGTTTTCAAAGGTAATTGTTATATGTGTACAGTGTCCCAACACACATTTAAAATTCCTTGATATGTTGTGCAATGTGCTGATTGGTTTCAACATAAGTGATGAAATTTGCTTGTCGGACTAAGCTATAATTTGAATAATACAGAGAAAAAAAAATCAAACTTTAAGCCTTTCAGAGTTGCTCATTTAAGCCAATAGATAGTGAGGAAATTGTTAGTGTTGCACTTTATGTTCCCGTCCCTTGTGGAAGATGGATCTGTGGTAGGGGCAGTGGATTTGCATGTTGCTTTACCTTGAGGAGAAAAATCAGATGACTGCTTTGGCAAATTATTTCTAGAATAAGTAACGTTATTCCTAAAACTGTGTATCAAAGCATCTGGGGAAGCATGGAACAAAATGGCCCAGAACTGGTAGTACCAGATAAAGTCGTTATACTTGAAGTAATGTTGTGGATTTAGGTGGATATTACTAAAACGTAGTCCCTGTTTGGTGGTATAAGAAACAAATAGCAAGTCTGAGCCCTTGTCTTTTACATTATGTGTTGGTTCTTTCTGTGGATAGGATAATAGCTGATTGCCTAGGAGGCTGGTTACTTTTTCATTGAAATGTTTTCAAAAGAACATAAACGTTTGATTTTTCAGTTTTCCCACTGCTGTAGTGCCTCTGGCTTGGCAGTGCTTCTGGCTTGTCATGGGGATCCCTGATGTATAGTGTCATCAAGCTCTTGCCAGCTGTGTTAAACATCCATTATGCGTGTCAAGATGAATGTTTAAAGGTGTTAATGTGATAAATCTCATACTTTTGGAACCGCTTGTAGTATTAAAAGGATACCAAAACTAAAAGTAGTAATGAAATATATATTTTACACTAAGCTGCATCAAATGTTGGTTTTACCTATATTTTTTTTCTTCCTACATCCTCTGGAAATGGTTGGTTTAAGGGTAGATAACCTACGTTAGTCTTGGTGATACTAAGTCATTTTCTTTGTGTGATACTGTAGTTAAGACAGAAATAAATTCACATCGGTTTACTTGTTTATTGCTGCCATGTCTTGGATGGTTTTTTTTATGGTAAGAAATGAATGCTGCTGTGTCACCCTTACTGCAGTTATTAAAGGAATGTGGTGTGCTTTGACACTAAATAAGCAAATAAAAGTAACGCAAATGATTAGTAGTTTTGACAACTTTCCCAGCCATGGAAAAAAAAATTCTCTTCAGAGGATGATGGACTGATGAACTTTAATTTTTTTTCTACCTATCTTTCATTACTTAACTGCTTTGTTTCTCCTTTTTCAGTATCTAGTGATGGACTACTATGTTGGTGGTGACTTACTGACGCTTCTCAGTAAGTTTGAAGACAAACTTCCTGAAGATATGGCTAGGTTCTACATTGGTGAAATGGTGCTTGCTATACATTCCATACATGAGCTACATTATGTGCACAGGTAAAATACCATCTCACTTTGGGAAAAAATACATGTACAGTTACAACAGTAATCCCAGAGATATTGCTACATATGCATATGGGTACAATAGCCACAGGCAGACTGCTGTGAGTACTTGTTTACTATGTACTGTAAACTATCTGTGTAAGCTCTTGCTTTTTAAATACCAGGTTTTAATGGATTGGTATTAGAAGCAGTGATGTTTATCTGACCAGCCTTTTAACAAGTCTTTTAGTTTTAATCAGGTTTCTTGACTTATTCTCAGTTCACTCCATGAATACTTATCTGCCTTTTTTGCAACCCAGCCTAGAAGTTTGAAGCAGTTTGAATTCTCTGAAATTGTTTAGACATTCTACAAAATTTACACGTAGTAAGGCCATGATGACATCAGTGCAGCTGTTTACCTGAGGTGAATCCTCAAATGTTTTTTGTGGTGAGGGGGAATGTGCCTGTCTAATTATTTCTGCATATGGAATATGTATCCCACATCAGTGCCTACCATCATGTTAACTTAGGCTGTGTTCTGTAGTAGTTCAGAATGTATAGTATTCCTTATTCTTTGCTAGAGAAAACTCGTCAGGAAGGTAAAGTACACTTTGTATGCTTCTTTTTTGGCTTTCTTTTGAAAGAACTGATTTATAAGAGCTGCGAGTAGTGTAAGGGAGGCACTTGATAAATATTTTGTTTCATCATTGCAAGAATCTTGATCAAGTGAGAATTTCTAGCCTTTGTTTGCTTTTCAAGTTTAACATCTCTGTATGGTTGTCTGTTAGAAAGCAGAATTATACTGTTTTTGGAAACTTTTGCAGTTGTCTCTTTATATGCTGACTTTATAGCTGGATTTCAGTAAGCAGAGAAGTTAGAAAATGCAGAGCATGAGAGTAGTAAGGTTTTTCAGTTAACTGAAAACTGCTTGTGGCCATAAAGGTAGGTTCATTATAGATCACTAAAGTCTCAGCTCAGGAGAAGTGAACTTCATACTAGCATTGTACCTGACTTTGCAGGTACATTTTTGCCAGATTCCTTTACCTCTTTATGCCTTTATTTCTTAGTCTGTGAAATAAGGACAGTTTTACTGTCTCCATTATGAAATCTGTGGGTGAAAACCATTAGTTGAGTGAGGTGATTTATATTTACGATTAATGTTTAAAAGGCACAGGGAATTCTCAAACTGTTCTGTGTGGACTTTCATCACTGATACAAGAATTAAAAAGAGAAAAGATACAGAAACTCTGTAATACTCCTGTGAGTGAATGTGGACAATACGTGGGGGTTTAAAAATGTTACGTGCTGAGAGAAGTGCATCAGAGGCACCATTGCGCCCATTTCTGAGGAAAGTAGCCTGACTAAACTAACCAGTTACCTCTTTGCAGGGAGCTGAATTAAAGCGTGTTGTGGCAGTAGGAATGAATGGCTCTGAGGCCAAAACATATGCTTTGAATAGCAGATGTGTGAATGCCCACAAAATCATTCCTTGGCAACGGGAAGAAGCATGATTGCTCTGGAGAGGATTTCAAGGACCCTTTAAAGGCTTATATGACCTGTTAGCTGTAGATAGGAAACAGTGGAGCTCAGAGATGGGGCATTAAGCCTTTCTGAATAGGAATAGTGTTCCCTTAGGCAAGTGAGATCTGCATGCAAAGCAGAAAAGCAGAAATGTGTTGGATGACATTGGCTCATGCTACAAATGGCACCGTGAGCAGTGTTCTTTAAAAATCAAACAAACCAAAAAAATGGTGTATAGTTGTGTATAAGCTTTAATAATCCTCAGCACCTACTGAACTTGACTTGTGGTATGAGTCTGTAAAGTAGTGTTGTCAGTACCTGGAACTGAAGTGTATGCAGTAAGTTTAACGGTAAAAAATTACTGATGAATTTACTGGGAAAATACAGCAACATGGTCTAATTTTCTGGATTATCACATTTTTTTCTGTATTATAACAAATGAGGATATGTTTAATTTATGTTGACAGGCATAGTATAACATTTACTATTTTGTCTTAATACTGCTAATGAGCAACGATAAGTGACATTTCAGTAATTAATTTCAAAGTATTAGCCCTTGGTTAAAAAGTGTTAATTCAAGTTTGTGTTGGAATAATTTATCAGATTGGCAGGATTTTTCACGTCTAAGGACCCTTTATTGAACCTATCATGTTTTTTCTAGTAAGTCTTCTCAAGTGTGAAACTGTGAAATTCAACGCCTTAAAAATCAGACATTGTCAACTTCCACGCCTGTGTAGCAAGGTGTATTAGAGCATATTTTTTAATTTTTAATTTCTGAGCACATGTAGTGGTGTTTGGAACTTTCCATTTGAGAAGAGTACAATATTTTATGATGCAGAAGGACTGATGAGTTTAGTATAAAGCATGTGGTTTTATTTATTATTAATAGATAGTATTATTTATCATAAAAAATCCAAACGAACATACTTATAGTTTTGGTTATCTTTTGGGCTAGCTCAGGTAAATAGTTATATTTCAAAGTGGCATGGTGATAAGCTTGCATGTTGGGAGCTGATCCTGGATGGTGTTGGCAGGAAACTGGTATATGTTACCTTGGAAGGCCTGGATGTTCTACTTTTTAGCCTGCAGAACGGTTATGCAACCGAGTTGATTATCTTCTGCACTTGCTTTTCTCTCATCCTGTCTTGCCACCTTCCCAAGATATTGGCTAGGTGCTCATTTGGGATATTTTGAGGCTATTAATTTAAAAAGCAGCGTAGTATATATCAGGACTGTCTTATTAAGTTGTCTGGATGATTGATCTTTTACTGATACTTTGTGTGAATTTAAGTACAAAGTGGTGAAGTAAAATGTGGATAATTGGTGGACTAAATTCAATTAACATGCTCTTTAGTAAATCCTTCTTGGCCGCCTTCCTGATCTAAAAAAGAATATAAAGTATTGAGCTAGAATGAAATGGGAATCTTTGATTATGTTATTTAGTAGCCTTGGCATGATGTATACCATTTTATACACTGCTTTATCTATGTAAGAAGAGGAAAGACACAATTTGATGTTGGAAACTTTCTAATGTTACTATATCCTGTTGAAATGGCATTGCCTTGATCCCAGGGAGTTCAGTGGGCTGTAGAGTAACTGCTGCATGTGCACAGAATGCGAAGGTCTTTAGGTATCCACACAAGCAGATGGGCTCGAATAGCAAATATAAAATACTGGCCAACAGAAATAATGGACAAAATTTAGAGAAGCGGTAAAAAAATCTTCCTAGGTAAAAAGTGAAAAGTTAGTTATAATTCTGGGGAAAAAAACATACGATTAAAAGGTTCCCTTTTCTCTTTTATCTTTCTTGCCTCAAAACAATATATTGTGATGCATATTATCTTGAAATTATGTTTATGAAGTAAAGTGTCTATCTGTTACAGTCAGTATGACTCACTGTAATTGTTCTGCTTGATTATTTGGCTATTCAGAGTTCAGCTTTGATGAGCTTGAAAATCTGATGTAATCTAAGGCTTCAGTATTGCAGGAAAAGTCTTAAGTTGGGCAGGAGGAGAGGGTTGTAATTAGTACACAAACAAACTTGCATCAATGGGTATCCAACATAAAATTCTTTGTTATTCTGATGCAAGATTAATCTTTAAAAGCAGAGCTAATACCTCGTATTTAAATCTTCTCACTTATTTCTTTTACTACAGGGACATAAAGCCTGATAATGTCCTTTTGGACATGAATGGCCACATACGACTGGCAGACTTTGGATCCTGTCTGAAAATGAGTGAAGATGGCACAGTATGTATGAAGTAAAATTTGATTGGGTCACTGGTATTATAACCTGTTTAGTGAGTTGTTGGTCTTAAAGCTATCAGACATTGTCAAAGTGCATCAGGGAGGTGATAGATTGTAAGCTTATTGATGGGCTAAAAATTGGGAGAAGTGTATAACTCAGTGTATTTATATTATAAAAGTATTTCTGAACACATTACTCTCTGTGTTTAACAGGCTGCTACCTTTTGAAGTTATCCTTTGCTATGTTTTTCTATCTTTCACCTTTTCTTCTACTAGGAGTGTGAGTTCTCATGAGATTTTTATGAACTGTCCAAAGACCCTGTGCTAAAAAGTAAAGGAGTTTGATATTATTCCTGTGCTGGAGTCATAGATGATGAGGAACCTAGCAGCCATGACATTTGAAATCTAAGTCATTCAAAATGAAGAGAAAATTAATAAGCAGTTTATTTTGTAGATCTTTTACAAATCAAACAGCAACATTATGGTAATTGGCCATCTTGTGCACCAGATTTTGCGCTCTTGAGTTTGTTTGTTTTGTCTAGTGTAGGGTGCTTCCCGAGGTGCCAATCCTGCCAAAATATGGCACACAACATTGTTCACTGATTTTTGGCACAAACTCAAGTGTTGGTGATATTCTGTAGTCATTAAATGCCTTTCAAAGATTTACCATGTTAAAATGCAGAATTAATTGGAAGGAGCCATTATAACTCTTTGTGAATCCTGAGAACATATACCTAGACATCAGAGCTGCTCTGTCACTGCCCAGATGATTTGGTCTTCCCTACTACTTGGGCACAGGGCAATTCCCCACCTTACTTTCATCTGATTGCGAAGCTATGCAGTAAGCCTTAAACCGATTTCTGACATAATAGAAATAGTCACCTACTTGCCCTTGCTATCTTCAAATGAAACTGTAAAACTCAAGCATAACACTTGAACTCTCTGCTTATTCATTTCTTATTTCAACTTCTGGCAGCCAATTGAAATTTTAAAATATAAAAAGATGCAAAGGCAAAACATTTCCTTGTCTTTCTGCTTTCTCACAGTGGGTGTGACTATTTTGGGTTTCTCCTGTGTTCAGAATAAAATTTATCAACTGATTTTTCATAGAAGTAGTTTGGAACTTAATCTTTGCATTCTATTTTACTTTCTTAATATTTTCTTTATTTTGTGGCTTTGACTTTATAAATCTCTTCCCTTTCCAAAATCATGTCCCGATGTCTGTAATTGTCACAAATGCGGGTGTGTGAGTGAGAAAGTTGCTGAGAGAACTTGAAAACTTACAAGTATTATATTTGCTGTATTTTTTTAGGTGCAGTCGTCAGTAGCGGTGGGTACGCCTGACTACATCTCCCCAGAGATACTGCAAGCCATGGAAGATGGCATGGGAAAATATGGGCCTGAATGTGACTGGTGGTCACTGGGTGTCTGCATGTATGAAATGCTGTATGGCGAAACACCCTTTTATGCAGAGTCATTAGTGGAAACCTATGGGAAGATTATGAATCATGAAGTAAGAGATATTAAGTGTATTCACTGAGATTACAATGTTTACAGAGAAACTGTTATCACTTAAAGATATTGGAGTAATCGTAGTGCTTTGCTTTTCCATGATAGTTTAGAACCATATTGTTTGTTGGTTTGTTGGTTCAGGTTTTAGGAATGTTTGCTTCTTTGTCAAATTGAATTTTTTCTGTAAATGCTGATGTTGTTGAAAAATCTGAAGCAGTCAGCACAAAATCAATATCAAAACCAATTCTCATGTTAGGCCCATTTAAGTTTTCCTCCGGGATGTGCAGGAGAAATGAAGTAACTCATTATTTACACAGCTGTGCACATTTTCTGTCACACTGATAACAGTACAAAAGGAATAGGCAAGTCAACCAGTGTAGACATGAGGTCAGGGGGAATTGCCTGGAGTGGAAGTGGCAGAAGAAGGTGAATTTTGAGGTGCATGAAGAACATGAAGTTAGGGGGGCTGTCCAGGGTCAAAGCGGTAGAGAAGAGTTGGAACTTCTGGGTGCATTTTCAATGTTGAAGAATAAGAATAAACTAGTTCGTTGTGTCCTTTCATGAGCTGCATTAGGAGGATGTGTTTATGTGCATGCTCATCCTAGGAAGCCAGAAGCTATTGCATAGGGTTTTGTCTTCTCTTCAAGATGAGTGCAGTTTACTCGTGTATACAATGCTGTGCTCTCACAATGAAGCAGTGATGGATAAAACATGAAATCCTTGCCAGAGCTAAAATCCTTAGTATGATGAATCTCGTTTGCCTTAATTCCTTCAGTGAACTAGCTGGTTGCAAATGTAACCAGTGTAAACTCTGGCTAACTGGCTCTATAACTACATGGGAGGAAATTTGAAGCTGTTGTCCTGCAGACATAATAATTTTTTAATCTCATTTGGACACATAATATGATTACATGTTTTTCAGTGAAAGTTTTAAAGTTAAATTTCAGTTACACTGATTTGGTCCCTAATAATCTCATTTTAAACTTGAAAAGTTGTATTATAAATAGATACGTGTATGCTGTTGTCCTTTATTGGAAAAAAAAATGTTAGAAGTCCCTTCTTGACTATACAGCGATGGTAGTAAAATGCAGAAAAAGTTTTCCAAATTTTTATCTAATTTCAGATGTTAGTGGTAACTACAGTTGTAGTCTTCTATGTGTTTATGGTAATAGAAATCTTTCCTAAGTAAAAATCATAATTTGGTAAGAAAAAGAGGTATTTAGCCTATAAATTAGAAAAATGCATCCTTCAATTTAAAAACCTTTTGTAAAGAATTGACTACCAACCTCAGTTTTTGAGAGCTGAAATTAATCCTCAGGAGATCAGTGGATCTGCTTTATTGTATGATCTTTAATATATTGTAGTGTGTCAAAATACCTGTATGTCTTGAAGAAAAAAAAATTGCTTTATCTAATAGTTACTGTAATTGCAGTTAGTTTAAAACAGATCTGTATTAAAAGAAATTGAGAAAGGATTACTTGTCCTCAAAATCCGTTTTAAGACAAAAGGTCTGTTACTGAATGTATTGCATTGTGATCTGCCACCGCTCATTGGGACTAGAACCATGTTTGGTTATTCATTTCCAGTTTTATTGGTGTAATTTAGAACACTTCTTTTTAAAGCTACTGTTGAAAGTTATGGAATCAATTTCTTCGCTAAAAATGTCTTTGTTTGTTTTGTTTTCTAGGAACGATTTCAGTTTCCATCCCATGTTACAGATGTGTCTGAAGAGGCAAAAGATCTAATTCAGCGGCTTATCTGCAGTAGGGAGCGTAGGCTGGGACAAAATGGAATAGAGGATTTTAAGTCTCATGCATTTTTTGAAGGACTTAATTGGGATAACATCCGAAACCTAGAAGCACCTTACATTCCAGAAGTTAGCAGTCCTTCCGACACCTCAAACTTTGATGTAGATGATGATGTATTAAGAAATCCAGTGAGTCTATTTTTCACATGTTACTAATGCAAATATGCAACCTTACTGCACTATAAGATATTGGTGAGAACTTATGTCAAAATAAGCAATGTAAGAGATGAAAAATACGTCATTTCAAATGTGAACAATTCAAGGTTTTAATCTCTGACATATTGGGTTATTGGAAATTGTGAGCTACTTTTCTAAATGGTAGCTTGCTGAAATGGACTGCTGCTACACGGTCAGTCAAAGTTAAACATATTGAGGTGGGGAAAGATGCCCTTAGTTGCCCTTGTAGTTTGCCTTTACAGGGAGCTAGTATTTGGATTTATTCGTTTTCAAAGATGAAATAAAAAAACCTCTCTTCAGAAACACAAATATATTCTCCATGCAGCTTGCAATCTCAGCTCTCTGTGTGAGAGAGCTCACTCTGCCACATCTCCGCTCATTTAAGAGATTGGGTTTTGAATTGGGGACATTGGTTTTCATCTCTTCCATTTCTCTTGTCTAGTAGTTTATACACTTGGGCCAGGAAGAGCAGAGAGCTTTAGTGGTAATTTGTTCATCAGCTTGTGTTCCAAGAAATGAAGAGATTTTGGCATTTTTTTTGGTTACTTGTCTAACAATAACTAGCATACTAAAACTAACAGCATACATTTTGGTGCCAGGTCACTTTTAATTAGGAGCTTGAAATTTTGGGTTGTTCTGTTACTTGTTGCATTGTGCTTTGAACTTGTTTAAATGATGCTCTTTCAAGTGCCGGTTCAAGAGGCTCCTAAATTCAGGTCATTATATTACACGACCTATTCTGAAATAAAGTTCTTCCAGGAACTATGTAAGGCTATACAATGAAGTGTAGCTGGCAATTGTCAGTTGGCATGCTCTAAGAAAAGTCTTTTCCTTAAATGTCTCTCTGACTCTTGAGGGTAAATCAAATGCCTTTAGCTCTGTATGGGTTCTTTTTCGGGTTTTCATGCATGTTGTTTTCATGCAGGAAGTGGTGCCACCAAGTTCTCATGCAGGCTTTTCTGGACTGCATTTACCATTTGTTGGGTTTACGTACACAACTGATAGGTGAGCAAAGGATATCTTCTTCATTAAACTTGTTTCCCAGATGTAGCTAATTCTAAGAAATTCTCATTTTTATAAACATGTAGAATGATTGATGTCTGTAGATGTACCTGTGGTTAAACCTTTATCCTCTTTTTTTTTTTCAAGTGTGAGAACATATTTTGGTCATGCTTGCCAGGATTAGATGCTTTTGTATTCAATATTGTATCGATTTGAGATGAATAAAAGTTAAGCATCTAGTTGTGTCAATTGCAATTTGGTATAATCTTACTGTGCCTGCATTGAGAGGCTGAGAACAAGTTTTGTCCACATTGCCTGTCTGCCAGGAACAGTTCAGGATTAGCTCATTGATCCGAAGTTTCGCTGCTATGCTATGTTAACATAATGTTAACATTATGTTAACATAAATGGTATTGAGGATGGACAAAGCAGCTCACTTTGCACATCTTTGAAATGGCCCTCATCTGACCTCAGAGATCCCTCAAATGCATATAGTTGTTTCTGATCTTAAGGTTGTGCTGTCCTGTTTGTTATTCCGTTATTTCCTTTTGCTGGGGCCTGTTATGCCATGCAGTACTATTTCAGAAAGAACCCAGTACACATATCTCGTCCTTTTCAGAGTGAGATCACATGGCTTAACTTAAATCCATCTTTGTCACGTTTCAAACTAAGTTTTTGCATCTGTTTCTCAGCTCTTTCAGTGCAGGTACACTTGTCTGCTTACTTTGCTGTCAGGTAGTTGTAATTTTTGGCATAGGAGAGTTAATATTTTCAGTCGTTTAGGCAGTTTGTAAAGTGAATATAGGTCTACATCATTAAAGTCCTGAGTGCGGGTTTCTTAATTCTACAGCAGCATACACAGTAGCTAAGGAATAATTATTTTATCTATCCTGACAGTTGTCTCAACAGTAACAATTACTGCACTTACTGCTCTTGTAAATTTAAGATGTGTATTTGGTGGAATCACAGCATGTTACTGCTGTAGACTGCTGTGAGTATTTATTAAAATGTTCTAACTTAGGTATTTGTTTTCAGCTCTTTATCTGATAGAGGCACTTTAAAGAGTGTGATGCAATCTGACACTGTAACCAAAGATATGGATGTAGAGCGTGACTTAAAGAACACTTCACAAATAGAAGGCTATGAAAAGAAAATACGGAAATTAGAGCAAGAAAAGCAGGATTTAAACAGAAAACTGCAAGGTTAGTGGTTTGTATTTGTTTGGATTTTTAGTTCTGCTCATTAGCAGGAATTGGAATGTATTTTATTGAACACCTTTTCTTTCCTTTTCTCATTTTAAGAATCTGCACAAACAGTGCAGAACCTCCAGGGTCCAGTGTGTGTTACAGTAAATACAAGCCGCGATAAGGAGATTAAAAAATTAAATGAAGAAATTGAACGGTTGAAGAACAAATTAACAGGTAAGCCTCTGGTATGGTAATTATAGTAATGCAATTTATTTTGCTACTCCTAGTAACATTGTGTACTGTGTTTTTACAGTAAGTAGAATTAATGTTCTTGAGGTGCTAAATAAACAAAGGATTTTTTGAAGTCCCCTTCAATATTAAGAGGCATTTCAGTTTTTCCTGATGAGCACTTAAATTTTTATTCCACTTGCTTGAGTCTGGAGAGGAGGAGTCTGAGGGGTGACCTTATCTCCCTCTACAACTCCCTGAACTGAAGTTGCAGAGAGCTCCCAGGTAGCAAGATGAGAGGAAATGGATTCAGGTTGCACCAGAGGAGGGTTAGAATGGATATTAGGAAAAATTTCCTTACTGAAAGAGTGGTGAAGCATTGGAACAGGCTGCCTAGTGAAGTGGTGGAGTCATTATCCCTAGAGGTGTTCAAAAAAAGTGTAGTTGTGGCACTATAGGACACAGTTTAGTTGGCATGGTGATGTCAGGCTGATGGTTGGACTTGATGATTTTAGTGGTCTTTTCCAACTTTAATTTTTATGATGAGTCTATACTTTTATGCTATGATCTTTGTGGATGGGTTCAGTTAAATATTTTGTGTGGTGTTTGTTTCCCTAAAAATCTCAGGAGATCCTGTTCTCTTAATCCTCCTTTTCAGAGGGAGTATTCTTTTGAATGGATTTTGCTTGATGAAAGCAGGCGTAAGAGACAATGGGGAGAGAAGACTAGTTGCTCTTTAGTAATATAATGGCATAGGTGGAGGGGATGTATAATAGTAGTTCACATTTAAATATTTCTGAGCTCCTGCTCCCTTTGTGTTTCTGTCTGGTGATGCATTAATTGGGAAGCACTCAGCACTGCAAAAAAACAAATACTGGCATCTGTCCTGAGGGAAGACTGACTCATCCATATCACTGAAAGTCTATTGCTTGACAGTGCTATTAGTTTATCCATACAAACCTCCTGTCTGCATCTAATTTTTAAGTGGAATTCAGCGGTAAACAAAATAGTTTTGAATTGTAAAGATTTGGCTGAGAAGTTTACGAGGGCCTGTAGTATAGCATAAGTGTTCAGATGCTGAGTTACTGATGTGCATTTTTTTTTCCCTGCAATTTGGCAATATACTGTTTTTGTAAATGCATCTATTGCAAAAATCAGTTCAGCTCTCTTATGTAGATTATCCTTCCAAAACCAAGCCATTCTTGTGTATCCTGGGTTTAGGTTTGGTTTGAGTCAAAATAGGTAGATTAAGATGCTACTTCAGCAAATGTTTCAGATTTATCTAGCTCTTCATCCAGTGGTGTCCTGTTAAATAGAAAATCTAGGAGTATAGAAAGGGTCATCTTTACAGAAAGGGTCATTGGGCACTGGAACAGGCTGCCCAGGGAGGTGGTTGATTCACCTTCCCTGGAGGTGTTTAAGGCACGGGTGGATGAGGTGCTGAGGGATATGGTTTAGTGTTTGATAGGAACGGTTGGACTCGATGATCTGGTGGGCCTCTTCCAACCTGGTTATTCTGTGATTCTGTGATAGTCTGATTTATAAAGAAGTACTACTAGTTCATGTAGAGTGGGAGGAGATCTGTGCTGAACTGAGAAAAGGAGGAATACTTTAATCGTTACAGCAGTTCTTGGGTTCCCTGAATCCATAGATCTAATTTCCTGTGCTGCCACTGACATCGGGGTACCATTTGTTTAAAAGAAATAGTAATTCATATCAAATAGAGAATGACAGTTCATTTTCTTAGCAGCTCTAAGGGTGAGCCGAAATATATAAAGGTGGTTAGTTTGTTGCATTTAAAGGTGATAATTTCAAATAAATTTTGTTCAATTTTCTTTGACAGTAAAGAGAGAACTGGAGTCAAGTCTCCAGCCTGCCTTATACAGGGTGATATTTCCTTCCCAAATTGTTAGTTCTTATCTACTCTAGGAAGTAAATAGTCTTTTTGTGGTCTTGACACTAATGACTGACTGTAGCCTTGCTTGTCATATAATGAAAACTGCTTAGGAGACAAATTACTAGAACAGCAATTAGAACAACTCAAGTTTATTTCAGTACTTTCAAGGGTTGGAAGTTGCATTCCTCAAAAACAAAACCCATCCCCGCACTAATGCTTTTTCACTTGAAGAGGTCATAGTCCTGGGGAGGATTTCTTTAATAGGCTCAGAAAATTAAAATTCTTTGGAGATGTCAATGCCCCAGAATTTCCTTAAACAATTTGAAATGGTGGGAATGATAAAGAAGTTGATTTTCCAAGGAAAGCAATACCAGTTTCCTTAAAGTTGCTTGCTTTTTGGGTGTAAATTTGGGACCGGCCACCTTTAATACATATTAATCTACAGATATAAGTAAACTGGAAGGACAGCTGGCAGACGCAGTGGCTTTTCGACAGGAACATGAAGACTCTATACACAAGTTAAAAGGACTGGAAAAACAATGCAGAATACTGCGGCAAGAAAAGGAAGACCTTCATAAGGTATTGATCCAAAGATAGATTTGTTTAAAAATGATCATGTAAAATAGTTATAGGACAGTTTTGTTGTAATTGCAATCTTAGTGTTTTAAATGCTGCTTTTTAAAACTGGTGAGATGTTAGTGAATCTTTTAATTTCATTGGCAATTTTCCTAAGTAGTACGGTTTCCCTTTTTGAAGTTGATAGGCATCTTATTTATTTCAAGTGTGTTCTGCTAGATGGAAGAAACACTTAAAGAATTATTTTAGTTTAGCCGTTTAATTGTTCTTACCTGTTTCAGTAGAAGTCCAAGAGCAATCAAGAGAGACATCAGGGACTTGGGACGACTGGTTAAGGATCAGGAGCACAAGCAGTGTTCTACTCTACCCCCCTGGTGGTAGGGAATGATGAGGGAAGAAGCAGAACGAGCCTGCAGATCAGTACCTGGCCCTGAGCTTGGTGTCACCAGCAAAATTTGGGGGTTTTGGTCATGGATCAGTTTACACAAAACCAGGCCTGCTGAGCAACAGATGGGATATGCCTGCCTCAGAAGGGTAAAAGGATCTTTGCACATGAGTTAGCAGGGTTCATTGATGGTACTGTAAACTATATTTGAAAAGGGAAAGGTATAATACCAGTCTTGCTAGAGATAAGCCTGGGAGCAGCACACCAGTGTTTGAGGGATAGTGTGCTAGCGAGGTGCTTTGATCTTCTGGTGGAACGTGTCTGTTCCCATGGCAGGGAAGTTGGAACTGGATGATCTTTAAGGTCCCTTCCAACTGAAGTAATTCTACGATTCTATGATTGATGTGTTAGAAGCCATGGAAGTGCCTGAGAACAGTCTTGTGGGAATTAGAGCTCCTCCTCTGTAAAAGGTGATGGGATCAATAGCCCAAATGAAGTGCAACTGCACCAATACATGCCACATGGGCAGCACATGGGAACTGCTGGAAGCCATTGTGTAGCAGGAAAACCATGATATAGTTGCCATCATGGAAGCATGATTGGATGATTGGAGTGCTGCAATGGATGGCTTTACACTCTTCAGGAGGGATGGGACTGTCTAGAGCTTGACAATGGTGATGATAAGGTTAAGTGTTTATGGGTAAGAACTAGAGGGAGAGCAAACAACGCAGATATCATGGTGGGAGTCTGTTATAGAGCACCCAACCAGAACGAAGAGGCAGGCAAAATTTTGTATAAGCAGATATGAAAAGCCTCACAATTGTTATCCCATGTTCTTGTGAGGGACTTCAACTTAGCAGACATCTGCTGGAAATACTATACAGTGGAGAGGAAACAGTCTGAGAGGTTCCTGCAGCATGTGGAAGAGAACTACCTGGCACAGTGAGGGAGCCAACTAGGGAAGGCACCTACTGGACCTGTTGTTTGTGAACAGGGAAGGACTTGTGAGTGATGGAATGGTTAGAGGCCACCTTGGGCATAGTAATCATGAAATGGTAAGAGTTTTCAATTCTCAGAGAGGTAAGGAGAGGAGGGTCAGCAGAATGGCCACCTTGGACTTTCCAAGTACAGACTTTGGCCTGTGTAGGAGCCTGGTTAAGAAAGTTCCTTGGGAGGCAATCCTGAATGGCAAAGGAGTCCAGGAAGGCTGGACTTCCTTCAAGAAGGAAATCTTAGAGATGCTGGAGCAGGCAATTCCCATGTGCCAGAAGACAAGCCGGCAGGGAAGAAGGCCATCCCGGGTGAAAAGACAGCTTTGGCTGGAACTCGGAAAGAAAAAGGGAGTTCATGAGTGTTGGAAGAAGGGGCTGGCAGCTTAGGAAAATTTGAAATAATATTTAGAAGTTATGTCAGGTGGTTGAGCTTTCAAGTCATGCTTATGTAGGTTCGGTTCCTTTCTTCTTGGAAAGAATATATAGAGTTCAAATGACTTTTTATTATTTTTTTTTATTATTTAAACCAGCAACTTGTAGAAGCCTCAGAGAGACTAAAGATGCAATCCAAAGAACTGAGGGATGCCCACCAACAAAGAAAGCTAGCTGTGCAGGAGTTCTCCGAACTCAGCGAAAGGATGGGAGACTTGCGGTCTCAAAAACAGAAGCTGTCCCGGCAACTTCGTGACAAAGAAGAAGAGGTGGAAGTGAGCATGCAGAAAATCGATGCTATGCGACAGGACATCCGTAAATTGGAGAAGATCAGAAAAGAGGTAGCTTGATAAACTAGCTAACAATGACATTGTGTTTCAGCTGCTGCTTATCCTGTATCTCATAAGTGATTGTATTGAAAAGTTGTGACTGTTAATGGTAATTCACTTTGCCCGTCTGTAAGAAATTGCCCCAGTAACTCTTCCATATAACTGCTACAATTCACAAAACAGACCCTGAACTTGTTTCTGAATGTTTTACTGATGTATCAGGAAATGAACTGAATCTTCCTTTTTTAGTTTGCACTCAGGCTGACTTTAATCTGGAGGAAACTGTTTTCACTGTATGCCCAGCCTCTTAGTTCTTGTGCTTTCGTTCTTCTAGACTCTGACTCATAGCGTAAAACTTAGAAAACTTAATGTCTTCGTGTGCTTTAAGATGGAGTATTCTGACCTCAGGTTTTTTATTTCAACTGAATATTTTTTTTCAGCTGGAGGGAGGAATTGTGACACGGACTAAATATGTGGTTTGCCTTCCTCTGTAGTTTGTCATTGTGGAGAATGTCTGTAATATCTTTAAGCAAGTTAATTTCCGATGAGCATTCTGCGCAGCTTATAGTTTTACGTAAGATAAAGTAGAAAACCAGAAGAGGGCATAAGAAACAGCTGTTGTGGTTAACCTGGAGTGTTTTAATCACTGGAAAATCATCAGATTTTATGTATTCTATGGGTGAAATGTAGAAGAGAAGCTTGAGAGCTTTATAAACATTACTAGAAAAATACTAGCAAATTGAAGGGCAGTCTATGAGAATGTATTAAGGGATGAAGTTCCCAGACTTCTATGCATGAATAAGAAGTGGTAGTTAACTGGGGAAGGTGAAGGACTGTGGCACCTCGTCTGTCGACCAGAGTACAGCAGGCATTCAAATGTTGTTGCTTATTCAGTTAAATATTTCCATGCAAAGCTTTATAATCTCCTGTCTTTGTTCTTACAAATTCCTCTGTTCTTCCTTTCCTAACAGCCGTATCAGTCTTCTATTCAGAGCATAGTCTGTAAGTTCATTATCTTGGCCCACAATTCTAAATACAGTCCTTTCAAAAATAACTTCACTAGTTGAATTTGAATGTGGAAAAACAATCTTACTCTTCCTGTCAGATTTTAAAACTGTGCCACTATTGCTTGAATTGTGACAGTTGCCTTAGTTGCCACCAGATCTAAATTGTCTTTCTGATAAGCATTCTGAAGGTGATAAATGGATGATCAAGCTTACTTTGTTCCATAATTGCAAGGTAAAGGTGCTCAGTGTTCCAATTTGAAGTCTCCCCATGTTCCGGAAAAAAAGCCGGTAGGGGAAGAAAACAGCTTGGTTGAACAGAGAGATCTTGAGTGATATCAAGAAGAAGAGGAATGTTTCTGGGCTCTGGAAGAGGGGACAGGCCTCTTCGGTAGATTACAGGAGGGAAGTGAGATTGTGTAGAGAAAAAATCAGAAGGGCTAAGGCTCAACTAGAAATCAGATTGGCCAAGTCTGTGAAAGATAACAAAAAAATCTTTCTATAAATATATAAATAATAAAAGGAGGACTAGGGAGACCATACAGTCCCTATTGGATGCAGAAGGAACAACAGTGACAGGGGACGAGGAAAAGGCTGAGGTACTTAATGCCTTCTTTGCCTCAGTCTTTAATTGTAAAGAAAGTTGTTCCGTCTGTGTACAAACCCAGGAGCTAGAGGAGCAAAATGAGGCTCCCATGATCCAAGAGGAGGTGGTCAGAGCCTTGCTTGCCCGACTAGACACCCACAAGTCTATGGGGCTGGATGGGATTCACCCAAGGGTATTGAAGGAGCTGGCAGATGTGCTGGCCAAACCCCTTTCCATCATGTTCCAACAGTCCTGGAAGACTGGGCAAGTCCCACTGGACTGGAGGCTGATGTTGTGCCCATCTACAGGAAGGGTCGCAGGGAGGATCCAGGGAACTACAGGCCTGTCAGTCTGACCTCAGTGCCAGGGAAAGTCATGGAGCAGGTGATCTTGAGTGCTCTCATGAAGCACATGCAAGAGAACTGGGTGATCAGGCCCAGTCAACACAGGTTCACAAAAGGCAGGTCTTGCCAAACTAACCTGATCACCTTCCATGATAAAGTGACTCAGCTGCTGGATGAGGGAAAGGCTATGGATGTATCTTCCTGGACTTCAGCAAAGCCTTTGACACAGTTTCTCACAGCATTCTGCTTGGGAAACTGTCAGCCTCTGGCCTGGACAGGCGCACACTCTCCTGGGTGGAAAACTGGTTGGCTGGCCGGGCCCAGAGAGTGGTGGGAAATGGTGTGAAATCCAGCTGGAGGCCAGTGACAAGTGGGGTTCCCCAGGGCTCAGTGCTGGGTCCAGCCCTGTTCAATGTCTTTATCAATGACCTGGATGAGGGCATTGAGTGCACCCTTAGCAAGTTTGCGGACGACACTAAGCTGGGTGGAAGTGTCGATCTGCTGGAGGGTAGGGAGGCTCTGCAAAGGGATCTGAACAGGCTGGACCGCTGGGCAGAGTCCAATGGCATGAGGTTTCACAAGGCCAAGTGCTGGGTCCTGCACTTGGGGCACAACAACCCTGTGCAGTGCTACAGACTAGGAGAAGTCTGTCTAGAAAGCTGCCTGGAGGAGAGGGACCTGGGGGTGTTGGTTGACAGCTGACTGAATATGAGCCAGCAGTGTGGCCAGGTGGCCAAGAAGGCCAATGGCATCTTGGCTTGTATCAGAAACAGTGTGACCAGCAGATCCAGGGAGGTTATTCTCCCTCTGTACTCGGCA
Source organism: Phaenicophaeus curvirostris (assembly GCF_032191515.1). Classification (NCBI taxonomy): domain Eukaryota; kingdom Metazoa; phylum Chordata; class Aves; order Cuculiformes; family Cuculidae; genus Phaenicophaeus; species Phaenicophaeus curvirostris. Next base: position 58,026,928 of record NC_091396.1, on the reverse strand, counting down.
CTGGTGAGACCGCTCCTCGAATCCTGTGTTCAGTTCTGGGCCCCTCACCACAAGAAGGATGTTGAGGCTCTGGAGCGAGTCCAGAGAAGAGCAACAAAGCTGGTGAAGGGGCTGGAGAACAGGCCTTATGAGGAACGGCTGGGAGAGCTGGGGTTGTTTAGCCTGGAGAAGCGGAGGCTGAGGGGAGACCTCATTGCTCTCTACAACTACCTGAAAGGAGGTTGTAGAGAGGAGGGTGCTGGCCTCTTCTCCCAAGTGACAGGGGACAGGACAAGAGGGAATGGCCTCAAGCTCCACTAGGGGAGGTTTAGGCTGGACATTAGGAAAAAATTCTTCACAGGAAGGGTCATTGGGCACTGGCAGAGGCTGCCCAGGGAGGTGGTTGAGTCACCTTCCCTGGAGGTGTTTAAGGCACAGGTGGACAAGGTGTTGAGGGGCATGGTTTAGTGTTTGATAGGAATGGTTGGACTCGATGATCCAGTGGGTCTCTTCCAACCTGGTTATTCTGTGATTCTATGATTCTTTTGCAATAATTTGATTCAAAGATTGGGTTGAGCTGCCTCAGTTGATACTGAGGTATGGAGCTGATCTGTAAGTGTGGGAGGCTTCCTTATTTCACAACTGCAATGACTTCCCGGTGCCATTTCTTTCTCGGAGCATTAATGAAACCTCTGCAGTTATCCCTGCGCATACTTAGTGTAGTTTCTGTCAGTACAGAGTCAGATAATAATAGTTCAACTGCATGAGACAGATGCCTGGATCACTGAAGGCAAAACAATTATGACATTCTGAGACGATTGTTACTCCCTGCATATCCTTATGGAGGAAAGGAAATGAATGATACAGATACCAATATCTTCTGTTGGAATTACTTAAAATTACTCTTGTTGCAGCTGGAAGCCCAACTTGAAGAAGCTGTAGCAGAAGCATCAAAAGAACGCAAGCTTCGTGAGCACAGTGAGGTCTTCTCTAAACAACTGGAAAATGAGCTGGAAGCTCTAAAGGTTACATGATTTTTTTCACAAATGTTTACTCTTGGCACAGGCACTGCAATGGTTTTGCTTACTCAACTGTTGGTAGCTGTGGGAGACTATAGCATTACTAGAAACCTCTCCTAACCTGTTCAGGCTTATCTGCTTCTTTGCTTGACAGACTTTAGTATCTCATTGGATACTAGTAACTTGAAAATGTCCAGTTTACATAAATTCTAAGCAGATGCCAAACGGATGTGATCCAAATCTGTTATCTCTGCAACCCATGTTGACCCCTTATTAGTTTCATGCAAGCAGAGCAGTCACTTAGTGGGGTTTGATGCTTGGAGATAGGCACCTTTTAAGTCACTCAGTGCCCAAATAAAAAATTTTCCCAACTGCCAGCAATTGGGCAATTCTAATTTTAAATAATATTTCCAAAATATAAAGATCGTAGTTTATTCCTAATGGTTTCTCCTCTTCTTCCACAAGCTGAAGCAGGGAGGCCGGACAGCAGGTGCCGCGCTAGAACATCAGCAGGAGCTCTCTAAAATTAAGTCTGAGCTGGAAAAGAAAATCTTATTTTATGAAGAGGAGTTGGTCCGACGAGAAGCATCACATGTTTTGGAAGTAAAAAATGTGAAAAAGGAAGTACATGATTCAGAGAGCCATCAGCTTGCACTGCAGAAAGAGATCATGATTTTAAAGGATAAATTAGAGAAAACAAAGCGCGAGAGGTAAGCTTTTGGGCATGATTCATTAGCTATGGATTTCTTTTGTATGTATTGCATTACATATGTATCTCTGCAGACTGGTATTTTACTTTAACTGTTTATTCCTTTTTGAAAATCCCAGTCTACAGGTTCAGCAATGTTACATTATAAATGTTTCTATTTCCTATCCTTCTCCTTAGGCACAGTGAAATGGAGGAAGCAGTAGGAACAATGAAAGAGAAATACGAGCGTGAAAGATCTATGCTCTTGGAAGATAACAAAAAGCTAACAACAGAAAATGAGAGGGTAATTATTTCAGGAGACATTTTTAAGCAAAATATGATTCTTACTTTGTTACTTTATGATGTTGAAGTAGTCTACTCATTGATCAGAAGAGGATCTGTGAATGTTCAGGTTGTATATGAACAAAACAAATGTCAATTTTGCCATATGAATGTCAGAGATCTGGCTAAATAGTAACTTCAGCGTCTCAGTATTGCTTTTTGTGGGATTGATTGCTACAGCTCAGAGGACACCACCTTCTGATTTCTTTATGAAGGACACACAGAGAAGGAAGGATTTACAAGGGCTGCCTTCCTTCCTGATGGCTTACAGTTAAACTTCATTCCTCTCAATGACTTCTACTTGCTTTTTCTTTCCTTTGTTTTGGATTGTTTAGTGTGAACTGGCAATGTGTTCTTCTGTGCTCAGGAGCCTGTCTCCAGTTCCGCAAAAAAAAAAAAAAATCCCTTTCAGTTCTTTGGTGTATGTTAGCGCTTCCAGATAGCCATGGTGGTCTTGTTTGTTCAGATTTTATAAGTGTGTAGACATACACATAGGTAAAAAGTCTGAAACTGACATAAGTCAGAAGTGAAATTAATCTTTTGTTTCAGCTCTGCTCCTTTGTGGATAAATTAACAGCACAGAACAGACAGCTAGAAGATGAGCTTCAAGATCTAGCAGCAAAGAAGGAGTCTGTTGCTCACTGGGAAGCTCAAATTGCAGAAATTATTCAATGGTATGTGCTGTTATAAGGTCCAGAGAGCCACTTTCAACTTTTGAAATACTGACTCGCACTTTTTTATAATTCATATCTGTGTTGTTTCTTTGTGTCTAGAACTCACCAAAACACATCTCTTCTGAGTGCTGATTGTTTCTCTTCTGTTTTCTAGTATTGCTGAGTAGTAGTGACAAGTGATGTTGTCAGATGCGATTAAATATGAAGGAGAGGGTTTTGGTATCACCTTTGATATCACTTGATATCATCGTGTCTAAAGTGATCATTAAATCACCCAACTTGGAATATTTTGATAAATTCATTCAGGAAGATGGTCATGATTTAGAAGGTTCATGTTAACATATAGAATTTCACTAGCTGTACTAGACAAACACTTGCATTTAATCCATAGGTCAGTTTTTCCCTCTTGTTATTTGCTGTTTTAGCAAGCTGTGTGCAGGTATTTTCAGCGTGCAAGACAAGGAGATCTTGAAGGTAGCCTTTATAAAAATTGAGCAACCAATATGCAGATCATGTTCCAAACAATAACAATGAATTTCTGCAGAACTCTTGCTGATTATGGAAGGAAAACTTCAGTTTCCCTAGCAACTGCCACAATTGAGAGAACTGGTTAAAAGAAAAACCTAAAACAGGCAATCTAAGATGTATTCAGTTTTCTGTTGCTGGAAGAGTTTTTCCTGCTTTGTCCATTTCTGTTATGCCCCTAAATCCAGTGCAGACACTGATTATTTACTGGTACAATATTCGGTGCTATGAGCCACCAAACTGCTAAGTAACAGGATTTTTGTAATTACCCATCAGGGTGAGTGATGAGAAGGATGCTCGTGGCTATCTCCAAGCATTAGCTTCCAAGATGACAGAAGAACTGGAATCATTGAGAAGTTCCAGTCTGGGGTCAAGAACACTGGTAAGAAAATAGCAAGCACTCAGGCTCTCCTGGGGCTAAGAAGCTGCATTTTTAGTTTCAGCTATCAGTTCATAATTGGAATTCTTTTCTAATAAATCCTCTGCTTACTAGTTCCTATCTGTTGCTTGTGAAATACATCTAGGTAATCTGATGAGAATTTGATAATACAGGGGGCAGTTGTTTCATAGTTTATGTCTGCTATCATAGAATCATGGAATAACCAAGTTGGAAGAGACCCACTGGATCATCAAGTCCAACCATTCCTATCAAACACTAAACCATGCCCCTTAGCACCTTGTCCTCCTGTCCCTTAAACACCTCCACAAACTGCTTTAAGCAGTGCAAAGGAGAGAAGAAACAATAACTTAAACCATTGGAGAGGAGTACAGAAATGTACCTCACCACATTAGATGCAAGTGAATAATTTTAGTTGCTGTTACAGTGAGATAACAAGCATTAACTGGTTGATATTGTTACAAACTAGCGACACTGAGAGCCTGTGACTTTATTTACATGCAAAATAATGAGACCTTAAGCTATAGTTTTCCCATACAGTAGCAACGTGAATACTCCAAATACATCTGCCAAATAGAAGAGCCCTAACAAAGGAGCACGGTTTCAAAGATGAAAACGCTGTTTTGCCTTGGCAGGTCCTAAATAACCTGCATAAGGAAAGGGAGAGCTATTTGCAGCTAGGTGTGGAGGCCCATGACCCTAGCAATGCTGCTGAGCACAGTCTGCCATGCACGAAGTCTGTCTGCTCTGGTTTCTACAGATAAGGCGTTACCCACCCCTTCCAAATCTATGAATATGAGAGAATAAGATAAAGTTATGAGTTCATATGAGCTAGCATCAAGAGATGATTCTGTGATTGAGAGATTTAATAGGAAGATGGAATCAGACACAGTTTGCCTTTTTTTCTTAGCTACTGCCTGAATAAAGAACACTCTCTGTTCTTTATATTACAACTGGTTTTGTAACTTCAGCAGAACTTGATGTAAGGCTGTTGTTTCTCAACATAAAAAATGTCTCTCGTTTTCATGACTGTTGTTTGCAAGTTCATTTGGGACTAGAGAGGTATCCATTAGGGAATACAAAATTGTAATCCTCACTGTAAAATGCTTGGAAAAGCTCGGAAAATTAGCTTTTGGGGGTAGTAGAGCGGAATTGCATGTTGTATGCAGAAAGTATAGTGTGTGCTACTTGGCAAGCATAAGAACTGTTTGGACAGACTCTCGAGGTATCTTTGGTATCTCAAGAACTCGATTATTTCTCTGTTTTCATAATTTTTATATATTCTACATTAAATATTGAGATCTGTCTTATGCTTGAAAGTCCAGTATGTCACTGTACAAGTTTTATACTCTTTTCCAGACTGAACAAAGAAAACTAGCCATTTTCAGTGAGTTCTTTCAGTTTGACTTCCGTGCTCAGTGATACAGCATTTTAGCTTCAACCATATTGTGTTAGGTGTTTAACCAATATAAAAATTGCTCATTGCTTCATTTCTGTGTAACAGAGTCTGAATGTCAGCTGATTTCCATGCAGCAGGTATACTGTCCATAACTAATTAGAAGAGCATTCTCTGAACCAGTGTGAAAGCTAATTTGTGTCTTTGAACAAGAACAGAAATGTCTTTAGACAGTTGATATTAATATTCCGTAACTTACTGCAACAGGATCCACTTTGGAAAGTGCGACGCAGTCAGAAGTTGGATATGTCAGCTAGGCTGGAATTACAGTCTGCCCTTGATGCAGAAATTCGTGCCAAACAACTAGTTCAAGAAGAGCTACGGAAAGTTAAAGATGCAAACATATCTTTCGAAAGGTAATAATGGCTTCAGTTCTGGTTGGGTTTTGCTCTAAGCTGCTGATCAGAGTAGTAACAACTTTCTTAAAATGGCCCCTTTTGCCTGGGATATTGGACTTTGCCAGAAAGATCCCGTTCTACAAGACTACACATTTCTTATACAGTCAAGTGAGAACTGTTAAATTTCTTCAAGTAAACAGTTCACTGTTGTGAATAGCTTAGTAACGAGATACAAAGCTCGGACATCTGAGGGGGAAAAAAGCATATGAGCAAATTCAAAACAAATTCAGTACCTTTTATTAGAGTAACTGGAGAGTAGACATATTCTTGGGAATGAAATGCCAAACTGCTATTAGAATAATCTTATTTGGCAGATACCTGCAATGTTAGCAGTAGTCTCAATTGCGATTTTCAATATCTAGTCATGTAGTGAGGTGCCTATGCAAATACTAAAATTAATAAGACTTAAAAAGTCTTTTTTAAAAAAAAAACCCGAATTTCCAGAACTCTGAGATGTAGGACCAGAAATTAATAACCCTGTGCAGTAGCATTCCTACCTCTGGGATATGTCAGATTGAATTTTGATCATGTTATGTTGCTTTAGTAAATTAAAGGAGTCTGAAGCAAAGAATAGGGAACTGTTGGAAGAGATGGAAGGTTTGAAGAAAAAAATGGAAGAAAAGTACAGAACAGATTCAGGTAATTAAAAGTCGCTGTGCTTTAACAGATTTCTAACACCACCTGCGGTGTTGTCTTTTAGCTAAGCCTATTCTGCTTTGGATTTTAGGTCTCAAACTTCCAGACTTTCAAGATTCCATTTTTGAATATTTCAACACCTCTCCTCTTGCACGTGATCTGACTTTCAGAGTGAGTTGTTACATAAAATATCTATAAAATGTGATAACTGAATTCTATTTTTATTATGTAAAAGTAACACTCGGGCACTATATGGCACGTTTGGAGCTGGCATATTAGCCAATTTAATGTTACACAGGATTAAATGACCAGTAGATGTTGGATTGCTTGGCATTTTGCAGAGAAGCTGGTGCCTTTGGGAAATATTCCCAGAAGTTCACATTAATTATTTCCCATTCTAGCTTCTTTGTTTAGGTTAATCTCAAACATTTGGCTAAATAATTTATATTCACCATTTTTGGAAAGGCTGGCACACCCTGTTAAAAACAAAGGATTAAATGCTTTGCAGTTAGAAGATGCTGGTTAATACAAGGAAAAGTATTCACACAGTTCAAGTTTAAACAGATACGTAAAATTGTTGGCTCCAGATTTTAATGGAGTGGTTAGTGTAGAGGAACTGGGAAGAGAATCAGAGGACCCACAGGTGTTGGTATAATAAATGACACACCCTCTGGTCCTTAGAAAAGTAATCATACAAATCAGAGCTCTAGGTGGGCGTTCCAGCTTAAAAGGTTTCTGCACTTCCCAAGGAAGCAGCTGCTAAATGCAACATTGAATCACATTTCCTTACTTCATGAACTCTGATCTGCAAAGATTTTCTGGGATTTTTTTTGCAAAACACAGACAGTTTAGGATAAAAACAAGAGCTGGAACTGGAAAGAACAATCTGTTTCTTTTATGGAGCTGAGTTAAAGGGGCTCATATTAAAACCTCAGAAGTCTTCTTAGATTTTATATCTGAAATATGTACTCTTTTTTTTTTTTTTTCAAATTGTCACTGTTGCTAAAAAGAAAGCTTATGGACATGCTGTGATATTTACATATACTTTGTGTATATGCTATTCCTAGTGACAAAACGTCCGTGTTGGCTTTCTTGTTGAAGCAGCAGGATGTGCTGTACAGATGAGGTGGAGGGAAGAGAGAGAAACATGTTATATGCTACTGTCTGAATAATAATTTTGTCTACTGACCTTGATATTTTAAAACATTACTTCAAAAAGTAGCAGATATACTTAAAACAGTAACATGCAGGGCATCAAGCCCGTAACTAATCAACATTCCATTCTACAGATTCTGCAATAAATACGTAGTTGACATGGAAATGGAGGTGGCATTTTCTGATGAATTACATTAAAATTGCTGATACTGCACTTATGGACTTCCATTAGTAATTTTTTCCACGTCTGTTTATGAACTCTGTATCTTCAGCTCTGGGTTAATTTAGCTTGAATAAATATAATTTGGCCCTATAAAACATTTTATTTAGCTAGGCTACTAATATTCCATCTGAAGTTTTCCTGTGGGTGATAAGTGATCATTTTTATCCCTCATATTTGTTACAACAAAGGATTCTGTTTCTTCTTCGTCTACATCTTCTCTGCTAGCCTTTTGGGAAGAAGTAAGTTCTTGCTAGTAGTTTTGTTTCCTTATTTTGTTGTGACCTGTCATAGTAAAAATGGCCTTCTAAAATTAGATATTTGCTTCCTTAACTTCTCTATAACTTAATTCACTAAATAGAGCTAATTTAGTTTTGTTTTAGTACCTCCTTACAGGCTTGCTATTTTATATCTTGACTATCTGTATGGCTAAGGCTGAATCACACTTTTTAAATATTTTATATTACATAATGGTACGATTTGATCTTAAATGGCCCAGCCCTACCAATCAATTCATAACAAAAAAATAACAAATATCTGAACATATTTAGTGAGCTAACTGAACTTGAGCCATCTTCCTGTCTAAACTGGCTGGGAAGTGAGTGATTCATTACTTGTTGACTTCAGTGTTAATTACATCATTGATATGAAGTCTAATCTGATGTTTGTTAGTCATGATTTTCATAATGTCCTCAGAGTACAGAATCCTACTTCCACACCCAGCTTCTTTAGCTCTGGAATTGTAGCATACTTCCCCCTTGTGCTGGCAATTAGTAGTTGCTACTGTAAGTGTGAAATTAATAAAGGTGTGTAATGGATGCTAGTCTTAAATTTTAGTGAAATGTCAGACAATGTGATTAAGTAGACGTGATTCTTTTAATGACCATGGTAGTCAACTTTTTAAAAGCTTGTGTACTACTTTTCAGGTTTTTTTTCTTGTGGCAGAATTGCTGTCTGTTATGTGCTATTAAAATCCTAGTGTTCTGAGCTACCATGAGAAGTAAGCTATTTTGTGGGTGATCGCCAAGCTTCTCAAACATCATTCCATACCTGCATCCAAGAGATTAAGAATAGCTTTGCTGGGAGAAGGCAGCTATTGCAGCATTTATGCTGCCCACTGTGAGGTTTTGTGTTTCAGTACTTCCAGCTTTACAGCTTTTCCATCAGGTGGCAGAGATTGTTTTAAGGGAAGACTTTTTACAGAGTAGAAAGTCATTAGATGTATGTGTACCACATATAGAAATCAGCGTTGGTTTTTATTTTGTTGACATGAGACTACTTCATCAGATACATAATAACGTACCGTGTTTGCTGTCGCTTTCACAGACGAGTTCTATTAGTGAGCAGGAGACACAGGGTCCCAAGTCAGAAGTTTCCCCATCTACTTCAGTCGTAACTGCAGAGCAACAACAAGAAGTAAGAGAACTGTTCTTTTACCCCGAAGAGGGATTTGGTAGAAAGTCTCTCTGTCTTGTTCATGATAAATACATATTGCAGCATTCATTGTGAAGAAGCAGGATTGAATGTTGCTTATTTTCAGTGTGTCAGTGTTACTTGCACCTGCTTTGAGAACAATTGCAAATGAAATCTTTTCACTAGCTTTGTGTATGTTGATGTACCTCATTTTCATATGTTCTCTGTATTGCTGCTTGTTTGTTAGTGTGCAGGCTTTCCTGTGAGTGCTTTAAAACACAATCTATTTCTATTAAATCAGAATGGCAATGTTTATGACAATTACATTTTTTGTAATTTTCAAAAAAAGAAATAAAAAACCAGAAACAATAAGCTTTGCCACCCCGATTTTGAAACAAATTCTTGAAGCGTCACTTTGCTCAATTACAGTTTTTTGTGATTCAGGAACCAATTCGGCTTCAGAGGATGCCTGCTGCTCCTTCCCCCACCATTCAGTCCATTTCTCTAGCTGTACCAAAGGTAGGGGGACTGTGCTAACCTTATTCAAAAAACCAAAGGCATTTTTAAATTAGCCCTCCATGTTTGTTCTTGTCTTGTTTGGATTTGTCATGTGTTTGTTTGTTAAATCTGTGTTTTTAATCAAATGTTGGTGGGGGTTGATTTGTCAGAAGGACTGACAAAAAATAGTTGGTTACAGGTTTGGGTTTGAGTGTCTTAAGCAGTTGGAAATAGAACTCTAACTGTTGTCTTGCAGCACCTGTTACAAGGTGCAAGAAGCCCAGGTTTCATAACGTACACTGTGATATACTGAAGGGTGGTGAAGGATGCTGCTTGCATTACATAAGTACAGAAAGTGAAAAGTTTTTATCCTGAATTTATCTTTCAGCCTAAAGCTCACCAGCTCAATATCAAGTCATTCACAAGCCCTACTCAGTGTAGTCATTGCACCTCTCTTATGGTGGGGTTAGTTCGACAAGGCTATGCCTGTGACGGTGAGTCGGTTAAATTTTTTATATTTCTAGAAATCCCTGAAAAAAAAACATCCCAAAAGACTAATGTATTTTAGTGCAACCATTTATTTGGTGAGGGAATAAAATTCACCTGCTGCTGAATGGTTCTCCTTTGTTTTGCATCATTATCAGACTTAGAAGTCAAAGAATGTATAAGCCTTCATTCACTTTCATATTACTTATTATTTCTGCTATCATTAGTGCTGTTACAGTGTGAATTGTGGGGGGCGGCAGGGAAGGCAGAACTATTTTCTGTTTCTGTAGTGAAGAAGACTATGGGAATGCTCCAGAAACATAATAAGTCTCTCTGTTTTGTACAATCCTCACCATATATTGGAAGGACCATTTACCAGGGATTTTTGTCCTGTAGCCTGTCTTTGCTGTCCATTAGTTTTCTTTTAAATGCTTCCTCTGGTGGATGTGTCACTGCTGAGTTCCATGTTTGAGTATATGGAGGTATTTTTATTTGAAAATATAATACGTCTCTGTATCTTTGTTAGATATATAAACTTATTAGAAGTCCACAAATCTGTTGAAGACACTACAGTATAAATAACCTTACTGTATTTCTGTGTCAAGCTTAGTTCTTGCTAGTGACGCCCTCTCCACTGACACCTTCAGTATCTTATTAATCTGCCTGTCAGGGCTTTCTTCCTGGCTGATCTTCTGGTAGCATTTCTTCCCCAGGAGCATGAGTCTGCCAGCACTTGCCCTGGGGCTGCCTTTTGTCTCCTGTTGCTGACAGTTGTGAACTCTTGTTTTGCAGTTCTTCCTGCAAGTTTGAAACAATCTTTTTTCCCATAGTGTAGCTATCAACTTTGCTCTTTTTTTATATATATTTTGATTAAGGTCTGCATCATTCGTTTTCCAGTTTGTCTCTTTTACTCCAGATCTTGATAGCCAGAGAAAAAATCACACTGACATAAGAATAGAGGTGACTCTGGTAGAACAAAACCTTGCCATGTTCCACTCCCACTTACTGGCTTTTCCCAATTCCTCCTCTTTTTAATGCTGGAGACTGCAGTAAAATATAGCAGCACTTCCAGAGACCGGAGGGACTGGCTGTATCCTGTGGATTTTCCCTACTCTGCAATATGCCTTGATACGCACAGTCCCAAATAATTATGGTGCCTCCTGAAAGAGCTGAATTTATTCTCTGGTCTTGGGGAGGAGAGTACTTCGCATGCATGACTTTTCAGTAATCCTTGTCCTCCTGGAGCAGACTGTAGCTCCAAGAACGAGCCAGGCAGCTTGCCCTGCGCTGCCCTCTCTCCTGGCTGTTCCCTTGGGTATCATGAGCCTAGTCTACACTTGTCTTCTACCATTGCCCCATAATTTTTATTCCTCCTTTAGTAATGCTTTTTCTCTTCTGTGACTGGATTAATTGCCGCTTAGCACCAGTGAGGCTAATCAATTCCTTTTCCTTCTGGAAAGTGCTTTCATAAGTTGCCCTGGAAAGTGGACTCAGTTCCTGCCCTTTATGGAAATGATAGGCTTAAAAGAGAAAATGAAAGCAGATAAAAGAGAAAATGAGTCTCATACAATATCTAGGTGTGTTCACTTCTTTAGCATAGTGGGCTATTACAATATTTGACTGCCACTTCCAGTGTCAGTAATTAATTTGCTAAGCGAAAGGGTAGACAATGTTAATCTACTGTTATGACTGACCGATACATGCATTTCACTGTGAATTTTCTCTTTTGTACTTAGTGTGTTCATTTGCATGCCATGTTTCCTGCAAGGATAGCGCACCTCAGGTCTGCCCCATACCCCCTGAGCAAGCCAAAAGGCCTCTTGGAGTAGATGTGCAAAGAGGAATAGGAACGGCCTATAAAGGTTATGTCAAGGTAATAGTCTTTTGTTCTTGGACAAGAGAAGAATACTAAACTTTGCTTACGGCTACGCGGCTTGGAACCTCTAAGTATATTTAAACAGATTTCCTAATTGTACTTAAGCCTTAATGCTTCGTGTGCCCTCTAATGTAACTTACTTAACCGTTGTCACTTTAGATGTGAGAGAAACTATTGTTTTTACTACAAGAGATAAAAGGTTAGTCGATTAGTAGCTACAGTGTTTGTAGGCAGCAGTGGAGAGGGAGGAGAAAGCATACTTTAGGAAGAACTTCTGTCTCTGTTGATGCACACCTAATATAAAAGCTAAACTGTCCTACTGTGTTGGCATTTGTAGGATATACAAGCCCCATTGTTTCTTGTAACACTACCTAATATATTTCTTGAACTGTAACAGGGAATAGTTGAACTTAAGAGAGGAAAAATGATTGCTTGATTACTTGACATTTTTCACTCCATTTTGAAGGGCAAGTAGAACGTGTTTTAATTCCGGTGATCTAAGTATAAGCTTCTCTAAATGTCCCTGCTTTCTGTGTCTACTACTTGCGCTTACATTTAATAAGCAATCAGTTATTTATATGCAGGTCCCGAAGCCCACAGGAGTTAAGAAAGGATGGCAGAGGGCTTATGCAGTTGTCTGTGACTGTAAACTGTTCTTATATGATGTGCCTGAAGGAAAATCCACCCAACCTGGAGTTGTTGCAAGTCAAGTCTTGGATCTCAGGTTTGTATTATTATGACAGAGTAGAAATCCTCTGTGTTTTTTTCCTAACACACATATTTATTTATAGTACTCTAGAAACTTGAAGATCATGAGAGCTCTGGTCTGAGAAGGCATGTATGTTCTGTATTTAGGTTGTAGCTAAGTTAAGTCTGAATAAGTCTGCTCAACAAGTCACTACAGTCATTAGTATTTACAGTATTAGCATACTTCTTCCTAGAATTCCATATGCATACTTTGTTAGATGGTTTTTTCCACTGCACTCTGACCTCAACATTGAGTCATAGGTCATCCCATAGCCAGTAATTTCCTGAACAGTAGAAATACTTAACTAGGCTTCAGAAAAATGCTGACTAATTTGCAGTGCGAGTGGCTCTGACCCTGCCTTCTTACAGGAGTCAATTTTTCACGGTGAACCATTTGAATCACCAAAGGGCATCTGCGAAAGATCCAAGACTTAGATTGATCAGAGTAACCGATAAGCTTTTTTATTTCAGTTTATGGAAATACCAGGAAAGTGTAATACATTTTCATGTTACAGCACCCTTGTCTCTGTTGAACATAAAGTTTGCATTCACAAGCACCTCGATACCTTGATTTGTATTTTTTTCCAGACAGTAATACTGTGGGGTTGCACTAGAACTGCTGTTCTGTTCTCCCTGAGAACTGTCAGTGTTGGCTCTCTCTGACACACTGGCAGCAGGAGCAGAGGCATAGAAGTATTTCAAATAAGAGCATTCACAACAGTACATTGCTTGAAGCAAATCAGCCGGATACTATGCCAACTGTCCCATGATTTATCTGCTTATTGTAGCTGCCTCTTTGAGTCTGTCTTGTTAGGACTCTTAGATATTTTAAGAGACAATAACCAACACAGCTATGAGTTCTAGCATGGGCAAGTTTCAGGCATTAGTGTCATCTTTATGCTAATATTGGCAGTTACAGTGATCAACTTGGTCAAATTCAGTTTAAAAAGGCTTTTGTAGGCAAGTTCTCTGGGGTGGAGCACTCTGAAGTGCAAAAGTTGTTCTGATGTCTGTTTATTTTACTGTAATAGAGAGTAAAATCTAGCTGTTTTGAAAACCCTTATTTGAATCCCACAGACTATAATTATGCTGCCAAGAGCTTTTTATGTGATTTTTCTTTTTTTCCAAAGGCCCCTCTCTTGCTACACATTGAGGTATGAATTATTCATTTCTAATGTGTCTGCTGGGCTGGAAGAGCAATATTCTTGCTGCTAATTGTAGAATAGGTGTGGTCAGTAAACTGAAACTGCACAAAGCCACCCCACTTAACTTCAGGTGGACTGAGTTACATGTATTGGATGCTGTAGAAACAGAACTAAATAAAGCTTGTGAGTTGGTTGGGTCAAGGATGGTTGGATTGTAAGACAGCAGTGATGGCAGTTGTGACCTCTGTGTGGTGTTAGGAGATTGCAGCCTATTGAAACAGTTGTGATACAGTTAGATTTTGCTGAATAATGCTAATGTGTGCATGTACGTGATTCTTTTGCTCTCTTTCTTACTAGAGATGAAGACTTTTGTGTGAGCTCTGTCCTAGCATCGGATGTAATACATGCGACTCGTAAAGACATCCCTTGCATATTCAGGGTATGGCTATCAATTTACTCTTAAAGAAAATACAAGTTAAATACCAGTGGGTTTTTTTGATAATAAAATGCATTATCCATATTTAATGTTTATTAAGTTATGCAGAAGTGTAAGAATTTACAAGAGTTGCTGAAATTAGTAGAACAACAATATACTCCTAATAACTGAATTGTAAAGAACAAAGTTCTCCTTCTTTTGCTGCTTCCTTGTATATAAAATTGGGGGGGGTTGTTTTCTTGATTATAATTCCGTATATTTTTGTGTCTTCTTCCATTGGTATTAACAGATCCTAGTTTTAATTTCTTAGCTTTGGAGGACTCTTGGTTTAGGAGCTGATGTTGCAACAGAGTAGTCTGAAGCTGGGGTTGTGCTCATTGAGTCTTGTTTGCCATGTGTTGTCTTCTATTCAAAAATACTTCTGAAATATCAGTTTCCTTAATTTCATCATGAAGTATAGTAGAAAAAATGTAAAATAAGAGAAAATATTTAACTTAGTTATAATATCCTCTTTGATGTATGCTCTATCTAAATGCTGTATTTAGTTTTTAAGAACAGGAAGTTCTTTCCTAGGTGTTATGTGAATTATATTTAATCTGGAATTTTATGGAGAAGAGTACATTAGTATCCAATATCTAAAATGTCTTGCTTTTGAATACAGAAACTCACTGTTATGAGCATCTCTGATCCTCAGTCATTTAGAATTAAGTCAATGGAACGTGGAAGCCGAAGAGCTGACCATCACATGCAGTCCCAATAACTTGGTCTTTTAAGGTTTTACATAGGAAATGTCTTGGCTGCTTAAATGCTTCAGTGCTTTTGCTTTTCTGTTGTTTGTAGTATTTTCTGCAGTGCGTTTTCATCCCTTAGTTTACTTCTGCTTTTACCTTTATTTTCCTCTCACTTGTTTCTAAATTTCTTTTTTTAAATTCCCATCTGCTTGCTTTCCTCTCAAATTAGCAAATATGGAATACTATGGGAAAGGACTTCTGAGGAGAGAAAATGAGCTATGCAGAGTGATGGTTGATTTCTTTAAGAACAAGACATCCATGCGGTTCAGCCTGCCTCACTTGCTGCTCTAATTTCTGCCTACAGTTTTTAATTGAAAGGGTGTCTAAGAAAAAAAACCCAAACTTTTGTCAAATATCCCCATGTAAGAATAGTTGTGGGGATAGACATGACAACACGTCTCCATGGTTTGGTCAGATTATCCCCTTCTAAGGAGATCTGATTAATTAACTGGAAGCCTGGTGTGAGAGTATATCCTTTCAGATGCTCTGTTGACAGAGGCCAAAGAAGATGCTGCCAAAGTGCACCTCTTTTCTCAGTTTTATTTCCTCCTTCAAAACAAGGCATTTCTAAAAAAGGAAACAAGTATTATCTGATACAAGAGCATATTTTCTCAATTTCATATACTTATATATTTGCATCTTGTTGACACAATGGCGTAAAGTGGCTTCTACATAACAGTTAAAACTGTTATTTTGTATTCTCTTTGTAAAAATGTGATCATGTGTTATTTCATGTAACACTTGATGATACTGGTGGCTCACATCTTTTGGATCTTCCACCAGCAGAAAGCAATACCAGAGTGCTGCCAAACACTAAAATATTGCCACCTCTGACCCTTCATGTAATCAAGAAGAGACTCAGACTCCAACATCTCTCCTTGGTAATCAGTTTTTAAAGCTGAATGTTAGGTCATCCTGGCATCCAGACACTGCAGTCTTAAGTGCTGCCATCAATACACTTTTAACAGTAAAGTAAGAGTGTCTGTAGTGGAGTCCTTCTACAGCTTAGCAGTTTGAGATAAGGAGCCTCAAGTTGCATAGCAAATACTGCATTTTTGTACAGGGAATAGTGATAGGTGTATTGTGACCAACTTCTCACTTTTTTTCCACATTTGACTGCATGTGAGATGCCACCTTCAAAAGACTGAAGAGTAATACATGGTGGTACTTCAAAGGGAACATCACAGCTGAAGTCTGATTTGGTTTTCAACTTCAGAAATATTATCCATTGTGACTCCATCCATCTTTAAAATATTAATGCTTAGTTACTGTTGAGACATGAAGAAAGCTTGATGCAGAGTAGTAAGAACTATAAGTAATTGCAAACTACTCAGTTCCTTTCCTATTGCTCCTCACATTCATTGTACTTATGGAGTTCTGTCTTTGACATGCTGTTGTCCTAAGTTTACTTTCAGATGAAAGATCTGACTCTTTAAGGTGAATGTTATTTGTTTAACTCACTCTTTCAGGAAGCGCATGTTACATAACCACATCATCCATCTTTATAGTGATTTCTTATTGAGGCATATAGGCTGAAGGTGTACTATTCATGTATGAATAGTAACAACTTTCAATTTTGCATTTTCGCACCTTTGGCTGCTTTTTTTCTGATTTCTTATCGTTACTCTAGAAGTCTGTTGTGAGGGCTGAGACTGGCTGATGGCCTGTTTGTCTGTGACTGAAAGTGTAGTTCCCATGATCTCACAAACCCTTCAGTCTCTTCATACAGAACACAAAACTAATATTAAGAATTAATAAGTACATACTTCGGGGAACAGAAAGTTCCTGGATAGTTTTTCTATTTAGAATACATTCTGCTCTATTGGATGATTTACCTGAAAATTAAGTGAAGCCATAGTCGTTTTCTTTCAACATGGAGGAGGAGGAGAATGCAATACTTCTGTCTCAAAACATTCTTTCCTCCAGAGCTTTTAATGCAGATATAATGCACTGTTCCTCCTGGAGAAATATTTTGAAAATTAAGTAGCAAAATCAAAATCTAAAACTGATCATAGCAATGCAATTTTGTTTGAATACATCTGACTCAGAGAGCATGCATGTGATTTTCAATAAGTTATTAAAAGATGATTGCGGGAGGGATCGGGACAAATTATTCCGTGCTACTGAAATTCCAGTTCAGAGCAGGAAGGAGCCTTTTACTGCTATGTATTGATCGTTGTAGGAATGGAATGTAGTGTTCCTTGCCCATATTTCAAGATTCAGAATGATTAAGTAAGACTTGAGTATTTTCAAATGAAACCATTGCAGCTTGCCTGTGTGTTTTTCGAAGCACTGTGGCTGTATTAGCTGTGTTGCATACCCCTTAGGTACATCATCACCTTCTTACAAAAAAAGTGAACTTTACTTCACAGTCCCATGACGTAAATAATACTGACAAAAAGTGCTTTTATTACTCTTACTAATTTCACTATCTCTGTCTTTTAAAAGGTGACAGCTTCGCTTTTAGGTTTGCCTTCAAAGTCTTGTTCTCTGCTGATCCTGACGGAAAATGAAAATGAGAAGAGAAAGTGGGTTGGAATCCTAGAAGGGTTGCAGTCTATCCTGCACAAAAACAGGCTGAAAAACCAGGTTGTGCATATTCCACAAGAAGCCTATGACAGTACACTGCCTCTTATTAAAGCAAGTTTAGCTGCTGCTATTGTAGGTATGCTTGTTTTCCCTGTAATAAGTGTATGCGGATTGTTGGAACTTTTAGATGGGCTTCTGTAATGAGGGCACTGACACCCTGAAATAAATTCCTCGGCTGAATTCCTACATAGGAATTTAATAATGAGGTGGGGGGAATGCTAATCTTGCATTGATATTAACATTTCTTCATCCACTTGGAGGAAATGATACTGTCTTATTTGTTTAACAGGTCGTTTTAGCAATATGGTATGTAGCATACTTTTGACACACTGCGTGAACTTGAGCAAAATTGATTTGCTGTTGAAAATCTATCCAGAAGTATTTCCAGCTGTTCAAAGAAAACAGTCTGCTTTAAAGATAAGATTAACTGTAACTGAATTAATAGCCTTTTTTTTCCTTCCTGATTTAGATCGAGATAGAATAGCAATTGGTTCAGAAGAAGGACTGTATGTGATAGAGGTGACCCGTGACGGTAAGTTAGGCCATAATGTATGCATTAATTACGTACAGAATAATGAGCTCCATAACTTTTAGTGCTGTTATAATACAGGTTACACAACAGCCCTTCATGTGTAGTAAGTCTTGAGCACTCAGTTAATTGATGAGAAGGAAAAGTGAACGTGAAATATAAGCACTAATTTGGTCATTATCATAACATTCGGTTGACTGATTGAAATTTAAAGGATGAGTTAGTGGTCATATTCTGACATATCTCACCTTAAATGTGTTCCCACAGCAGGCAGCAAAATCCTTCAGCACACACAGCAGCTGTTGATGCACAATGAATTAGCAGGCACTTACTAAATAGAACTTGAATTGAGTGATAAAAACTTGACATGGAAACAGGCTTCCAACCTGCACCATCAGAGGACTTAAACTGCCATGAATTAGAAGTTAGACAGCCGGTGTAAGCAACTCAAAGAGTTTGTAGACTTTCCATTAAAGCCACCATGTATCGTTGTCTGTTCATTCCAGTAATTTGACAACCACTTACATTCTGTTTCAGACCAAAGACAGCCAAAGCAAATGCCTTTCTTGCCCCTTTCCATTCTCTCTGTACTCCCCTGACCTCATGCTTCCTACCAAGCCTGCTTTTTCATTCCTGTTCTTAATGCATTCTACCCTCTGCTTTGTGAAAAATGGGAGGGATTTAGCGTGTTCTTTTTGAAGACTTACCGTGTTAATTCTGGAAAGTCACATAGAGTGTGCCTCAGGTACCACAGCTAAGTGTATGCTGCATAGTCACTGGGCAGCACAGACATATCCCTCAGTCATTGAGTTATTAGGCATCTCAGCTAGGGAGTAAGGGAAGCATTCTTCCCTTTAACCTAATATACTGAGCACAAACAAATAACAATGGGAGACATGCCTCAGTATAGTGGGAGAAAACGTGAATGTCAAAAGGATTACTAACACATGAGCATGGGGGTTGTTTGGGTCAATACATAAAAAATGCAGTCTTAAACATGAAAAAGCGAAGAACAAGTCTAGTTAATCTTGCCATACTCTTATTTTGAGCAAACAAATGAACAAAAAAAGATAAAAAACAATTGAGTTAAACTGCATTTATAGAAGTAATGTATTTCTAAGAAGCAGTACAGATCTAAAATACTACTACTGTTTATCCTTTTCCAAGTTACCATAGGAAATATTATTTATTTCTTTAAAAGCACCAAACATACTTTGTGAAGTCTGTGCTTTCTTATAGCTTTTGAGACATTCTAAATTTAAACAACACTCTAAATCTATACTTTTTGTTGTATAAAGCTAAACAACCTTGGTTCTCTGATAGGATCGTTTCTTACAAAATACCTAGTGCTTTCTTCACCCATATTTATAACCTCTGAGCTTAGGTTCTTCTGGTGTCCTTAACTATCTGGGAATTGAGGTCAGTGATACAGGTTTGTAAAATCAGAAGGTGCCTTTTCCAACTTTGGAAAAATCACTGGGACATTCCTGAAATATCCCTTTGACAGTTTTTTATCATTGTTATTCAAATTCCAAAGAAGTTATTTCTTTAAGTTTACTCTTGATGGAAGAGTTTCAATTCTCTTTTTCAATACAAGTCAGTTTGTGGCTATTTGCAAGTTGAATTGCAGTTGTGCTAAAACTTGCATTTCAATGTAAAATAAAGCAGTGAATACAGGTTTTTTAAGACTTACTTGTCTGAGGTCAGGGGTGTAGTTTTGGGGGCAAAAAGTGAAGTGTTATTGCTTCCTCTTGCTTAGAATAAGCCCTTGCCCACTTACAGGAGAAACTGCTTTATACGTGGAGACAAGCAGATATTTGAAATTCTTTCTAGCAGTAATAAATGCCATTCCTTTGAGTAAAATTCCAGTGGTCACCATTCTGTAAGTACTTAGATATAAACATAACTTTAGATGCAAATAATTCCAGAGATTCCAGTACAGCTTCTTGCATAAAAGAAAATTGTACATTTAATTTGAAAGGTCATTTCATAAAGGAACAATTATCTGCATCACTGTCGTATGTAAATGTGAAAATGTATTATTAATTTTGGTTTTAAGTTAAAAGATGTTTTGCAGGAGTTTTCTGTGGCCAGTTCCTGTGTGTTAACAGCATTGTTATAAATCATAATCTCTTTTTCATTTTATAACAGTTGTAATTTTCAGTGTTAATTAACTGCCAGCTGCTTGTATCAAAGATCTTTGGTCAGAATATCGTTTGGTTCTTGCCAAATAAACTAAACAGTAAGCTGGAGTTGCAGCTACAGGAAAAAAAGTCTTTTCTCAGTGGCAACGTTCCAATGGGTGCTTGTTCCATAGAACATTTATTCAGACGTATTATCTATTTGTTCAAATACAAGGACGCCACAAAAGCATTTGGCTTGGTGAACTAAACAGCCAAAGTCTTGTTAAAAGTTTACAGAGTTTGGTAACTTGGCTAGGTTACTCAGCTGTTACTGAAAAAATACATATAATTTCCAGTTAATATTTCTTTTTAAATTATGATTCACAAATGTTTTGGATACATACAGCTAGCAGAAAAATGAAAATGACATTTTAGTATAATTGGCGTGTGTTAGGTTTCCTAGTTTTAAATTGGTTAGTCTCTTTTGTTTGTACCCCATGAAATATTCAGTACTTTCTTGAAAGTGCCCGTATACCCACAATCCTAGAAGCAGAACTCGTACCTAACCCTCTTGGCTGACTTAGTTCTAAAAAGCCCTTCAAACAGTGAAACTCCCCATATTCCATGGTTAACCTAACCAGTCCTTACTGTGAGAAGGCTTTTCCTGGTGCCTGTCCTAAACCTCTCCCTACAGCTTAAACACTTTCCTTCTTATCCTTTCCCCATCAGACACAGCATTTTTTTGGCTTTCCATGCAGGTGTTTAACATGCCTTAATTGAACTAATTTTGTGTTTGGCTGAGCCATTTGCCAGCAACAGAGCATTTTGTATCCTCAGTTGTCAGCATTTGATACTTTTTATTTATTCTCTTTGTGTTCTGCCAATTTTTCTTCCTCCATAATTTACTGAAGATGCTGATATATTCCTGAAGGTGGGCCCATTTCAGAAGACACAGCTTCTAGCAGTGGATAGATAGTACAGATATTATATAGAAAAATTTCTCCATTTATTCCAGATGTTAAGCAGCCTTTTCCTGCAAAATGTTGCTGAGACTTTGTTTCAATAGAGTCACAGGAATTCTTTGTTTCACTGTTTATTCTGAGAATTAATAACAGAGCATCGAAAATATGTAATAGGTGCTTTTTTTTGTCTGGTATGTATCTGTGTTTAGATTTGTATTTGGACGTCAGTATGTAACACTGCAGAATTTACAAGCGTGATGGTGTTCTTGTTTAACTTAGGGTACCTCTCATTTCCTTTACAGTGATAGTCCGAGCTGCTGACTGCAAGAAGGTGTACCAGATAGAGCTTGCTCCCAAAGAGAAAATTATCATCCTCATCTGCGGTCGGAACCATCATGTTCACCTTTACCCCTGGGCCTCTCTGGATGGGTCAGAAGGAAACTTTGACATTAAGCTTGCAGAAACTAAAGGCTGCCAACTGATTACAACTGGAACACTAAAGAAGAGTTCTTCAACTTGTTTGTTTGTGGCTGTCAAACGACAGGTTTTTTGCTATGAAATTCACAGAACTAAACCTTTCCACAAAAAATTCAGTGAAATTCAGGCTCCAGGAACTGTACAGTGGATGTCAGTGTTCAAGGACAAGCTCTGTGTTGGCTACCAGTCTGGGTTCTCTCTGTTGACCATCCAGGGAGATGGACAATCTATAAACCTGGTAAATCCTAATGACCCCTCGCTTATCTTCCTCTCACAGCAGTCTTTTGATGCCCTTTGTGCTGTGGAGCTCAGTAATGAGGAATACCTGCTTTGCTTCAGCCATATGGGAGTATACGTCGATTCACAAGGTCGAAGGTCACGCATGCAGGAACTAATGTGGCCTGCAACTCCTGTTGCCTGTAGTATGTATATGTTTTTCTGTTGCCATATCCCTGTTGCTGCTTTACTTGTCTAAAAATACTCAGCGTTGTATTCTATTTCGCTTTGGTTTGTCTTTCAACAACTACAGTTTAACATTTGATGAGTTGACAGCATACATAGTTCTTCCTGATGGTAGTTTTGGACTCGGCCATCTCCTGGGCTGAGGTCCTGGACACTGCAAGAAAAGAAGCTCTGCCACAGAAACGTGAATTATGGAATGCAAAATAACTTTTACAGAGAGCAGGCCTCAATGCAGGACAGCACAAGACTATTTGTCTGTGAAATTCAGTAAAGATTTTTGCTCCTCTGGAGAGTGTAAATGCCTAGTTGTTTGTAGGATGTCTCTATGTCCTGCACTCAAAGTACAGTAGAAACCTGAACAAGAAATGTAACTGCAACTCTAAAGATTCATAAAGATAACAAAGTAAGAGGTAAAAATATTACTTTTGGCAGAACTGGAAGCAGTTATTTTTTCCTTTCAGTTTTATTTTAAGGAGAGAATTTACAAAAATAATATAGGCAGGTGGAAGGTGATTCTTCAACTGCTCTGCTTGTTTCATTAGCATTGGTTTATCAGCTAGTTACGATAGAAGCACATGCAGAGCATTTTTCATTATTTAGTGGTCAAAAGCAGTTCATGATCCTGGGGGTCTTTTCCAACCTAGTGATTCTGTGATTCTACGATATAACTGGGATTTCTGTTTGGAGCTCAAATAGCAATTAAAATGTTTTGAACAACTGAAGGTAAGAAATAGCTTTTGGTTTTAATAGTACAGCAAGCAGATAGGTAGGTGCATGTTGGTGTCGTTAGGCCAGGCCCTAATAGCAGTTTGTTGAATTTTAATTGTCTTGAACTGCAATTGTTTGCTTGCTTTACTCTGACCAAGTTCTGTACAGAAATCTGAAACAAAGGCCCACGGAACAAATGTAGTTGCAGATTTAGTTTAAAACACCATTAGCCAAGGCTAATGTTTCCTTTTCCATTATCAGCTTTAGAGTTTTTTGCATCTCAGCAAACTAGACTTGCTAGTTAATGAGTTTGTCTGTTATTATTAGAAGCTGTTCTTACTGTAAACTGTTCTTGTATGTGCAGTCCTGAGTGGCATTGGCCTGGGGCAATAACAGAGCAACTTTTTCCGCTGCCAGAGAAGACAGGATTACTTCCATTTTCATTATCCTCATCCTCCCTCTTCAGTTCTGGTGTCTGTCAGTAGTGATGGTGGCTTTTTTTAACTGTCCTATTAGGAGATCATCAGAGTGGAAATGGTTCTGACCCTGTCACACTTTCTGCTGTGGTGAAGGACCATGTTGTTGCAGAGAGGTTTTAGGGTATGATGGAGAATTTATGTCGGACATGCAGTCCCCTCATGCTAGTAGAGGCCAAGGTCTTTAGTAACACAGTCAGCTCTGCTATCTCCAGTGGCCTGTCTAGGTCACAGTCATACCCACTTCATGTGCTGGTTCCATGCTCAGTCAGTGTAAGTGTTGTGGGGCTGCTTAGCTTGAGTGCAGCGCAGAGCGAAGGCTTGGAGCCAGCATGTCTTGAAGCTGTAGTGTGGGCAAACCCAGTGCAGACAATACGTGTCTCTCTGGAAACCAGTAGAGATCTGGTCAAGCTCATCAGCTCTGTCTGGGAAGTGCTGGCCTTGGCTACAGACTGGCCAGCCAGAAGTAGTTGGTGTTTCTGTCTGGTGGTCAGTGGTCTCCCTTGATTTGGATATCCAAGCCAGCTGTGACCCCGTATAATAAATACCTGACCATAAATCACTACTGGGATACATATTTATGATAGCTCTCTGAGGATTTCTGTGAATTAATTTTAAAAAAGCACCAACGCCTTATTTCAGATCTTCAAAGAAGGTACTATGATGTTTTCAATGTCCTCAACGGGTTATTTTTCTTTAGTTTATTGAAGCAGCTCTTTTCTCTATTAAATCCCATAAATTTCTGATAACTGCTCTTTGCATCAGTACACAGTCTTTACGTGTGCAGAAACACGTTGATACGAAGCTCTAGGGATCTCTGCTTCTCATTTGACCTAAAAGAAACTTTTCTGCTGATGCTTTTTAGGATTTTTTTAAAAATAAAATGTTGAAAAGAGAAAATGGGTTGTGGGCTTTAAGCATTGTGACATTTTTCGGTTAGCCTGATGAAAGCAACCCATACATGAATATCTAAAGCTAGATAATTGTTAGCAAAAGAGGAAGGAAATTGAGAACAGATCCACATCATGTCTCCATGACCCACCTCACAGATGGTGGCCATCTCTTTTCTCCTGCACACAGCAGATGTATAGTTAGTTTGCTGCTTCCGAAATGAAGTAATCTGCATCTGTAGAAAAGCTAGCAGCTCAGTTCCTACCAAGCAAGCAAATTTGTATGCATCTGAAGACTTCAGATGCCATTTAGCAGTTTCATGAAATCATAATTTGAAGTTAAAAACTGAAAGGGTCAAATTTTAATCTTTCCGTGATGCTGGTGGTTATCATTAGTAAATCTATTGTCAGAAAATTATCTGTTTGAAAGTGAGGCTGGGAAAAAGTGTTTTAAAATGTATCTTGCACATGGTGGAAAAGTTGTAACTATTGAAATATGCTCAAATGTATCAGTTCTGGACTACTGAAACTACATTAGGGTTTTCTGGTTTTTTTTTTAACCTATGCAGGTTGCAATTCTTCGTACGTAACAGTGTATAGCGAGTATGGTGTTGATGTATTTGATGTTAACACTATGGAATGGGTCCAGACTATCGGCCTGCGAAGGGTAAGTAATTTGCTTTGAATGTAGAACTTAACTGTGTTAATTCCAAATGAGATGTTTCTTCGCAGTGTATGCTAGGCTTGAGTTAATTTTCTGCCTCCTTCCTCAAAACAGATCAGACCATTAAACATGGATGGCACACTGAATCTCCTTAACTGTGAGCCACCAAGATTAATATATTTCAAGAACAAGTTTGCAGGTGAGTACTGAGCAAAGGGAGAAACAGGAAAATGATACAAAGCTAACCGGGTAATTTCGAGCAATGTTACCTTTGCATGAGATTAAAATTCTATTGGATGCGTCTGGGTCAGCATGTACCTATGTATGTGAAATTCTGCTATTACAGCAGGAGCTGTCCTCAGTGTACCAGAAACATCTGACAACAGCAAGAAGCAAATGCTTCGAACTAGGAGCAAAAGAAGATTTGTATTTAAGGTTCCTGAGGAAGAGCGATTACAGCAAAGGCGGTAAGAATTTAGTCGTGGTATGTAACGTAATATACATGATGACATGCAAAGACTGGGAGTGCTAACAGTAATAATCACTCTGTTCTTTTAGGGAGATGCTCAGAGACCCAGAGCTAAGGTCAAAGATGATTTCTAACCCAACGAATTTCAACCACGTGGCTCATATGGGACCAGGAGATGGAATGCAGGTTCTCATGGACCTCCCACTGGTAAAATACATTTAAAAGAGAGGAAAATATATGTGCATTTGTTCTTAATCAGAAAAACTGTGCAAACGATCTGCATGAGGTTCAAGTACTATCTCTGTGCCAAATTCTTCTTTTAATCATTTTGAGAAAGGTGAACCTTCCTGATTTGCAATGCTTCTAAATCCTGTTCAAGGAAATACTGTTAGCTGACTTATGAATGAGACATGGAAAGAAATAGATTATCACTGCCAGGAGCTTGTTAGTAGTATTGTAAATAATCAGTCTCTTCTCCTTCCTTTTTCTTGTTTGTCTTCTTAAAGTAACAGAATGAATTTCCTTCCCTCTCGACATTCTGCTCTGATATCACCTCTAACAGGCTTGGAGCACTTCTGTCACAAGCCCTATCTCTGCTGAAATCTTTCTCCTGAGTGACCATTCCTCACTGCAAGGCTCCCCTCTGCTTTCTTCCTCTTCCTGCCCCTCCTCTGCTTCCCTAGCAAGGGTAGGAATAGCTACAAACTGTTAGGAACTGGAATGATGTGCTTGAGGCACTTTGCCAATTTTAGAGCAAAAACAAGGGGGAAAAGCAATGCCGTGGAGGTAACTAAAATGCATGTGAGTTGCACTGCTTTATAGCGTTATTTTAATTTTGTACATAACAAATACAGCATTTTGAGAGCTATTTTAGTGTTAAATCCATGAGAGGAAGGTATGAAGGTAAACTTCTCTGTTCTGTACCCTCTGTTTTATAGGTTGTAGTGGAGGCTTTCCCTTATCTTTCTCAGCTATCCTGGATGAGGGTAATGCATTTGTCCTTTCAGCAAGAGGAGGAAGGAAGGCAGAGCAGTTGGTGCAGTCCCTACCCCCTTCATAGAGGGCTTGCAGACTGATAGCTTCCAGTGGCTGCTATGGGTCTTAGTTCTTTCTCTGTCTTTCTCAGGGTTTGTCTCTGTTACTGAAAATATGTGGATGTGGTCAAGTAAGTTCAGAGTTTTTCTACCAACACTGGGTTGTAATAGCTTCAAAACCACAGTAAAGTTTTCATGAGTTACAGCTCCTAGTTGGATAGCTTTTGTTGCTGGCTAACGAGGTGTTTCATTTCAACTGTAGAGTGTCCTACCTGCTGCACAGGATGAAAAACCATGTCCCGCTACAGCTAACCTCTCGCGGCAGCAGCAGCAGCAGCAGAGAAACAAAAGCTATATTTCATGGCCCTCATCAGGTAAGGCTGGAAGCAAGCTTGTCAGTTCTGAGCTGTAATTTAGGGCTTCAACGAGAGGTGTAAAACCTGCCTTTCTTCCTTCTTTGCCTATAGGTGGCAGTGATGTGGGAGGAGCCATGCCCTCCCGAAGCATGTCTGATCCTGACCAGGAGTTTGACAAAGAGGTACAGTAGCTTTTATTAAATAGAGATCGACAGTATCCTGTTGCCATAAAGTGCTTTCATTTTCCAATAAATTAAATTTCTGAGGAAGTATTTCCTAAAGACTGTCTTCTTTATGGAGATGTTTTCCTTTCACGTGTGTTTTCTTGAGCCTGTAATACATGATTGCAAGTTAGGTATACCAGCACAAAAGCAAAGCTGTGAAAAGGTCTTTTTATGGCTGTATTTTAAGAAGTATTATGTCTTGGATTAAGCTTTGTAGAGAAGGGAAATTTGAGTAATTGATGAAATGTCGTCAAAGCTCCTAAAAATGTTCTGTAGGCTATTAGCATAGAATAGCAAAGTAATACAACTAGTTAAGTAATTTTCTGTGCTGCCTTGAGGAAGTCTCTTTGTCATGTAACTTGAGAAGGAATCGTATTTTAAAATATGTAAAACTGCTTTTAGCAAGAGTGAAAGTACGTGCCAGTAGTCACCAAACTGAAAATGTCCTTGCTGTACAAAACTAATGTTCCTTTATCTTAGGAGAAAAGATGTATGAATTTTGTTTCCTTGATTTATCATGGGTGTAGCTTCTTCCAAGCTTTGCTCAAGCACTGCCTGTGCAAGGAAAGTGTTTGGAAATATTCCTGCGAGGCAAACTCCTATATCAAGATCTTAGCATCTTTTTAGCACTTTTTGGTACCCATTTACAGGCCTATATAACGTTCTGGATTTTGAAGGATGTTTTCCTGAAGCCAGACCTTTTCAGGATGCCTTAGTACACCCCAAGTCAAAGCATTTGTCCAGAGTTATGATCACAGCCATGCTCTGACTTCCTTTGTAACCTCAAGTAAGCATTAAATGCATGTGAAAACAAGGATCCTTAAAAACAAGTGGTTTTGAAACTGTCTTTCTTTTCAGAGATGCTGATGGCAGACTTAGTTGTTTTGCAGCAGCCTTCCCAAATGCCATTATATTCCACGCTTTGGTGATAATTACTGTTTGTAGGCACAATTAGTGGTGGATTCTAATGTCTTTACAATGTTTTCTATTTTGGTAGATCTTACAATTTCTTATGACTTCTTAAATTTAAAGAAAATAGTAATTTGAAGCTTGAAAAAAGAGCCTCTAGGTTACCTTTTGCATTATGCTGTTTTTCCCATGGCTTTTGGCTTTATTGCAACATGAACCGGATCATGTTAGGATAATCTTGTTATAGGTGATCTTATTATTGTTCGAGTCATGCAAAACCTTGCGAACAGCGTTCTTGAAGGATGTTACCTTCCTGTCTATTTGCTGAATATACGTTCCCTTTCTTGAAAGTCACTTGCTACGATGGTGCCAGTTTTTCTGTGCAGTATTTCATTATCTGTGAATGTGTGAGGTGCTCAGAGAAGTAACTCACCAAAATAGTGGGAAATTTGCTGGCTATCCTGTTGCAGTGAGACCAGTCTGTGAAGGCAAATATCCAATAACCAATCTAATGCTGCCGAAATAGCTGTCTTTATTAGATATTGACGTAGGGTGTCTCCAATAAGTGTATTCTATTTCCAGATATCCAGCCTGATACTTGGCAACCTTCAAGTTTTCTGTCAGGCACTTCATGTGCTTGTAGCTGTTGCTATTTTGCAGACAGTTCATGTGCTTGTTTCCTTCCTTCTCACCAAAATGAAGATGATGCGACCATATTCTTACATGTTTATATGGGCAGAGAAATCTACTCCTGGGCTATAAAAATTGCTTGAAAAACACAGGCTGGTAAATCCGGAACAACAGTGGAGAGATAGATGTGTTCTATCAGGAAAGTAGCAGTTGCTAAAGGAGAGGAGCCTGAGATGTAGCAATTTCCTTGTGCTTTGCCGTAATTCCTGTTGTATCAGAAGTTCACCTTCAGACTGCACTACTGCCTGTTGACAACGATGGAAGTATTTTCATGAATGTTTAGCTGTGACATGAATCTAATACATGCTGCTTCATAGGTGTTGCACCTCCTAATTTTTGAGTGCCTTTGAAAGCTTTTGAGCGCCTTTGAAAGCTTTTGAGCGTAAAGAATTTATTTTATTTTAAGTAGCTTAATTTTTTTTTTAAATGTTTCTCGTTAACAGCCTGATTCAGACTCCACCAAACACTCTACTCCATCCAACAGCTCAAATCCAAGTGGTCCCCCAAGTCCCAACTCTCCTCATAGGAATCAGCTTACACTAGATGGACTAGACCAGTCAACTTGCGATGCATAACGCTACTGCTCTCACCATTCTGGCATCGATCATCCACTACTCCACGGAGTATTCAAGAGCAGGACAAAGCCGTCTCAGATGCTAGTGCCAAGACTGACACTGAATCTCTAGTGTTGTACAAGAATAATTATATATCCAGATTGTAGATACAAATATTGAAATGAAGAAAATTGTTTACTAAATAGCGATGGAGCTTTTTATGCGTAATTGTTCACTGCTCGGTTACAGTTGATTCCTTTGTGCACAGCTGTGACACAGTTTTATTGCATAGGAGCATTTCAGGCCACAAGTAAAGTCTTATTCTTATGCTGAAAAAGAAATAGAGAGAGATACTGATAATGTTGCTACAATATCAGGAATATTATTTTTCTATAGAATGATGTAATGTCTCATTAGCAGGAAATCCTTTTAGACACAATTTGGACCTCTACATAGGAAATGCAAGCAGGTCTAGTTACATCCTCAGCTGAATACACTTTTCCCTTTTTCCCATAACTATTTGTTTCCTAAATCTTAAGGAGAATGCTAGGAAGCTGTAGGTTGTTTCCAACATCAATAGAATCACCAGGAAGTCAAATAAAAGTTGGTTATAGTTTTGTGGCCTTTTAATTCAATTTAGCCATTACATATACAGCTGCATAACTGTCTTTCTATCTTTCTACCGACTTTTTAGTCTTGTACATAGGACTACTGCCAGTTATCCGTTACCCATACCCTGCTTTTCAGTCCTCATCAAGCAGTTGTTAGTCAGGGCTTCTAAAATGTTGGTAATTACTGCTGTGAAAAAAAAGAATTTACTCCCTAATTCCTGCCTATCTCCTCTGAGAAGTTGTTTCTCCTGGGTTTTTGGCATAAGGACACACTACATTGTTTAGCTAGCAAGCCTTCTCGTGAACGTGTTACCCTCAAAGTCTGCTTGATCTAAGGGACTATAACGCACTAAAACATCAGTTTGTTTTATTGGTTACCAAAGTGGAACGTGAAGGATGTGTAACTGGGGGTGCTGCTTTTCTCATTAATTGTATCCTCACCTGCATGAAGACCCCATGATTATTAATCAAGTATTGATCATGTAGAAAAATGCACAACACACTCCTGTATATTTTGCTATGGCCCACGTGCAGTGGTGATGTTTTGCGTGTATATTTAATCTCATGCTTCCATGTATTATACATTTAGTAATCAAAAGATTTGTGACCATGTTTCATTAAAAGCTTGTAATTAATTCAGTGGCTGGCATATCCAGTTTGTCATTGTCACACTAGTGTGCCTTCTGTGCCAATTTTATGACAGTTGGATGTCACTTATTTAAGATTTGGTTTAATGGGCTAATGATATACCAATGGCTAATGTTCTTTTCTGAAACACTGTATAGGATGTGCACTTATCTTTAGTTTAAACCGAGTGTTCTAGTCAACATTTAATCCTGTTACATTAAGTGTTCGACAGTTGCTCTTTTTCTCAGATTCTTGATAAAGGGGCTCAGTTAGAGCTGGACACTACTGCTTTGTGGGTTTTCTGGTTTTTACTTTTTTAATGTAAGTCTAAGTCTTTGTAATTATTGAATTGTGAGAACATTTTTGAACAATTTACCTGTCAATAAAGCAGAAGAGGGAGGTTTTAAAGTTCATAGTCGTCTGTCTTGACATGTGGAAACAGTCTGCCACTGATGCTTGCTTTAGTTTCGTGGTAAATTTGCTTTGTTCACATGGATCTTTAACTTAAACTGAAAGATAACTTTGAAGCTCCATACCTGAGTGCTACAAGAAAGGTGTATGTGTTTCTGCACATAAAAGCATGTTCAGGAGAATTGAAGCCCTTTTGGTGGAATACAGAGTTGAAGTTCTGTGCCCTCTGTTTGTGTTAGAGTTGTCATTTCATTGAGTTGCTGTCCCTATTAATTCATCTTTAAATTATTTATATGACCGCTTCCTTATGGCCAAAGGGTAGTAAGGAGGCTGCAGGATCTTCTCAGGTATCTTTAGTGTGAAAAAGCAATAAAGACTTTTGACTTGTTGCCAAAGCAGTAGTCCCAAAGAAACACTTAGGAACGTGTCAAGGATTGGTGGGTAAATGGTGCAGCCCCTAATACAGCCCCTTCCTGCTTCAGTGTTTGAACACTGCAGAGCTCACTGTAACTAGAGTGGCACCAGCGTCTTCCCTAGCGTATCTTGGGTAAGCGTCCCTTACGGAGAGCCCGAGTGCTCCCAAGTAACTCAATTTGTCTCACCCATCTCACTCCACGTTATCTTAATGGGTGAAGGCCTAGATTAATATTTTGGACTCTGCTGTTCCTTGCTTGACCAAACCTTCCTGGGCACGTCCAGCAGGCTGGGATGGTTCGGCTTGGGAATGTGCTCCCGCACTCTGCCCTGGAGATAGGGGGACAGCTGATAGGAGGTTTGAGGGCTGTATGCCGGAAGCCTTCTCACAAGTATTCATGCTAATCAGCCTTTGACTTTAAAAAAAAACATTTCTACTGCTCTTGAGCTGATTTTTCTTTGCACACTGAGGACTTTGGGTGACAACGAAGTCTTTAATTATGGGGGTATTAAATCATAGCACTCAGCAGTGCCAGAGCTTGGTTATAATTTAAGCAGGAGAACATTTCTGGAAAAATAAATTAATTGCTCAGTATGAATACATTATTCTTTTTTTTTTCCCTCAAGTCTGGCCAAGCAAAATTCCTCCCCAAGTCTGCCACCACAGCCCTTTGTGAATCTATTCCCTTAAGGCTTCTGATGCTGGTTACCTAAAGAGTCTTCCTAAGCCCTCGAGGGAACTTTCAGAAATGCAAAATCTCAATGTGAAATATTCCTCTGACAGTGCATTCCCTTCGCCCCGGAGGCTACCAGTCTAATATCACAAGTGAGGGATTGAGTTATGCTAGGAACGAGGGTAATTTGGTCTCTGCCTGCCTCTCTGCCCATTCTCTTTTCACAGAGGCATCACATCAGGTCCTGAAGCCAGGGAAATGGGCGCAGCATTCACCAGAACATGTTGGTTGCTTCCAGCACAGATCTTTGCCCTGAAAGGTTGTATTTTTGAATACATCCTGGTGTCACTTGCTACCCAAGAGCTGAAGCCACATGCTGACACCTCTGACTGTGGCACAGATGTGCTGAGAACAAACAGCTTCCTAAACGAGTGCCGTCTGCCAGGTGGGAATGTAAACGTTTGCTTTATGTTTGCAGGGTAAGTAAGTGTGTAATGCAGCTAAATTGCAGAGGAGGGACTTCAGCGTGGAAATGCTGAATGTCCAGGCACTCTCTTTCTCCCCAGTGCCAACTTAGGCATCCCTGGGAGAAAGCAGTTGCACAAAAATCTTAAGGGCTGGAAGTGGTCGTCTAAAGCACTGAGAAGCAGGGAAGCATTTGAGGGAAAAGATGACACTGGGAACTGAATTGCACCCTTGGGAGAGTTAGGCAAAGAAACAGTCAAAAGAGGATGTCTCATCATGCCCACAAACCTTCTCTTGTCGCTTAGTTTAGCCTATTTTAAAAGGAAAAGCTAAAAAAGAAATGGTGCCAACCTGCTGGAGCACCTCACACTCTGGTTTGCATCCTTTGCGAAGCAGCTCCAGCAGGCAGGAGCAAGGACATACTAGAAGTTCATTGCCCAGCCCTTGCCTTCTGTTGTGGTGGCAGATGGTCTGGACCACCTCCTGCTGTCTGCCTGCACCCCTATAAATGTGCTTCCCTCTCTCTTTCCACTTGCATTGCTCTTTGGGTTGCCCTAAGCTCCTGGCAGCTCGTGGGTCGAGCGCGGTGGCTCCTGCCGCCCTCACACAGCAAAGAGCGGCCGCTCTCCTGCAGGCTGAGAGCTGCTGCCCCACGGGCTGGGCTCACGGCTGGTCAGAGGAGCTCCGGTTCGTGGGGAGAGGGACCGTGGGCGTGGGTACCACAGAAAGAAGGGAACAGTGCTTGGAAAGAGCCATCGTGATCTTGATTCTCCCTTGCAAAGCCCTTCTAAACGTGTTTCTGGGAATGCAGGGTGATCGAGGCTGGACATCAGCTGCATGCCTGTTGCAGGATGCCAGGGAAAGCCAAACATTTGCAGAGCGTCATCCCAGTGGCAAATGATGCTCAGACCAGCATTGCCCGCGGGGTGAGCTGAGGACGGGAGCAGAAGACAGCAGGACGTGCTCAGTAAAGCGAGAGCTGCAGTGCTGCGCTCCAGCCAGAGGAGGAACATGAACTCAGAAATCAGCCAGTTCCCTGTGCCTTGCAGCAAATATTTTCCCTGCTTGCCACTAGCTGCAGCACTTTTTTGTCACCTGACCACACAGGTTTATGCAGCGTTGTTTGTCATTTCCTCATAGATAAAGCCCTCAAGAGTTCTTGCAGGATTTCCAGGTTCGTACGCTGCTCTGCGGTCCTGTGAGCAAGAGCGGCGTGGAGCCCCGTGTGCTGGTGGA
This sequence comes from Phaenicophaeus curvirostris, assembly GCF_032191515.1. Classification (NCBI taxonomy): domain Eukaryota; kingdom Metazoa; phylum Chordata; class Aves; order Cuculiformes; family Cuculidae; genus Phaenicophaeus; species Phaenicophaeus curvirostris. The sequence goes on along the minus strand of NC_091396.1, from coordinate 57,993,493 downwards.
GGCGATGGCACCTTGCAGTGCCCCGGCCAGCTCCTGCCCCTGCCAAATCCCCTCTCGTGGCCGCTACCTCCCGCTAAAAAAAAAATGCATTGGGCCAAACCTCTTTGTAGGCTCAGTGGCGTTTTGAGCACTGCTGCCTGCTGCACTGTCAGAATCTGGATTTGCGCAACTTGTATGAGTAACTGTAAAGCATGGAGGGAAGGCGTAGAGTGATAGGAGTTGGTGTCTATTGATAACGTGCAAGTCATGCTTTCTTTCAAGGCCCTGGGAAGCGATGAGTCCTGAGATCTTGCTAATGCATTTTGCATTAGTCCATCAGAACAGGAGACCCTTGACTCCCAGGACCAAGCGTGTGACAAAGCCATGAGGTGTCCGACCGTGCCGCGTTCAGCCTCAGCAACATAAATCACCCGTCCAGCGTGCTGCTTACCAAAGACGCCTGCAAATTAAATTCCTTGTTTAGGCAGGATCCCAGGAGAGACCCTTGCGCACCGAAACCCGTTGCGTTAGGCTGCTTGCACCACGGGCTGTCTGCGTATGCTAGTGCACAGGGCAGTGATCATGGATACAGCTGGTTTTCCAGCAGCTGTTGGCCTCCAGCATTGCAGACGGGCTCTGGTGCTTCAGGTTTGTTTTTTTTTTCTTTCTGCAGAGCTCTCCCCCTCCCTGTGACGCTTTCTGTACAAGCGAGCGAACGTGGCTCCTGAAGGAAAAGTACAGAATGTGCTCTGCTAGCACACTGACAAAAATTGATCTCTACTTTAATTAAAGCCTCTATTGTAATTGACCTCGAGCTGCTAATGCATTTTAAAAATGAAGCCTCGCCAGCAGCAAATCCATACAGCCCAAGGCGGAGGTGCTACTGGGCGGCGATCCGTGCTGCGGGGCGATTTGCCTCCCTGCGTGCTGGCTGCGTGGTCAGCTGCACGTCCCTGGAGAGCATCCCACCTCACGAGCACACGCCTGCCCACGGCTCACGCTGACATCCCTGCGTGCTCGGGTGGGATGCAGAGCTGATGTCCTCAGGGGAAAAATATCATCCTGCCACCATCTTGTGCGATGGTCCCTGTTGCTGCTACCTTGCCTTTTCCCTCCCCAGGCACGCAGCCACGGGAGGCTCTTCCCTCCTGCCTTCACCACACAGCATGAGCGATGCTGCTGCCGAGCCCCAGCGTGATTCTGAAGCGAGGAGCTCAAAAAACAGCAGAGGGAGAGAAGTGTTTCTCTCTAGGAGCTTGGGACTGCTTGAGGAATGGCCCCAAGCCCTCTCCTTGTGCGGGGCAGCGCCGGGATGATGGGCTGCCTGGTGCAACAGCCTCCAGCATGCAGCACAGCAGCAGTGTCAGCCAGGGGAAAAGAAATTGTGTTTAGCTAAAGGCTTGTAAGCTAGAGGAGATTCAGTCACTTGCAATGAACTGATTTGAAAGAGGCAAAAAAAGGCTCTCACAAGCAGCAAGTGTAACACCTGTACAGATAGGAGCGCTCCTCACCCTGCAGCAAAACCCAGACAGAGTGTGGGCTGGCAGATGCCGTGGCTGCTCTCGTAGGCACCATGGAAACATCGTGGCACCAGCACCTTGCCAGTAAGGAAGGCTCAGGCTCACCTTGCCACACAGTCTCCCCTGGTCACAGGTTGTTCTGCGGCCTCATGAGGTCTGGATGAGGGCTTTGGCAGGGGTGGGGGTGCCCCTTGGGTTCACTGGGGTGCCACAGAGTGTGTTTTGGGGATCTAGCCCTGGCTCACTGCTCTCCAAGGAAACACAGGACTGTGGGATAGCAGGATGTGGGTATTCCCAACCTGCTTGTGCCAGGCAGCACCTGCAGCAGCTGATGGCTTCCTCTGCATTTGGACACTGAAGGTGGCTGCTTTCCTGGAAACCAAGTGCCTGACACCTGCGGCAGAAGCTCCTGCCCAAGCAAGTTGCTGTTCAACTCAGGGAGGTGGTTGAGTCACCTTCTCTGGAGGTGTTTAAGGCATGGGTGGACAAGGCACGGAGGGGCATGGTTTAGTGTTTGATAGGAATGGCTGGACTCGATGATCCCATGGGTCTATGATTCTATGATTCAGTTCTGCTGGAGGGGCGCCCTCAGGAGAGCCACGCACAGTGTGACCCCCACCCTGCACCCCCAATGCTGACCTCCCCCCAGACATGGCTCTGCCTCACTTGCAAAGAGATGCCAGCCACCAAGGGCGTGGAGATGGTTTAGTTCCCTGCCTGGCTCTTGTTTCGTGTCCTGCCTGCTCGCGCTGCCCGTTACCAGAGGTCTCTCTGCAGGCAGAGGGGCAGCAGGGCCAGTCTCACCGCCACGTGCCGCCCATCACCCTTTGTCAGGACTCTGATGCACCTAATGATGAATTCCCAGGCCTTTGAGAAGGGATTATGTCTTCCAGAGACTAGAACAAAACATAATAAACTTAAAATAGCTGCTTCTTTATGGAATATGCCAACAAGCCCTACTGAAAACCCAGCAGAGTGTAAATTTGCATAAATTTGCATAGATCTCCATAATTTCAGACTCACCCATCAGACCTGCTCCTGTAATGAAGCTCTGCCTGACATTGCAGGCAGCTGAGGGTATTTGACACACATTGGGCTGCATATGCTGCCGATAACGAGGCTCCTCGATGCTGATGCCCCAACCCTTGTTAGGGATGAGCCAGAGCGACTGATCCCAGTCATCAGGTTCCTGCCTGCATCCCTCCCTGGGGAGCCCCAGCACTGGCATCAAACCTCTTTCCCCTTGTACCGTCAGAAGAAGCGCTCTGTCACTGCAGGGAATAACACGATAAATCGCCAGGTAGGTCCAAGGGGGTCTTAGAACTGTCAGCCTGGGCACAGCAGAAAGCCCAGGCAGCTCAGCAGAGGGGACGTGGAGGGAAATGTTTGCTCAGGACTGCACCTCATGGGATAGGAGCAAGGTCCCAAGAAATCTCCTGGCACCAACTGCATGGCTGCAAGGCACAATAATCTCATTTTCAACCCAGCTAACGGGTCCAAGCCACAGTTTGAAATGTGTTTGAGTACTGAATTTCCATCGTGCATCCAGGGATCTGTCCTTCAGCCTTCTGTGTGCTCTGGGCATATCCAGCGCAGTGTTGGCTAAAGCGTGGGGTACGGAGTTAGATCCCATCTTCCCCAGGTATCAAGCAAGGCCCATATCTCAATGTTGAACTAAGAAGGACTTACACCTACAAAATAGAGTTTGAAAACCAGAAGCAACACCAGGGACACCATGCCTGTGTAGCTGAGCCCTCACAGCAAAGATTTACTGTGATTTCCTTCACCATGCAGACACTTTTATTCAGGTGGGATCTGCTGGCTTGTGGTTTAGACCCCAACATGAGCAACATGAGGGGCTGCAAGGGCTGGAAAGGCAGGGGTGCTGGCTGCCCCTGGCATGAGGCCATGCTGTCATGCCTCTGTCTCACTTGCATCATACGCAGGGTTGATGTAGAAGACCTGGTGGTCTTTGAGAGCAGTCTCCTGCGTCATCTTCTCTCCAGGGTCAGCGCTTGGTGGCTCCTGCAGCAGCAAGGAAGAAAATAGCAACCGGCGAGGAAGGGAAGAAAAACCCTTGGCAAAACTCACCCAGCACTGAGCCCCTGCAGCAGCCAAGGAGCTGGTGACTCACAGGAGGATGGGACAATCTCACAAACCCTCATATCCTGGGGAAAGAGGAGCCCTGCCAGGTGCATTGCATCTCCAAAAGGATTCAAGAAGGTCCTGGCTGGGGCCCTGCCACCTCCTATCCACATCCCCAAGCACCCCCATGTCCCCAGGCAACTCACCATGTAGAACATGGGGTTGTTGAAGCCTTTGTCGCTGGCTTGTTCAGAGGGTGTGGGGTCCTCAATTCTGTTCCAGGTCCGGGTGACACGGAGGGTGGGCAGCCTGGGGAGAGACCTGGGCAGTATTCACCCACATCCCACCCATCCCAGCAGCTCCTCTGCATCTTCAACAGGTGGATGAGGAAATATGGGGGCAAAGTTTCAGGCTGTCTCTGAAATGGGATGTTTGTGCCCTTTCCTAGGAAAAAGCTGCCCTGTCTAGCAGAAACCATCAAGCCTGGAGTGCTGGGACCTGCATCCTGGAGGGAAGAGTTCATCAGAAGCGGACAACCCTAGAACAGGCTTCACTTTGGATCATTGCTCTCTCCCCTGTGGCCTAAAATGAATTGCCACAGAGCTGACACCTGTTCCCACTGCAGCCTCAAGAAGGACTAATTACTTTTATCATGTTATCATTTTATCATCTTAATTACCATGAACACTTCTATTATTTTCTTCATTACTCCTATCCTAAGGGTCCCAGACACCAAGCAGCATCCCCTGCACCAGGTACCTGGCGCGAGCGGGCTCAGTTGCAGCTCCACGCACATCACCACAGGTCACGAGAGCCCACTAACATTTAACCACTGTGATCATCTTGGCAGAGGCTCCACAGAGGCAATTGGAGGAGTGGAGTTATCTGCATGGATTTGCATACTGTGTTCAGTTCTGGGCCCCTCACCGCAGGAAGGATGTTGAGGCTCTGGAACGAGTCCAGAGAAGAGCAATGAAGCTGGTAAAGGGCCTGGAGAACAGGCCTTATGAGGAGCGGCTGAGAAAGCCGGTGTTGTTTAGCCTGGAGAAGAGGAGGCTGAGGAGAGACTTTCTACAACTACCTGAAAGGAGGTTGTGGATAGGAGGGAGCTGGCCTCTACTCCCAAGTGACAGGGGACAGGACAAGAGGGAATGGCCTCAAACTCTGCCAGGGGAGGTTCAGGCTTGACATCAGGAAAAAATAATTCACAGAAAGGGTCTTTGGGCACTGGCACAGGCTGCCCAGGGAGGTGGTTGAGTCCCCTTCCCTGGAGGTGTTTAAGGCACAGGTGGATGAGGTGCTAAGGGGCATGGTTTAGTGATTGATAGGAATGGTTGCAGTCGATGATCCGGTGGGTCTTTTCCAACCTAGTGATTCTATGATTCTATGGAGGCCATGCTGCTCCCTGTTCACTGGAAACAAGCTGAATTCACTGTTTTTTCTGGTGATCAGGATGGCTCTGCTGCACGGAGGAGCACCTGCCTAATTTGCAGCATCCCTGTTGGTGTTGGATGCCTCCATGATGCTCAACAACACTGCTCAAAAAGGCACCTGCCGTGCAGCCACGCAGGGGTGTGCAGCAGGAGCGGGTCAGACAGGGACGTGGCCTGGGCTCAGGTTCAGTTCCACCTCCTGTCGATAGGCAAATTTCCCTCCCACTGCTGACAGAGCCAGTTTCAAAGGCCTGTCTGGCATCCAAAGAAGTGTCAGTGGAAGATACATCATCAAGTAGCAATTATGGGACTGGGAGTTTTATTTAGAAATTAAATGAAGGCGCAGGTTTATTGCTAGGAAATGTCATGTCAGCACACGCCGAGAGCAGGGCAGGCATCTCTGGCCACAGCCACTGCTGCACAGCAAGGAAGCCCCAGCAGAGGAACCAGGAGGGAAGAAGCAAGCTGACTTGTGAGCCTGTGACATGGCCAGCCTGAGCACTGGGGTGTTAAGCATTCCTGGGACGACATCAGTGCACTTTGCATGCACAAATTTAAGCAGTTCCTGCTCCCTGTTATAAAACATGTAGGGACCACCCCGTTTGCCCACAGTCAAGTAAGTGAGCAGCTCTCTAGACAGCCCCACGCACAAAGACACCACCAATAAACCCTGCAAAACCCTACACACGAAGGTGTGTGCACGAGCAAGAGGCAGAGCTGGATCCCCCAAGCACCTGCTGTGGGCACTTGCCACAATGCTGGAGCCCTGGGAACAGAAAAGGTGATGGAGAAGGGGCATTTCTGACCAGCTCCCAGCTGCGGTGTGATCAGGTGCTGTGAACCCCACTCTATCTCCCCTGTGACCTGCACACCAGGCATTGTGAGCAACTATTGCACCAAAAGCTGCATCTGGTTTTGGATGCTGTCACTCCCTTTCATGGCTACAAAGCAGCAGGGCAAGTATTTTGAATTAATTTGATGAATTTCTCTTTAGCAGCTGGCAGTTTCAGTCCTCCATCCTCTAGCATGGCTGCCAACTAATGGTTACAAGGAATAGGAGATGTTCCTGGGCATGATGACCAGGTCGTGCAGAGCTCCAACTGAGGTTCTTGGTGCTGCAGCTCAGTTGGAGCTCTGCAGTTTTAAACTAAAAGATGGTAGATTTAGATATAAGGAAGAAATTCTTTAGTATGAGGGTTATGAGACACTGGAACATGTTGGCCAGAGAAGCTGTGGCTGTCCTGTTGTTGGGGGTATTCAAGGTCAGGCTGGATGAGTCTTTGAGCTTGGAGCAACCTGGTCTAGTGGAAGATGGCCCTACCCTCAGCAATGGGTGTGGAATGGATGGTCTTCAGAGGTCCCTTCCAAACCCATCTGTGATTCTATGAACTAATAATGTCGGGTATACTCCATGGGAGATCTGGGCAGCCCTGCGTGCCTCTGTGCCACCAGGCTGGCTGGAAGGACGGCCTCAGGATGATAGCTACCCCCAGGCAGAACTATGGTACCATGCTGCCCGCAGAAACCTCGTGCCTACCTTAGCTTTCCCCTTCTGTAGAGAAAGAAGATCCCTCCAAGCAACAGGAAAATGAAGAGTAGCCCCATGACTATCCCTGCTGCGGTCCTGCTCGCTGCACGGCTGCCCAGTTGCCCGTTAGAAGCGCTGCCAGTGGCCACCTCCATTTTGCCACTTGAAATGCCGAGTGCTTCACCTGGGAAAGGGCAGGAAGAAACAGGGGTGAGGACAGGATGAGGCAACACACCCACACACCACTCCAACTCACCCCGGGGCAGAAGGAGCCCGCAGTTGTGTCTGGCACTGCCTGCTTGGTTGATCACCTTTCCCTGGGGATGGGATGCAGAGCTGGATGGACTCAAATGGAACAAGCTCATACAGGTGTGCTACCCACACAACAACCACCAGGTCCTTCGGCTGTGACCTGTACGCTCATCAGCATCTGCCAGCTTATGTGGTTGCTTTCACATGTAGGATTCTGGATGGAAATCAGCTCTGCAGAGAGAGACCTGGAGGTCCTGATGGGTACCAAGTGGACCATGGCCAGACATGGGCTGCACGAGGAGGAGGGTTACCAGCAGGTGAAGGGAGGTGGTTTTCCCCCTCTACTCTGCCCTGTTGAAACACAGCTGGGGTGCCGAGCCAGGCTTTTCTCAGCAGTGCCTGGTGATGGGGCAAGAGGCAATGGGCACAAATTGAAATATACCCAATTCCACTTCAGCACAAAGGAAAAATGTTTTACTGCAAAGCTGGTCAAATGCGATTGCCCAGAGATGTTGTGGAGTTTCCATCCTTGAAGAGACTCAAAACCCAGCTGGACACAGCCCTGGGTAACCTTCTTTTGGGGGAGGAGGTTAGGGGAAACTGTCTCCAGAGGTCCCTGCCAATCCTGATAATGCTGATCCTGCAGTCTGTCCACAGCACTGTCCTAATATGATTAAAACGGGGAAAAAAATGGGTAAACAAAGTTCCCTACTGAAATCATTTAGAAGTGCTGAGTGTGCATGTTCAGAACTACAAGACTGACAAGGACGAGGACCCTAGGAGTGTTCAACTTAGGGATCTTCAACCAAGCTGCTCCTTGATTCCTGTGAGAGCAGGGATGTGTGTCCTACATGGGAGGACAAGAAGCTCCAGACAGCAGTGGGTTTAGGGACACGCATGGGTGAACCTGCCAAGGAGGATGGTGGCTTTACCATGCTGTTCGATGTCCTCCATGATGTCTGCAGCAAGCTGCTCCGCCGTGGTGCCGGTCTGCGCACCCACCTCATCATCAATCAGAACGATTTGGATAAAGGGAGTGGAGCTTTGAGGTATGAATTCCAGGAAGGTCTCTGCTTTGTGCACCTTGGATATGGCCATCTGCATGCCAGCATACTTGGGCTTTTCAAAACACAAGTTGACATGTAAAGCCCATGAGAGGGGTAGGCAGAGATTAGTCACCTCTGTAGACATCCATGATGGATGTACCAGCAGGGCCTACCTATAAATCCTCATGTGAGGCCTGTCACAGGGCTGCCATCTCTATTACTGAAGTGCCATTGGGTTTCCCAAATGAGCAGTTTCTATCTCCCCTCCCTTCCAAGCTGGGACCAGCACCTAGCACAGAGCGTTCCCCAGAGGAGGCGAGCATGCCAAGAAAGCAATTTCATGTAGCACACTCATTAAACACAGTATTAAGACATGTGCAGCTGTAAGGAGGGCAGGCAGCAGGCTTCCAGCTTGGGATCAATAGAGCAATACTCTCGTATTGATCCTCCTGGTGTAACTTGGAGCACGCCTCCCGCCCCCAGCCACGAAGTGGGATGTCACACTATGTCTGGCAAGCAGCAATGTGGAATGATGCCTTGTAGAGCACGCACATGAGTTCTGATCTATGCCCGTTACCCACCCAGTGCTTACCTACCAGGAAATAAAAAGCGGCCCAGCATTGGGAATGACCTCCCAGAGCCCATGGGATGTGCTGCAGCAGGTCTGCATGGTCCCAGCCTCACAGGCTGATTCCCATGTTATCTGGGCCTGACTTCCCGGCTGACCTACAATGTTTTCCAGACCAGGGTTTCCAGCAAGCTCCCCTGCATCCTTCCCCATCTGCATGCTGGCAGCTGTTCCTGCCCCACACTGAGAGGGGCTGTGTGGCTGTCATGGGGAACCAGTCCCCCTGGCAAGGCAAGCTGGTGCATCCAAGAGGGAGGTGAGCTCTGCAGGGTGTCAGGGAGCAAGACGGAACCCCCTGCACCCCTAGAATGACATGCTCCCCAAGAGAACCCCACCAGCACCCAGTCACCAGCAGGCACGGCCAGTGGCTTGAAGTTTTGTTAGACCCTACTGATCCAGTGGGCTGACATACCTGGCTCAGGAAAGCTTGGACCAGTCTGTCCCGATACTTCTGCAGGTCAAAATCAGGAGTGAAATCCAGGCTAATAGTGACTCCTGCAGTCCAAAACCAGACAGACACGACATTGTCACTCACCCTGGGCAGAGAGCTGCCACAGCAGCACAGCTCCAGCTGCCACAAATGGCACTGGGGACCCTCTGGTGTCTCCCTGCAACAGGGCTCTGGAGAGGCACCACCACAGCCATGCCCATGCAACGCTGCCCTAAGAAACCTATCGCTTCCTTGCTAGTCCTTTTCTCACCTGGGTTTGGTGAAAGGCTTTTCATTTCCACCATATTCCAGAAAAAGGCTTCCTCTGGAATTCTTTCTCCTGCATTAACCCCCTGGGAAGCTTTGCTTGCGGCTGGGATGTGAGGCTGCAAGACTACAATTCATCAACACTACCCTGGCTTTGGAGGGAAGGTGGAGAAAAAGGGACATCTGCACTCCCTGTACTGCATTTATTGGGACAAGTATTTTTCTGGGGAAAAATGCGAGTAAGTATTTGTTGAAATATTAAATTATCCTAAAGGCTTTAAGGACCACATTGCAGAAACATATGGTGCAGTGTTAATGAATTTGATATGACATATTTATTACCTAGGTACAATTATGCATGAAGAATCCCCTTTAACGACCTTCCAGGTAGATTAATGGAGAAGTGCCCATTGCAGAGGGAATGCTGTCAATCTGCATGTTTTTATTTTAAATGAAATTAAACAAATCTGCTCTTGGAAAGCTGACATTACAGTGAGAAAGGTGCATTTCCTCTGAGCATTTTCCACTGCATAAACTCAACAGAGCCCTATTAGCTTGACGAGCTGTGACATCCTGATAGGATAAACCAGAGGCAGGGACAAAGGGCTGCAACTCAGAACAGGCTCCCAAAAACCGGATTGATGCTTCAGAAACATGCCGTGGGAGGGTTGTGTGCGGGATATGGATGGTACCTGTGGATGGGGGCCCTCCTGGAGCAGAACTTCAGCCCACGAGCACCCAGACCAGCAGCATCCCCGACACCTAGATTTCCCCTGAGGAGCCAGGGGCAGCTAGTGTAGCGGTGAGGAGGAATAAGGCCGTGCTCCCACTCACCACAGATCCCGCAGCAGTGGCCGTGGGGCTTCAAAGGGCTCTGGCAGGGCTGCACTGGGCACTGTCTCCCTGACCCCCCAAGCAGGGCTGCACAGATGCGGTCGCCATCCTAAAGGAGAGCTGGGCAGTGTCAGTCCCTCGCCTCCCTTGCCCCACAAATTGCAATGCACCCCCCTAAATCACAACAGGAGGACTCACCAGGGTGTTCCCGCAGACACAGCCGGACTTATCAGGACAGCCAGTGCCCGTCAACTGGATAGAGCCATTGCCATGAAACTGCAGCGGGGCCGAGGAGCCGCGCAGGTACTCAGCCCAGGCCTCAGGGCTGCTGAGCTCCTGAATGGGGAAGAGCAGGAAAGCTGATCAGTATCCCTAGCCAGGCCCCAGTTCTGTCCCTAGGCACCTGGCTGTGCTGCCAGAACGCCCGGTGCCATGTCTGATGGCCGCAGGTGGTGCTTTTCCATGGGGCCAACAGAAAAATCCCTTCAGATTTAAATTTTAGAAAAGGACCACAAGGAAAACATGCAATGGCTGGCCTTTTTTTTCCTTCCTGTTCTCTCTCTTTCAACTGGAACAGAGAATTAAATTCATCAGCTTTTAAGTATGAGAGGAAGGAGCTGGATCTGAGGTGTTTTCCTTCAGTCTGGGAAGCATTTCAGTGGGCTCGGCATTACGGAAGGCTGAGCTGGACTGACCAGCCTTGTCCTACCAAGCTGCTAAGTCCCTCACCCACTGTCTTCCATAGGAGCCTTCTCCATGCCTTGGCACAGTAGGAAGATCTCTCAGGCCCCAGGATGAACGTACCCCACACAGAGAAAGGAGTGGGCTAGCTAAAAAGGGTCAAAGTAGCTTATAAGGTCAGGTTTTATGAAATTCACTATAATCACAGAAATAAAAAGCATCTTCTCCTTCCATGTCATCACTCAGCAGCCGCCCCTACCCTGGGGCATGGCCAGCTGCCATCCTGGGGAAGGTGGATTTGCTGGGGATGATGTGGCATGGGGTGGTCCCTGGGCATTAATGGTACCAGCATCACTCTGAGCACTGAGGGTGATCCCACCTCTGTGTCTCCAGGGCTAAGTGTGCCCCAGCTGAGCTCCACTGGGGTCCTACCTTGTCCAGATTTGCCTACATTTGCCTGGACAACAACTGAGGTTATTATTCAAAAACCGATTACCTAATGACTGGCCCCAAAACGGCAGATCCCAGGTGATCCAGCAGCAGAAATAATAACTAACTTGTGAAATGGCTGCTGACACGGATTCTCCCGCTCCTGGAAGGAGTGTTTACTGCTACAGCACCTGCGATCTTTCACTCCTCCGATCAGCAAGGGACGGGGCTCATCGTGTACCTTATTTCTAGGGTGAAGCACAGAAGGCTGCCAGCATCTCTAGAATTATCCCTCCAATCAATTAAAACACAGTCCTAAAGCAAAGCTGGGAGATGATCACAGGGCCACAGGCCATGCTAAGGTCAGGAGCAGGAGGGAGGTGTCCCCAGAGCGTCCCTGGGCAGTTTGGTTGTGGACACGTGCCTGGAAAGGGGGCAGCCTCTGCGTGTTGGAAAAGATGCCATTTGCCAGAGGTATGAGCCAAGCACACTGGCCTTTTTTTTTTTTTTTTTTTTACTTTAATATGAATAGTGAGACAGCCTGTGCTTCCACACTGCAGGGAGGGAGGTGATAACAAACCAGTAGAGGAAAAAAATTGTCGAGACCAGCAGCAGCAGCAGCCCATGAAGATGCAACACTGAGACTGCCCCATCTCCTCCAGCAGCACCACTCCTCCAACCCCAGTTGGTCCTTCCCCTCCTCACCTACTTTAAGGCCACAGCAAGGAGATGGCGAGCCGGTTCCTCATCATACCCACATTACCTGGCCCATGAGAGAGATGCTGCGGAGATGAATCACTTGCTGTGATGAGTCGACGTTTACCCGGAAGGAGGTTTCAGGCTGAAAGATAACATCGTCGTAGTGGCACGGGACACGTTCCTCATCCACGGAAAAGATGCGCCCGGTTGGCTCGAGCTCCCCACCAGGGGACACAGACTGCCAGAGCGTGGGGTCAAACCACGCATGGTGCTCAGCGTCGGCGAACCTCACTATCACACCTGCCAAAGCAACAGGAAAGGTCAAGAGCAACCTAGACCCAAATCCACAGCCTCAGAGCCTGGTAAAACCAGGCACCACTTGACCCGAAGTGGAGGAGCTCAACCCATGGGCAGCGAGTGAAGGGCCAGCTACAGCACCTTCCTCCTGGGTGGCTGCTGCAGGCACCCCCTGGAGGCTCAGCAAAATTTTCCAGTGCTCAGGGCTGGGGTCTCAGCAACTCAGCCCAGACTTCTCTTCTAGCTGTTGACCTCTAACCACAGATCCCACAGGACATTTTTCCCCCATTTCTTCAAAGCTCACCCTTACGGTTAGGGAAGAAAACAGCCACAGAGCCCAAAGACCGAGTAACACCTACAGCAGGAGAAAATGGGTGTGATAATTCACGTCCAGGTTTTCTAGCAGTCTGGCAAGCCTGCAGAAACATGACTAGCCCCGTTCCCTGCCATGGGTAACCCTAAAAAACCAGCACATCATTTAACAATTAATTATTTAACCGTTAACCCTTTCCCCTCTGGTCACAATTAGTATCATCACACAGTGCTCTGCTTCCTTCTCGCCCTTCCCCAACAGCTGAACCTTTACCGATTCAGCTGTCACACAGGCATTTATTGACTGAATTATTTGCATTGATTTTAAAATAATGCTTTATAAAACCCATTTGTGAAAGCTGCCCCTGCTAATTTCAGGGGAGCAGCACACGGTCAAAAGGAAAAGCCCAGTGTAAGGCAGAGGCAGCTGCCAGAGCTTCCCTGATGGGAGACAAACAGCCCCGAAGCACTAAAAATTATAGGGATAAAGGATTTTGGAGTGGCTCCAGACAGCCTGATGCTGCAGTCCCTCCTCTGGGCAGACCCGTTTGGGCTTTTTCCTGTCTTTATTTGCCAGTCAGAGCACAGGCACAGGCACATTGCTTGGACTCTTCCTTTCCCATGGCCAACCTAAAAAAGTTACTTGTTGGTGAAAGCATTAGGTAGCTCTTAAATACCCCAAATACATCTGCCTAGCAAACAGCTTTCAGACTAGTAACAGGCACGATCTGTCTCAGTCACAGCAAACTTGGATGGAAGGCTAAGAGGGGAGGGAAGGAAGCGCTCACAACCACATGCCTGTGTGCATTGAGCCAAAGGCCAGCTCGCTGCAATGGCTGTGGTTTAGCTCACCGGTGCGTAATTCCCAACCAGTTTTCTTTAGAAATACTATGGCAAAGAAAATGAGGGCTTTGATGTGGCTACATGCTTAATAGGCCGGGTAAAATACAAACAATATTTGCCATTCTGCCACAACATCAAAGGCTTCCTTGCTATAATTACTTTTTTAGAAGACAGGTGATGTAGCAGGAAAGTAAGATCTGATGTGGGGGAGGCCATCAAAGAAAAGGTAGGTATTAAAAGAGGAGTGATTCAGTTTGCTCTGAGGTGGGACAGCAAAGACCTTTGTAGAAGCGGTTGAGCTGAATTTGCATGATTAATCAGGGGCTAATGGGGTGACTGGTTTGAGCACAAATTACCTGAGTCACAGCCTGGATCCCAGCTGCCATCAAAAGCTGCGAATCCTGCACCAGATGCCAGCACAAGTTCTCCATTCAGGGGCAAGTACTAGACAAAGAGATTCAAAATATTACTGTGAGGTCCCACTGCCAGCCACCCAGGCTTGTAATCAAGTAACTGCTAATTATTAGGCTGCTTATTACAGTTGCTGTCTCCGAGGCACTTTACAGTCATCAGGAGTTACCCTTACTGGGCTCCACATTAATTGGAAAGTATCAGCTCCCATTTTTACAGATGGGGATGCTGCAATGGGGACAGTTTAACATTATCTTCCATTGACACAGAAAAGCATGAAGCATTCAGTGAAGCAAGAACAAGGAACAAGCAGGATGGGCCCTTCTGGCAGCTCCTTCCTTCTCTCACACACACAGTCCCAGCAGCTCAGGAATGGCTTTACACACTGTTACGCCATGAAAAAGACAATCTTACTCTACAAGTGTCCAGAGGTCCCCTTGTTTAATGGGTTCCCACCTCTGTGAGCCGTGCTTGCCCCATAAGAAATAGCTCAGGGACCCAAGAAGTCCTTGGTGTGGCATCAGCTAGTCAATTTGTGCTCAGTGCACATTAAGGAGAGCATTCAAGTGGCATCTGGCACACCTTGCCATTGCTAGACTCTCTTCTTTTTGGATAGGACGTCAACCAGTAGGTAATCAGGGTCACCACACTTGGGTAGCTTCAGCCTCATCAGGCCGCTGTTCCAGGGCATGAGGACAAATCTTAACCAGCACAGCTCTACCACGGGGGCCCTTTCAGCAAGGAGCTGTGGCTGTCACCAGCCAGCACTGCCGACTCCAGGACAGGCCTTGGCAAACAACTGAGACAGGCAACTCATTCACAGCACATGCATTATTCAGTCCTGCCTGTCTTATATTCCGTTTAGAAATTGCCATAGAGAAAGTAGGACTTCCAGTATTTTCACATGTCAAGGTGTGAGCGATGTTCAAGGCTCCATTCTCCTCTAACTCAATCTATACAGGGTTTTAGCACCAGTCCCCAGACAGCAGCTGGAAGCCCTCCAGGACTATGATGTGCCAATGCACCGGGTCTTGTGCTCAAGCAGAAGCACGTTAGATGGGATTTTAAGGTTTCATCTACTTAATTGGTCTTTAAGTATGCATGTGGTTTAGAAAAAGCAAGACTTAGGAACGACTGCTGTGGGTGGCTGTGATAGCTCCCCATCCTTGGGGCAGTCTTGCCTGAGGATGCTTTGTTCCACACACCATCCCTCCTCTGTGGGGAGGGATGGACATGGCAAACAGTTCCTCACACCTAGGCAGCTGTTTAGAACTTCAATGCCTTTGTGGTGTGGTGCTTTGAAGGCCATAGCCCAGGTCCCCTTCTTGGTTTAGGAACCGTGACAAGCGAGGGTAGAGAGCAGAGGGCAGCTGCAATGAAGCTGGGCCCTGCCGTGCTCCTGTGCATCACCCACTTCAGACGCAGAAATATCGTACGCTGAGCTGGAGGAGATGATGAGGTGAATAGCTGGTGTCGGGGCAACATCTGTCCCAAGGGAATGGAGTTTCACCACTGGCCAGGAAGAAGCCTTTGCCTATGGACACTGCTCCCTGAGACCACAGCATGTTCCATGCCTAACTGGAAACCACGCCATCATGTTCTGTGAATTTCTATTACTCTCGAGAAAAGTCCATTTTCCAATACTGAAGCACTGAAAGGTCTGCCAGGATAAGAATGGCAACATGCTCTTTAGCTGCAGATACAAAAGCCAAGTCTAGTGACTTGGTCTGCCCTGATCTGGGCAAGGTCTGTGCTGCCAGTTTCTTTCAAAAGGCGCTTCACTTCCGAGCGCCCTGGATTATTTTCCTGTGAGCCCACACAGGAAGGGATGGTGCAACACTTTTCGGGGCATTCCTGCCAATAGCAAAGGCAGGTATTGCCAGTGCTGCCAGTCACATCATTGTCCCAGACTCACTGGGCCACCTCAGGTGGAGTCCCTCACCCTTCATCTTGCCCAGTTTGTGGGTGGCCACCCTGCAGCCAGCTCTGCAGGAGAGGCCTGGGCAGGGAGGGTGGCCAGCTGGCTGCTGAGGGCCAGCTGAGCTCCTCAAGATGGGATGCAGCTGATCGTCCCACCAATGCAGGGTACCAGCTCTTCAGAGCAGTCACCTGTGGGAACCCAAGCCCAGAGCTGCAGGGAGCTTTGGGTGGAGGAAGACCAGACATCAGCTGGTGATGGGGATGGGTGACCCAGCAAGGCCATGACTGACCGGCCTCCGTTCCCTTTCCCATGGAGTGCATGAATGTTGTGGCTGGATTTATTGCTCTCTACAACTACCTAAAAGGAAGTTGTGGAGAGGAGGGAGCTGGCCTCTTCTCCCAGGTGACAGGGGACAGGACAAGAGGGAATAGCCTCAAGCTCCGCCAGGGGAGGTTCAGGCTGAACATCAGGAAAAAAATTTTCACAGAAAGGGTCATTGGGCACTGGAACAGGCTGCCCAGGGTGGTGGTTGAGTCACCTTCCCTGGAGGTGTTCAAGGGACGGGTGGACAAGGTGCTGAGGGGCATGGTTTAGTGTTTGATAGGAATGGTTGGACTCGATGATCTGGTGGGTCTTTTCCAACCTGGTGATTCTGTGAAACTGAGATCCACTGGACAACAGAACTACTTCTGAAACGCTTCCCAGTGGCCCGCATCTTGGGGCGGGCTGGTTGTGCATGGGCAGCATGTCTGCCTTGGTATTTATGTTGATAGGAATAGTTAAACTCGATGATCCAGTGGGTCTTTTCCAACCTAGTGATCCTGTGATATAAATAAGTAAATTATATAAAAATAAATATTATTTGTAAATAAGTCACCTTTTTTTTCCTAACATAAGTTAAGCATCTCAGCATCTCAGATCACTGCAGAGGACAAACAGAGACTCTGGTTGGGCAACAGCTTTCTGCACTTAGGAGTTTAGTATAGAGATTACATATAGGCTGGGCTGCTTTCCAAGTACATTTTGAACTGAGCAATGACACGTACCAAAGGACTAGAGCCAAAAAGCTGGCAGTTTCCTCCGCTTTCCCTTGCTCCTGCCAACCTGTACTCCAGGGCCATTAATGCAGCTATCTTAGCGTCCCATCAGTCATTGTTCATCCCTGATACTGGTAAATGACTTATCTCCTTGGTCATCATTATCAAGTGTAATGACAACCGAAACACAGTCATCGTTTTTCTCATCAAAGTCAGCAAAAAAAAGAGGAAAGACCCCATGCAGCTCTCAGCCCACACTCACCACATTCACAACCCCAGTGTTCCACCACTGACAAGAAATCCCGCTGCCCCAGTTTGTTAGTGAAAATGAAACTAACCTCCAAAATGCCAAAGGAAAAATAGCAAAGGCCTCAGAGGAGGTTTTTGATGTGGGTGGCTTTGAACCGGCTTCCAGCACATCGTGGCTCTCTTCGATTCATAAGCACGAGGCTGAGATGACTGACAGCAGTGTGATTTGCATGTCACCATCATAAGTGCAGGAAAAAATGTGGCACCTCTGTTTGAATGCAGGTGAGTGAGGCTCATGATTGCAGACAGCTCTTCTTCCAGCCTTGTTTTAATTCAAGGCATCAGTGCATTTGAATTCCTTGCTTGGGTGAGATGGTGCCATCATCCCCACCATGTAATGCCGAGAGAGCCCAGGCGTGCTGTGCTCTGCAGCGTCGTACCCATGGGTGCACCGGGGAGCATCTCAGTAGCCATCAGGTCTGCACTTGGCTCCTGGGTGCATCCTCTCCCCCAGCACTCAGCCCAGGAGCAGCTCCTGGGCTCTCACTGCTGTCACCTCATTGAGAAACATCACGAGGGTAGGATGGGAGGGACTATCTCTTCACCACAGGGGGCTGTAAACCATCACAGGTGCTCAGGGAAAAAGATTTCTCTACCACCTGTCCCAGCCCTGTTTTGCTGGGTTAGTGACAGCACGCAGGCAGCAGCAGGCAGGCAGGCAGCCCCCTTTAGGGGGGGCCCATTGGGTTTTCCCAATGCTGGTTGGGGCTCTGAGGACAGCCAGGCATGCAGGTGATTCGGTGGGACCTGCTGGCTGAAGACCCCAAAGGCACCGGGGCAGATTCATCCACAGGTGAATCCCTTTGATAGCTCTGGAGCCAGGGGCTTGTTCTCCCAAAGGCTCTCTTGGATTTGTTAGTGGGGGTTCATTCACTCACCCGCATCCTCAGGCCAGCATCCCTTCCCCCAGCCACACATGCCATCACGCACCTCAGCCCACTGACAGATCCAACCTGCTCTTGCGTGGCTCCCGCTACCAGGAAGTCTATTCCAGATTCCCCAACAAAGGGGCCAGCAAGGCAGGGTGACCTGCAGCCACCCTGACACCTCTGGATGATCCGAGGAGGGCAACCTGCTTCTGGACTGGGACCTTGTTGCCCATTAACTCCTTGCCCAGGCACACGTCCCCATAAAGAGCGGGGCTTTAGCACGCCTAGGAAACCAGGCAAGAAACGCAGGTTTTATCCCTATGAAATCCATGCTCAGGCAGGCTGGTGCAGTGCAGAGCACAGCACAGAATCTGGTGCTCCTCTCCACGGGACCAGTTGGTGGCAGGCAGTGATGCTCACTAGCCAGCCTTCCTCTGCTCCCAGCCACAACTCGCCCCTCTGCTTTCACCCCCTGGAGAAGGCAGGGGCACAGGTAACAGAGCAGTGTGCCAGCGAGACTTCGTAATTTCAGAATCATCCCCTGCAAGCTAAAGAGGTGTTTGGCAGCTCTCCCCTGGCCGCATCCCTGCCTCACCCTCCTGCAAGGCAGGGTCCTTTGGCAGCAGTGCAGCAGCACTCTCATTAATGCAGGAGCTGATTCCCCTGCTGCGCCTGCTTGTCACGTTTCATGTTGCGTTTCAGGGCATGAGCTCCCCACATCATCTGCCCGAGCTGGCCTTGCAACCATGTCCCCTGGTAGGGGGGTGGCCCAGCACAGCACATTCCCAAAACATCATGCAGACCCCGATAAAAACCATTGGATGATAAAAAAAAAGCAATGGGTCTAAAAAAGGCCATTAGTTTGACTGCAGTACCCTGACACACACCTCCAGACGCAGATCAAAACAGTTCAGAAATTGTGTATACTGGGGGAAGATGGGGTCATCAGAAGACCCTTGGGGAGTGCACTAGGGTAAATCACCCCAAAGACACTTGAGATCTGGATGCAGAAGGCACACAGAGGCTTAACACCATTTGTGAAATCTACTTCAGGTTAGTTCAGCTCATTTTCCTGAACTTCCCTCACCAGACAAGACCAGGGAGAGATGGAAAGCGGCTCCGGGTTTGGGCAGGGGAGCCGTCCCCAGCAGCAGCCAGTGCACTGAGTGGCCACCCAGTCAGACCTGTCCCTGTATCCGCTTGTGCCCGGGATGCCGGCAAGCTGCTCCACTCATCACATGCTTTAATAACTCCTCCTGGTTGAAAACAGCCTGCAAGGAGCAAATAAATTCAGGGAGGCAACTGCAAAAGGCTGTTTCACTGCACTCCTTTCCTAGGGCAAACCTTCAGCAGGAATGCTGCTGGAGAAAAGCCTGCAGGATTTGGGCTTGTAATTATGTGCTGGCACACACACGCATACATGCACTCCTGTGAAATTTTTACCTTCATCTCAGGAGAAGCAAAAATAATTCCCCTTCTGGGTATTTTGTTGCCCTGCTGTTTGGGAAGTGGGGAAGAGGGAGCTCCAGTGCCTGGGACGAGCACAAACCGTGGCAATTCATTAGAGCCAGCGCCCCTGGAGAGCAATTGGCATTTTGAGATCAATCTCTGCCAGGAACCAAGCAGGAGCATCCTGCAGCAAAGCCGAGGACATTCTGCTCTCTCAATTAGGCGGCTAAATTTAAGGCTGGGCAAGACGTCCCTGGTTAGATCCCCAAGCCCCGCATGCTCCTGACCCTTACCCAGCCTTAGTGGCCCCTCATCAGGCAGGTAGGGAGAAGGTGCAGGCAGCTGCAGCCACCTTGGCAGGGCTCGGTGATGGGCAGAGCTAGAAAGGTGACATCGGTTCTGCTGAACAACCCTAGTCAGTGCCCTGACCCCACACCACGGGGGTTGAGAGAGGCTGCGTTGCCCACGTGAATAAACCCGACTCCTGCAGCTCCAAAAATAGCAAGTGGCATCATCCACCCCTGGCTCGTGCTGCAGCGTCGGCTGGCTCGGGCACATACCACACCAGGACTGGTGCTACCGGGGCAAATGCCAGGATCACAGCCACAGCTGTGCCCTGATCTGTCTCCCTTTGGAAAGGAAGCCATAGCCAGAGGGTCCAAACCCATCAGAAGAACCCTTGTGCCACAGTGGAGAGACAAGTAGAGCCAAAGCCTGCCTTAACCTGAAATACCCATGTCACACACCACTGACACAAGCACCTCCATGGTTTTTGCAGATTTACCCTTAGGCACCTCTGAAAGCTGACTAAATATTGATCTGCATATTTAGGCAGCTACATACCACAGAAAATCCAGCCTAATCACAATGCTTGTACTTCAAAATCACTTAGACTTAAGTTGGATTGGATTTAGTGTCTGGCTGAATCAGGGACCCGCTCAAAAATTCAGACCAAACAATCCCTGAGCTGGGTGAGAACTGGGTTTCTTCCAAGCGGGAAGGTGGGTTCAACATACTCCAGCTGCCCCAGTCTCCTCCCAAGAGCTCCTGGCACCCAGCTGGTGCCTGCATGGGACGGATGGGAAGCTGGAGGACTCAGCATCCAGAAGTGTTTCCTCTAATAGAGATGTCTAGGGGGAGGGCTTGTGGTGGCACATGAGAACCCACCGGCACCCCATGTCTTTCTCTGTTCAGCTGGGGAGGCAGGACAGTAGGTGTCATGCTGCCCCTCCATGCGCAGGGCACTGTCACCGAGCATCCCGCCTGCACCCGCTGCAGCAGGCACCCTCCTCACGGCAGTCAATGAGAGCTCAGCCCCCTCCCTGGCCATGAATTTCTTCCTGCTCTACTATAGCAAGCAACACTCTCCTCTTTTTATGGCCAAAGGCTGTATAGCATTTCCATGGCAACTCTAAAGCTTAATATATTCCTGGTGATTTAAGTGATTAATGCCCTGGTGCGGTGCGACTGGCAGGCAAACAGGTGCGGCCCAGCCTCACTGCAAAAAAACCTCACAAGCAATTCATTTCCTAACCGCACACTTGCCAAATTTCACACCGTCCCCACAAGTGGCAGACCTGCTCAGGTGCTGGGTTTCATTCCTTTTTCATCCCTAATCTTGGCAGTTCCCTTATCACCTGGTGACAACAGAGCACAGCAGCTCACAGGAGGGAGGCAGCTGAGCTAAAATTAAAAAGAAATATTAAGCACTACACTAGGAAACTTGCTGGGATAGCTGATCATGAATTGTTGGGGCAGGGATGCTCAGAAGGAAAGCACGAGTTCAGGCTACAGCCTGGGAAGAGCTCGGTTGCTTACAGGCTGTGCAATTCAGTGCAGCAGCGAGGCAAGACTCTTGTCTGGAGAGGAACAGGCTTCTCTGCTCAGCTCTTTCAGCTTGGTTGTGAAAGGCTAATGCCATAATGAATAACTCTGCTTTGCAATTATGCACTTCGCAGGCCTCTGATGGAAGTGCTTTAGAAATATTATACATTCATCTGTAAGTAAAATAAAATCTACTGGAGTGATATTTTGCTCTTTCCTTCTTCTTGGTAAATTCCACATCGTTTATTACATTATATGTGTGTGTATTTCCCCAGTACATTCCTTCCTTCTCAAATTCATATTTAAAATGCCATATAAATAAAGTAACTCCTCCAAATATTTGTAGAGGGATTAAATGTGGCGCATGGTATTATTAAAGCATCAAAACTATTAGTGGTGTAGACAACCTGAACAAATTACATCACATAAATTTCAAGGGCTTGTTCAGATTTAATGGCCAATAAAAAAGCAAAATTGTCCTAAAATCACGAGAGAAAACTTGCCCACAAGCTCATCCTGTCCAGGGGAAGAGCTTTTGTAAATGGGATCCCCCCCTGTTTGTGCTGCCCTGGCACTGGGATGGGGCTTGCTGGTGACCTGACCCCTCCAAACAGTGGGGATCAATACCCCACACTTCCGTGGCTGCCTGTCAGTTTGCTCCAAGAAAGACTCCTCTTTTGAGGGGAAACCAGGTTGCTCAGAAATCCCTCTGACGTGAAGCCCTCTCCCAGTCTTATCTTACTCAACCCGTGTTTCAGCAAGGTGTTGTGCCTATCCTGCCATGGCCAGGCTGATATTGCTGCAGAAAAATATAAAAACAAATGGCACTTGAAAGGAAATTTCTCAAGCAACATTTTGGTATTTCCCAGAATGGTTTGTTTTCATTTCAGGATATTTTGATGTCAGCTTCACTTAGCCTCTGCCCAGGGCTGACGTCTGCTCTGTGTCAACAATGCCGCGGGCTGGTGCTCCTCAACAAACTACTGCCAAGGTTCTCAGTCCCATGGAGGGGTTTTATTCTTCCTTTGGGGAGGAAAAATTAATTCCTTCTAACTGATAGTGGGTTTTGGGGTGCTCTCCTCTGAATCCCCCGATAAAAAGAAAAAACATAATCCCAAAAATATGCTTTTTGGCTCCACAGTGCCCTGGGCTGCTGTAACTCCCATTCTCTGCCCCAGACAAGGCATCCTGGGAGCAAAGGGATGGGGGACTTGCCACCCAGCTGGCAGCACCCCAGCACCAGCCCTGACCTCACCCACCCCCCGACACGAGCGCACACCCCCTTACCATGTCCTTCAGCGCATGGGGAGACCTCACAAAGACTGAGATGATCTGCAAGAAAAACAAAAATAAAAGCACATTTTTCCCCAGCAGATAAAAGGGCTTTTCCAACGCCCAGTGGTGTTTTGCAAAAAATTAAATAAAAATAAAATGTCCAATACCTTGTTCTTCTCAAAATGAACTGCATCTCTGGCACAGGGGACTCTGCCTTCATCCCAGTTGGATGCGGTTTCAAAATTGGTGTTGGGGATCCACTGCTTGTACACGGCATTGGCAGCAGCTGGAAAGATCAGGGAAATCAGTGTAGCCCAGTCCACAAGAGTCACTGAGAGACTTCTCTGGGACGCACTATGGCCTCTTGGGGCTAGATTTGGGGATTTTCCACCCAAGAGCAGCCCTTGCGTGTTCCCAGTTGAACAGTCACGGCCTCCTCTGCACAGGGGATTTTTATTTGGCCGAGTGAGGGTTTTTACCCAGCTATGTAGGAAGAGGAGTAAGGGACAAACACTTTGCAGGCAGAGAGAAGGCAGGAAAGGCTGGCAGGCAAATGGCAAGAATAACACACACCTGGCACCTAAGCATTCATTGCAGTGGGTTTTGCTACCACTCAGACTAATCAAATGTACAGAGACTCCTTGCCCTTGGTGTTTCCAGCAGGTACAGAGACGGCACACAGAGACAGCAGGACCACAAGGACAAGGTGAGACAGTAAAGGGTATTTGCTATGGGACATGTAGTACAAAATACAGGCTGGTTTCATATGTTTGGAGCCGGAGAGGGAGGGTTCAACAGCACCCTGCAGCCTGAGGCACCAGCATGTTGGGAAATAGAGGTCTTCCCCATGGGACTTGCTGGGATAGTGGCAGTTCTGCCCACGTGTCCCCATAAGGATGAGACCATTGGTCCGTGACAGGCTGTGGCAGAGGTGAGTTTTCACTCTGACTCACTCCGTTTGCACGAGCGTGACGGAGGCATATGCCTCCCAGCCTGACATTGCCCAGGCTCGGCTGGGAGATATGTGTTCAGATGAAGATGTGAAGATGAAGCTCCAGCTTGAATTCAACGGCTTCAGACAAACGAGTTATAAGACACAAAAGAAAAAACAACCAAACAAAACAACAAAACAACCTCAGAAAGAAACTAAAAACCTTTGCTGTTAATATGGATCATATTTTCTTTAGGGGAAAACCCCACAAAGCTACAAAATACCTAGACAGTGCTGGAAGGGAATGGGCAGCAGAGTGGGTCTTGGGTGCTGGAGAGACTGTCGGGAGGAAGAAGGGTCTGAATCATAGAATCACTAGGTTGAAAAAGACCCACTGGATCATCAAGTCCAATCATTCCTATGAATCACTAAACAATGCCCCTCAGAACCTCATCCACCCATCCTTTAAACACCTCCAGGGATGGTGACTCAACCACCTCCCTGGGCAGCCTCTGCCAGTGCCCAATGACCCTTTCTGTGAAAATTTTTTTCCTAATGTTCAGCCTGAACCTCCCCTGGTGGAGCTTGAGGCCACTCCCTCTCGCCCTGTCCCCTGGGAGAAGAGGCCAGCTCACTCCTCTCTACAACCTCCTTTCAGGTAGTTGTAGAGAGCAATGAGGTCTCCCCTCAGCCTCCTCTTCTCCAGGCTAAACAACCCCAGCTCTCCCAGCCGTTCCTCATAAGACTTCTTCTCCAGCCCCTTCACCAGCTTCATTGCTCTTCTCTGGACTCGCTCCAGAGCCTCAACATCCTTCTTGTGGTGAGGGGCCCAGAATTGAGCACAGGATTCGAGGCTCATGTTCAGTCGCTGTCAACCAACACCCCCAGGTCCCTCTCTTCCAGGCAGCTTTCTAGACAGACTTCTCCTAGTCTGTAGCACTGCACAGGGTTGTTGTGCCCCAAGTGCAGGACCCGGCACTTGGCCTTGTTAAACCTCATGCCATTGGTCTCAGCCCAGCGGTCCAGCCTGTTCAGATTCCTTTGCAGAGCCTCCCTGCAAATGACTCCAGGTGATGGAGGGAAGGGCACTGGAGAAAGCCTGGGCTCAGCTAGTCCCTACGATGGGGAGGGATGTTGCCACTTGTACTAAACAGGCTCTGCAGAGGCTTTACCAGCACACACTGATTACCTCAGAGCATAGTTTGCGCTGTCTGACTCTTCCAGGTTATTTGCTGAGACAATTTGCTGTATACAGCCTCTCGGAGCGAAGAGTAAACAATGTATTTTCAACCACAATGAAAGTCCTAATGTAGGAACAGGGGCTGGAGGCTGGGTAGGAGGTGCAGTGGGGTGCGGCCACTGCTTTCTGCTGTGGAGGAGCCCTTGGGCAGAGCAAATACCCCCCTGCTCCTTACACACTTTAAAATCCACTGAGAGCGAAAGAGACTATAACAGCTATAAGAACAGGGCCCAAGCAGCTCCGTGCAGTGTTGTGGTCACACAAATCTTGCTGGCTTGGAGTTAAAAAGAGCTTAAGAAAGGAAAACACCCTCAGACGATAATTGCAAATTGTTCTGTCCCTGCTGCATTTGACTTGCATCCCTCCCAGCCCAGAAACCCAGGGAACAGAGAGGTTAAAGGTCCAGCAGAGAGGCTCAGCTGGCCCCATTGCACATACACCTCACATTCCTGGAGCTGCAAGGTGTTGTATCTAGCGAGCTCATGGCACCCCATATGGCAGAGGCGGCTCGGCGAGCCAACCAGGCTGCATCAGCAGCATCTCCTCCAGCCAGGGGCTCCAGGGCAGCAGAGGTTTATATCCTGTTACAAAGCTTTTTTCCCCACACAGCTACGCTGATGCATTCCTGTACCCTGCACAGCCCTGGAATTATCAGCATGCTATTTAATCAGCCTTGTCTCCAGGGAAGCGCAGTCCTTGAACATCAAAGCGACATACATATTCAACAGAGAGCATGTCCTGCAGTGCAGAGCTGCCGGCCTCAAATAAGAGCAGAAAAACTCGAGCTGCGGAGGTGCAGCAGGCAAGATACAGTAATCCCAGCCTCATTCCCCTGCCTTCTCTCTGTCCAGATGGAAATCTCTTTTCCCATTTGCTTTAGAGACACGCATTAGAGACGACAGCCTTGCTCTGAAACAGCAAAAGCACACCTGAAATGGGGAGTCATCAAGCCGTTCACCATAGTGGGTGTACTCACCAAGGAGCTGCAGGACGCTGAGGAGGAAGAACAGGCGCTTCATTTTGCAGCAGGCTTCCCGTCCTCGCTTCCACAGCTCCTGCCCAGCTGGACCTTGGACCTTCCCCGGGGGCACGTGATGAACTCAGCCTCAAGGAGCCTGTAGGGAGAAAGGAGTAAACCAGAACCAGAGGCAGATTTCCCCCAGCACAAACCAGAGCCTTGCTCTGTCCCAGAAGCTACTTTGCTTTGAGCTCTTTTCCTGAGCTCCCCACATCCTTGACATGATGGGGAGCCTGGGAGAGCCACTGGGGAAGGAGGTGGGGAGGTCCGAGTGGTGGTCCCCACAGCTCTGCTCACCAGGCCTTGCCATCCACACCTCTTCCACCCGCTTGGGTCCCACTAAAGGGTGGAAAGCGTGGATGCGCTGTGTGCGTATCCCACAACACTCTCCCCTGCAGAATGCCAGCTACCTTGTAATTACTAACAATGTTCTCAATGTATTTTCAATTAGCTCGCTTGGAAGAGAGCAGCTCCCAGCAACAACTTGTAATTGTACTTTGGCCACCAGCTGATTTGCTCATTACCCGGCGCACGCCCCGGCAGCGCCGGCTCAGCCCCACGCTGCGTTTGTTGGGGCTGCCGGGGGCCAAAGGGGACAGCTGGTGGCGGCATCAGTGCACATGGGGGCAGAGCGAGGAGAAGGAGAAAGGAATCCACCATCCCCGTTCTCTGCCCCAGCACGGAACAAGCTGCGTGAAGTTCTGGGCCAAGGTTTTCACAAGGGTGTGTTAGGAACAGAAAAGGACAGTGGAGCAGCAAGAGCCTAGGAAGGGAACATTGTGGGGATGCTGGCAGTGGTCCATACCCTGGGAAGAGCTGGGGAGCTCAGCACCCATCCAGCAGGAACCTTTCGCCTGATACTGGTACAAGCAAGGCAAGGGCAGAGGCTTTGTGGATGTGTGAGTTTACGGGAGCCCAGCAGGAGACTGGAGAACTGCTTGGAGAAGACATTAGTAGTGGAGGAGGTCACAAACCACAAGCAGCTCTGACCCGTCAGGATTTGGGAGCGCAGGAAGGGGAACAGGCACCCCTATCCCACGCTTTTTGCTCCCACTGCTTTGCAGCTTCCAACCTGGCAGTCCCAGCGGGGTAAGTGGGGATGAAGCACCCATCCCTCATCAGAAACTTAGTCTCACTATCTCCCAAAACTTTAATGCACTTGGTGCCGTTTCCCACCCCTGCTGCAAGTGCAGGACTGAGAAGAGCAGCAGGGACCGTATACCCAGGATGCCCCAGCACAGCCCTGAGTGATGCATCGTGCCCAGCCAAGGAAGATAGAGGTGCTCCTGCGTGGAGCTCTGTCCCCTCCAGTGTCACAGGCGTGGCCCACCAGTTGGCGAGAGAAGCAGCTCCTGGGCAGCAGCAGCTCTCAGCCTGGGCACCGGCCAAACTGCAGTCAGCGCTTTCTGTGCAGTGAGCTGGATGCTGAGAGATGTCCTCGAGGTGAAAGGCTCCTGCACTCATTACCACTCACAAATCTCTCCCAGGGGATTCTCAGGGTGAATGATGGCTGCAGTGAGATGTACTGTATTTTAATTGCGGGGGGGAGTATAAATCATGGATACTCAGCAGTAACAGCTCTGAGAAAGAACTGCAGTGTGCAGAGGGTAGGGTGCACACTTGTCTGCAGCCTCAGCCTCCTGCAGCACAGCTGAGGTGGGCAGAAGGGGAGAAACTGCTCGTGGGACCCTGTGCAGAGGGCAATGCTCTGGCCCCTGAAACCCAGTGTTTAAGAGGGATGCTCTACACCCTTATTTTTACTTTTGTATTCTGCAGCTGCTGCTTTTGGGCACTGCTCATTTCAGCTGCTCAGTAGCTCTGGTCCCACTGAAGCTGATACTTTTAGTGAGCCTGGATTTATCAGAGGAGCAGGCAGAAGTCTAAGATACTCAATCTGCCCTGTGTCGATCAAAGGGGCTGCTTGCAGAGGGACAGTCCCTGCTCCCACCACTCTCACATTAGGGTAGGACAGGGCAGGGCAATTACAGATGTCCCAAAGAAACCTGTGCTGCTGGGGAGAGCTGCTCCCTACAGTGACACTGCTGGGAGTGAGGGGACAGAATAGCCTGGCCCTTGCTGCGGGTCTCTCCCCGGGGCCACAGCACATTCCTCTCCCTCCCAGTTTTTGTGGCTGCTACCACCCCAAGATGCTGCTGTGCCCCAGAGAGAGTGAGACTTGGGTCAGGCGGTTACAGGGAGAGAAACAAAGATGAGAGGAAGCACGTTGCTGTTGAAAAGAGGGGGAAAAAGTACGCAGCAGATGCTTGACCTTCCAAATATTGAGTTATAAACTGATATCAAATCCAGGAATGCTGTTCCTCTCAGCCAGCCAGCACAGTTCTCCTAAAGCCCACCAAGGACATCCAGCACCTCTCTGAATTTCCAAGTTGTACAACTTGCCTCATCACTGAAATAGTTGTGTCCTTCAACATGGGGGACTTCTCCAGTGCAAGTCCTCAGCCCCAACACTTGGCAGCTGGAAAGAGAGCCCAGTGTTGAGCATGAAGTAGCAACTGTGAACACCAGTCTCCAAAGTGGGCAACCGCTCCCAACACGCGTGTTCTCCCTGCAGCCCAACAAACAGCCAAGCAGCAATAGCACCATCCCCACAAAACCATTAAGCACATTGAAAAATTATTCTGTGACGAGCATGTTGGGCCCCGTGGCCTCAAACAGAGGAGAGAAGGCAGAAGCATGGTAAAACCCACTGGCTTCAAACAACCTACGTGCTGAAGCTACCCCTCTGCAGGAGCGCAGGCTGCTCCCAGGGCGTGCTGACAGGCCAGGCTGTACCCAGGCACAGGATATTTGCCAGTCTCCTTGGCTCAGTGGATCATTCCTTACTGTTCAGACATTAAGCTAATCCTAAATAACTGGGAAGATGTGCCCTGTCAAGTGTTCTTGCTGTTATGTCTCGCGGCTGACCCCAAGGCAGGCAGCCCCAAGCAGTGATCAGAGGGAGCAGAGCGACATCCCTGGTGGGAATTCCTTTTATTTAAGAAAATGCTGACATCTCAGGTGCAACAGCACAATCTGCACTGTCACAACCAATCCTCAGTGGCAGAGGAGCTGTATGCAACGCTAAGAGAGGCACAGCCCCATGGCAGGGCTGGTCAGGATCTAAAGCTGAATATTCTGTCAACCCATGGAGTTAAATCCTCCCTGAAATCCTGTGCAGATTCAGCAACAGGAACTCACCTGCCACTTAAAGGACCCCAGCAGCCACACAGTCACCTTGCCCTGGGAGCAGGGAGGCAGGAGAAGTCATCAAAGTGGATCACATTTGATCTCAGAGCTTTCTGGAAGCTGCAGTCCAACTTCCTTCTTCCTTCTTACCTCATGGTCTGAAGCAGAACAAGGGCTTCCTGCTGAGGGTGCTGCAGGAAGCAGCTATGAAGCTGCATCTGAATGTGGAGATCTGAGAAACCACTGATGTGGACACTTTAACCAGACCCCTTCGTTTGGCCCTTGCACTTGGGTAATGGTTCTTGCTATTCTCAGAGGACTGAGTGGCACTTACCAGCCACCACTATCTTCCCCTTTGACACTTGCTGAAGGGGCAGTGGCTGGGAACAGGCTCATGCCTTGTCTGTATTCCCACTGGCTGATAGCACAGGGTACATCATAGAATCACCAGGTTGGAAAAGACCCACAGGATCATCGAGTCCAACCATTCCTATCAATCACTAAACCATGTCCCTTAGCACCTCATCCACCCACCCCTTAAACACCTCCAGGGAAGTGGACTCAACCACCTCCCTGGGTAGCCTGTTCCAGTGCTCAATGACCCTTTCCATGAAAATTTTTTTCCTAATGTCCAGCCTAAACCTCCCCTGGTGGAGCTTGAGGCCATTCCCTCTTGTCCTGTCCCCTGTCACTTGGGAGAAGAGGCCAGCACCCTCCTCTCTACAACCTCCCTTCGGGTAGTTGTAGAGAGCAATGAGGTCACCCCTCAGCCTCCTCTTCTCCAGGCTAAACAACCCCAGCTCTCTCAGCCGTTCCTCATAAGGCCTGTTCTCCAGCCCCTTCACCAGCTTCGTTGCTCTTCTCTGGACTCACTCCAGAGCCTCAACATCCTTCTTGTGGTGAGGGGCCCAGAACTGAACACAGGATTCAAGGAGCGGTCTCACCAGTGCCGAGTACAGAGGGAGAATAACCTCCCTGGACCTGCTGGTCACGCCGTTTCTGATACAAGCCAAGATGCCATTGGCCTTCTTGGCCACCTGGGCCACTGCTGGCTCATGTTCAGTCGCTGTCAATCAACACCCCCACCGAGACATTTGGCATTTCTACCAGCCAGGCCTTATCCAAATGATTTCCTCTGTGGGAGCTTCTGCATTGGCACAAAGCAGCCACTGAGCACCCATAGCGATGTCTGCAAACAAACCCTGTTTGTGATGGGCACAGCAATGCTGTCAAAACACACATTTCCACCAGCTGCAACGAGTACCAGGAGCTGTGGCCTAACACTGCTTAACCCAGTTTGTAGCCCATGGAGAGGAAGTCAGTCCCCAGGGTCTCTTCTGTGTTTGTCAGCCCAGCCAGTGGGAATTCATCTCCTGGCTCAGGCCATTCCCTGTTGTTGGGAGCCTATGGGACACACAAGAGCATGCATTGGGGTCTAATCTGGTAACTTTAGATTAGATAGTAGGAAGACATTTTTTACTGTGAGGGTGCTAAGGCATTTGAACAGGTTGCCCAAAGAAGCCGTAGATGCCCCATCCCTGAAGATGTTGAAGACCAAGTTGGATGAGGCTTTGAGCAACCTGATCCAGTGGGTGGTGTCCCTGCCCATGGCAGGGGAGTTGGAACTGGATGATCTTTAAGGTCCCTTCCAGCCCAACCCACTCTACGATTCTATGATAACATTCACCACTGCCAGGGGTTACCCTGAAAGAGCAGAGCTGGGTGGGCTCCCCTTCCCCAGGTGCCACACTTGCTGAGGGGGCAGGGGAAGACACTTGGATAATCACCTCTTTTGGCTAAACAACAAGGACAAAACCAGACGCATTACTTGCCAGTGACAGCCTCCAGGGCTCAGCCCCAGCGTGCAGGAAGGAACCACCCAACTGACTCATGCGAAACCAGCTTTGGGGAGGGATGGGGAAAATCACCTCTTTCGTGATACTTTTTGACCATGGGGTATTTCCCCCTTCCTCAAAAATTTCCAGGCTTTGATCACATCAAAGCAAGCTATCCCAGACAGCAGGAGGTAGGTCCATCTGCAGGACCAAGAAGTCAAGAGGTTTCGAAACTTCCTTACCAGACAGCAATCAAACCCAAGGCTTGAAACACTGGAAAACTTCCCAAAACTTTAACCCACCCCAGCAATTCTTGTAAGAGATGGTCCCAGCAGCAGGTCCAAGCTTGGGCAAAGTAGGCACCTGCACAACTCCCTCTGCAGGCAGGAGCTCCTCACCCCACACTCCCTGGCTGCTCTGATCTCCTAGAGCCAGCACCCTGATCCCATCACCCAAGCTACTGTGACCCCCACTGGAAGAAAGCGTGCTACAAACCTGCTAGTGATCTGTCCTGAAGAAGAAAATTTCTACGAAGACTCATTCTGCCAGGAACAGCATCATGCATCACTTCATAGAATCACCAGGTTGGAAAAGACCCCCCGGATCATCGAGTCCAACCATTCCTATCAATCACTAAACAATGCCCCTCAGCACCTCATCCACCCATCCCTTAAACAATTAAAATTCATTACTGGGAAGGAGGATCAGAGAAACGAGGAGAGAGATCGGCGTTTTCTTTCATGTTTAAAGCAACTTGTTTCCTTTCCACCTACCCTGCTGCACTGTAATGGCACAGGAGTGTAAGGAGGAATGCTCTGGGCATTAGCAAAGACTGCTCTTCCTTACAAGGGCTCTACTTGAAAGGAATCCACTACTTTAAGACAAGTTCACCATCTTTTGATGCTCCACAGCGAGGAGACATGAAGAGTTTTCTGTAGCGCAGCCGTGGGAGTGTGAGTGGAAAGTGTGGTGGGCAGGGCAGGGGATGCTGGAGCATCCAGAGTCACTTACCAGCAACTGCTCTCAGGGGCAGAAAGGAACATCCACCTCAGCACATCCTGTGCGAGGCAAGGACAGCATTTCTTAACAACTCTTCCCTCTCAGCTTGTCTATCTTTATGCAGTTCCCTTTTCTCTGGCATCCCTATTTTATGAAGAAAATGGACTCAGCCACCCAGCGCTTCTAGACTACTTGCTGCAAACGCTGGTACCAGCTGGCCAGGTCCTGTTCATGTTTGGGGGCCACCAGCATGGGGGTGGCTTTTGCTCAAACACCGTGGTCTTGCCTCGAAGCACAGGCAGAACATTCCCACATTGCAAAACCCTGCAGGGATGTGAAGAAGGAGAAATAGGAGTTTCGGTAAGAAAGAGGTGGGAAGCGAGAAGAAAGGGAAGGTCAGACAGATCGGCATAGTCCTCAGTAGACGTGACAAGCTTCATACACCACTACTGGGGATCAGTCTTCATCACAAAGCTGAATCTGAAGTGTAGTGGAAATAACTGCTCCACTCATTTCAAAACAGACTGCACTGTGTTCCGTGATTGGAAACACACACTTGAAACCCATTTCTACGTTGAGAAGAGTCACTAATGACATTGAAGAAAAAAATAGTAAAAATAAATCCACATTTCCAGGTATTTGAGCCCCACACTGTCCCTCCTTTCCCAGCCTCTTTGGGAAAGCAGCATAACCCAAATGCACAAAAAGCCATTTCAATTATTTCTACTCTATTTGCACAAGGACTTTTGACATTGACGTTATGAAGACCACCACTGCCTAGTTTATTCTAGTAGAGTTATCACATGGAAAATAGGGCTCTGATAGAAATTATAGCAAGTTGTCTGTGAAGACAAAGGGAAAAATGCCACAATAAATTTCTAGCAGATGTGTAAATGTAAAGCACTGAACAGCCAACGTACAGTGGGCTCAGAGAGGAGAAAGGATGTATCTTGGCCATTTGCAAGTCTACAGCAGTCATTCAAATTCAACACACCAATTTTTTTTAAAAAATATGATTTCCTACATAGATTTATTTTTCCTTTAATAACACAGTTTAGCATTTCAGAGTTTGGCATTCTACACTCTTACACACTGTCCTTGTTTATTAGCATTTTAACACAAAAAGACATAGCAAGACCTCCAAACACAAATAAATACAAAAACACAATATACAATAAACTGAAATACAACATATAATAATGCTATTGGGAAATTAAGACATGTTGCTAATTCCTTTTTGTTATTTTTATTATTATTATTATTTTAACAACATGGTTATTGCTGAGCAATAAATTATACATTTTAAAGTTGTTTTTCCCCCTAAAAGAAAAGGACGAGAACCACTGGTTACCAGATCACTTGCACTGTATCCTTACAGCTACTGATAATTAAGACAGGCAGAATATACACAATCAAATGAGGTTGGCCTTCTTTGGTCTTTGTTTTTGATCATAAAACTGAACACAAGTGTACCGTTCACTGAGGAGTATGAGATTAAAGAAATGGATACACAAGTTTCAAACACATTAATTTTTACATTATTCTCAATCACTGATGTCTTTTCCATAGATATTTCTTACAGAATTTCTTGGAAATAAATGTCAGCTTTAGTTTTACCGATTTTTACGTCGTTCCATGTGTCTTAAAGGTTATCCTACTTGTCTAAGAGAAACGGACCTATGTTTAGCCCATCATCTCCTAATGGGGTCTTTTTCCCAACTCTCTACTCACCACTAAATCATTGGAGTTTTATACCTTGTAGAAAAAAAGAATCCTGAACTTCCCTGTTTTACTTTATCTATAAAACTGAAAAAAATATATATAAACCAAACAACAGCTATAAGAAAAACAAAATAGGTGGATCACATGATGCATCAGCAACGATGGAAGCTTGTACCTTCCCATTCCACAAGTACAGATTATACAACTCTCTGCCAGTGATGCAGGTCATAGTTGGAAGATGTGTCCTTTCCATAGCTCAGAACACTATGCAAGAAAATGACCTTTACGAATGATAATGCTGGTTTATCTCAGTAACCCTTAGACAGAGTCAAAATTTATCACTACGCATCACACTGCCAGCAATGGAGCGTGTGAACACCGGCATTGCCAAGAAGTTAAAAAGTCCTTGCAGAACTGGCAACCAAATTAAAAGCTTAGTTCCAAAGGACGAAAAACACAAACACCACGTAGAGACAACAAACCCTTCCCTAAAGGGGTAGGTTAGTAAGCCACAGAGTTGGGATCCAGATTTGAATTCCACATCAAGTCTGGGATGTTTGGATCCAGGATTTTGGTACAGGTGCTCCTCTGTGAAATTCAGAATTTATTTAAACCCTAAGGAACTAATCCTAACTTGGAGGGAAAAAACTAAACAAATACAGTCTAGTATCTACACTAAGATCATGAAATGGAAGACAGAAGCTGCAGTCTTGACCATAAATTAGAAGAGAAATAGGAATAGTCAGATCCCTTATGTGTTGTATATCTCTACTCTTCTAAATCTTAAGAGGATGTCCCTGAAACAGTAGTTCAAAGTTTTCCACAATCTTCCTATCTAGTGCTTCTCAGCAAAGGCCTGGATTAAGAGGAAGGAAAGAACAATTAAGCCCTCCATATTTTGGTGTAAAGAAAAGGAGAGAAAGCCCCACAAGAAATGGTCAGCCACACAACAGGCTGGTAGAACGAAGATGAACCCACTTGACTTCAAAATGGTCATCTCCCTCCTCAGTCAAGAGGAGCATCAAATGAGACTTCTAATTTTGGGTGATTCTGAACAGAGCAGGACACACACTTGCTGCTATTATTAACAATGACGCATTGTGCTGGCCTTCCACTCTACAGGCCGTGCATAGCACCAAGTAGTGAGCAACGTCTGGGCTACCACACACGAACAACCCCAAATCATGACAGCTTGTATGTTTTAATTCTAGCCCTTACTGTCCTGATGCGGGTCATTAAGGTATGTCAACTTGTTTTTCAGTTCCTTTAAGGGACAAATGTATTAAAGGAATAAAACCTAGTGATTTGAAGATAACACTAGGGAACTGGAACCTTTCATTCAGTCCTGGCTCCAGATTACTTTTGTGACTCTGGGCAAGTCACCTCACATCTCACCCTCGATTTGCTTTTTTTCAAAGAAAGACAAATAGCACTTGCTCTGAGAAGAACATGTTTGCAGGTGTAAAGCGCTTCCTGTGCTGTACATAGCACTAAGAATTACTCTCAGACAGACTGAATTCCCAAACCAATCATTTTTATTGCAGTAGTCACAATTTCTACGTCAACCAAAATATAGAGGTATTGCCTGGATAGGACAGGAATTCCAGGAAGAGGTCCAGTTGCTTTTTATTATCCTTTGTTCTCAAATTAAAGGAAAGAATTTGCAATTTAACAAGTTACTCACCACTACACATGTTTAAAATACAGGAATCTCCAAATTAGAGGAGCATGAGGAAGGACATGTGTCCTAGATGACATTCCAAGGTCTTCAGAAAGACTAAACAAACTGTTTGTTTGCTTATATACAGGTCTTCAAACCTGGAAGATGTGAATCCAAAGCTTGCCCTTAGTCAAGATCCTCCCTTAGCAGCAGCAAGTTATATTTGCACCAATTGTTCAAGTATAACTTGAAGGAAAGGGTTCCATCTCATCACTTCTATGTAAAGACTTTGCATATATATGTGCATGCATGTCGGTGTATATATGTATGTACTTACACAAATACAAGTAATCTACAGAGCAAAACTAAGAGATTAGGTCTGCAACCCAAGAATTCCCCCCCTCACCTATTTGTATATTTGCATAGTTAAATCATATCAAGGCATCAATACTGCAATATTTTTCACACTCTTCTGTGGTGCAGGCAACTTTTCTTGTCACTCCCTACACGCTTCTTGGACCAAACAGCACCTGTGTTTTAAAAATGAAACAAAACAACAACAGAAACCTTGCATTGTTAGTGAAATGCCTATTCCACGTGATGGAATACAGATACAAATAGGTGGTAGCTTTCAAGCTCCATCTCAACAAGCCTCCTGGCAAGCCAAGAACCAAGAGCAATACAATCACAACCTAACATTCATGGGTTCAACACTTAAATTACAACTAACACAAATTTCTATTACCTTTGCATTTGAGAAATCCACCAGGCACAGAAACAGGCAGCATATCTTCAATTTTCCTTTTCCAAGCAGGAAAACCCACGGGGAAAAGGAAATAAACTGCATTTCATGTTTTTAAGAAAGCTAGCATGTTACCCACAATTATCTTCCCATCAAAATTATGCCACCCATCATTCCTTTGTCCTATTGCACATTCTCTTTGTGAAGAACAACATTTACAGTACAAGGCTGAAATCAACATTGCATATTGTAAGTCAGCAGTTGAAGGTGTACCATGTAGACAGTAACTGAAACAAGACCCCTTTAATTAGATCACAGAAGTAATGCAGACATGGTCATGCATCATAACTGCAGGCTGGTCTTTAAACACCCAAACAGTTTCATCCCGTTTAGAATTCAAGACTTCCTAGATAGCAGATGCACCTATCCTGTGCTGAAGAGTGTACAAAAGGGGCAACATCCAGACTCTCACACACTGGAATCTCCCTAGAGAAAGCTGGAAACAAGAGGCCTGTACATAACTTGGAGCGTCATTGTTAAGAAAGACTACAGCAAGAGACTTCAGTTGTGTGCTGCCAAGAATTACTAAGCAGAGGGGAAAAAAGGTTCCTTTGAAAAAACTCTGCTCAAAGTAATGTAAATATTCTGAGACCCCCTTGCAATAATGGCACACCACAGGAGTTAGCCTGGATTCAAGAGTATGCGTGGGGACAGACTGTTGCCCCATGAGCCACTTTAAACACAGTCCCTAGAAAACTTTGGATATCTGGGTCAGGGACATATAGGAAAAAAAAGGATAAAGGGCATTTCAATGATGAGACCAAGTTCAAATAATTTGAAGTGTTGAGTAAAGCACCAGGTATCTTTTCCTTTCAATTTAGAGAATATACAGTGGCCTTGTTTTCACAAAATGCTACATACTCCTTGCTGGAAAGCAGAGGAAACCGATTTCTATGTACACAGTAAGAACTCTGCAGAGATGGCCTGCGAGTTCTGCGGAGAATGGGTTGTTACAGTCAAGGCTTCAGGTATTCCACAGCAGGCGGTGTCTACATTTGCGTAGCAAGATCCTGGATTTCACAGTACGCAGGGTTGGCAAACTGGAAATTCTCTGGCAGCTTCATGTAGTTTTAAAAAATAAGTGCAGTAGGCCTTCATTTTATTAACTGTGATAAAAAGCATATATATGCAAAAATATTTTTATATCGGTAGCACATTACTGCATTATAAAAGCTGCCCAAGTGAAGCTGAAGATTCTGGCAGCTGGTGCTTTTGGCACTTGGGAGATGTGGAAAGCAGCATAGAGATCTGTGAAATACAACAGTGACTGATGTTTCTGCTACAGTGATCGGCATTAATATAGTTAGCAGTGTTCATATTTAAACTTCTCTATGAAGTTTCTGAGTCAATATCCCACTAAGAGGAGATAGGCAGATCTCTTAAAGCTACTGGTTTAGGCTGTGTGCAGACTCAGGAAGACTTCCCTATTAGTTTACACTTTTCGCATGTTTCAAAGTCCTCTTTCAATGACAAAGGCTGGAAACACTTTTTTTTTCCTCCTCTTTTAAACAGCCTGGATTTAGAAGCACAATTCTGTCACAGGAGTTGGAAACTGTAGTCACAAATCTGCAGAATATGCTGGGCCCTGCTAATACTAGCAATCTCCTCCGAGCCCCAGATTGAAACAGGATATAAACTGTTTTGAGATGGCCAAATGGTTTTGTTTAAGTTTACAAGACATGCATTAGCAATGGGAGGAGAGTCCTTTGGACATTTCCACTTGGGAATCCTGTTTTCAGTAAAATTCTGTGATGCACAAACACAAAAGCTCAGCTGACTACATTCACAATCATTAAAATGACACAAGTTGAGCGAACCTTCGCCCTAAAGCGTAAGTGATGGGTTTGCTTATGCAGCCTGCATAAAACTGCAAGTGCCGTTTAAGTATATCTAGAGATACAGATGTGGGTATATCTATAGATATTTATCTCTTGTGCAGAAAGTCCTCCTTCTGTGCTAGAAATTAAATGCTAGCACATGCCTCCACATATGAGCTTGCACCTGTTGACAGCAATGTACCATAGACAGAGTACAGTACCTGGACAATGGAAGGCAAGAAAAGGAAGACAGGTTGCTGCCGACGGTTGCGACGGTCAGCAGCAGGCAGTATTTTAGCAGGTGCCTGGAAAACCCATGAAGACCACTTAGCATGCATTGTATATTCATAAATATATTCATTCTTGCAGGCACTGTGTGTGAAGGCACAGCCAAAAAAGACAACAGCAAAGACAAGCTGAAATACAAAGGCATGAATTCAACTGCACCTTAGACAAAAATTGTGACTATGCCTCAAAAAGCAGAAAATTGATAGAGCCTGACATTAAAGGCTGGGATGCAATGTTTTCTTTCAAGCCCATAGAGGCTAAAAACACAGTGGTGCAAGTCTGCTCTGCTTAAGCAGTTCTTGGATTTTTAAAAGCACCACGGTCAGGCTATGTTTCTAGAATTGCTTGTCACAGGCTATTAAACAGAAGCAGATGAACACAGCAGGTTGCAATCAGCATGTTTCAGGGCTAGCAAATGCTTTCTACTAGAGTTCAGGCCGCTACAAAGAAAGAAGCCCGTGCATTCCCTGTTAGGATGCTTGTCTGCTATGAAAAGCTGTCATGAGCATATACATTCACAGTCCCACAGAGATCTCAGATGGGTCCATTTCAAGTGATGCCACCTTACAACCACAGGCATTAGAGAAAAAAATGTCACCTGCCTTCGCAGTGGCCATGGAGACTGTCTAGTCCAAGCTCCATAGGAGCACTGAGCATAACGTTTTGGCACCTGAATAAGATGGACTCCACCATGGCCAAGTCATAGAAGTTCCAGAAGCCAAAGAAATGGGCTTTGGCTTCTGTTTTGCACATGGCAAGGTACCTAAGGGCTGTGAAGACAAGGCTAAACATTATGCCTGAAGTCCAATTAAACTACCATTTCAGATATCAGAATTAATCTGATTAAAAAGCTATGGATTATAAGCAGCACAGCACATCTAAGGCACATGTACGCATGCAAGCCACCATCACTCTGTTAAGACATTGCTGATTTGTCCTGAAGAAGCAATGGCTGCTAGTACAGAACAAACATATAGGCTTTTTTCAGCACTAATCCTCCTCCCCAATACTGAAAATACTATATACTGCTGACAGCATAATGTGCAACATATATAGCTTGATTGGAAAGCATGGGGCAGAACTTTAAAAAATGTACAGGATTCCGTTTAGAACTCCAAAGTTCAACAAATGCCCTATTTTAGGGTGAAAACAATTATAAATCTGATAATGATGCACAGCATCCATGAGTGATTTTTCCTTAATTTTGAAATAGTGTCATTAACTACGACATATATTGTAGGTTTACATTTCTAAAGAGAAATAACAGAATTGAATAGTTTTTTTTCCTATCACAAGTGATAACCAGTGTTTGATATCTTCTATTTTTCTTCCAAGAAATATGAGTCTATCAACAGTTTTAAAATAAAATGTTTTCTGTAACAATAGAACTTTAAATAAAAATATGATTTTGATTCAGATACTTTTGAGAAGACATGGATACTTTTCCAAGATCTTCTGACAAAGTAATTATTAAAACAGAGACCAGATGAGGCCTTAAAAAGACAATATACTATATTTCAGACAAGATTGCACCTGTTTTTCAAATAATATCATACTTGCAACATTACTTCATCATTTCTTCTTTTAACATGCCAACAATTTCCAGCTAGCTCACGTGTTAAGTTTTTTTTTGTTTTTGTATTCTAGCTTAAAGAAATAAGAGTCAGTAATTTATTCCGCGCATACTGTTTGTCTTTTCACCTCCAATTGACTAGATCATTAATAAGTTAAAAAAGAAATCCTCTCTGACCACAATCATTATCCTCACGAGGGATAAGTGATTCTTCAGAGCTTAAGGGTTGCTAGTTCTATTAAAAAATATACCATGGTATGATTTCTTAATGTGTTGCTACTTTTGCAATTGGACCCTATGCAGTTATGCCTTCAAACTCTTCCATCTGTTCCACAAGGTGGTTCTGTGAGCTTTAGGACCTCTGATTGAAGACAAACTGATACAAAACCCCCAAACGGAGTTGTTTTCGGTTTAATCTGCCTCCCCCACTGTATGTCAGGGGTCTGGTAGATCCGATGTATCCACTATGACTTTAATAAAAATAGTATCATCTTTAATATACGTTCCATTCTCTAGAACAGTTTGAGCCACAAAGACTGGGCAGCCAGATGCAATGTTCATTTCTCCAGTTGGCTTCTTAAAACTGCTGCTGTTTGGATCTGGCTTGAAAGCATCTCCCAAGTGGCGCCGAGACGGTCCCTGATCCATTAGCATGAGAGTTACCTTCTGTTTAAATGGCCAAGGAAGCAACGCATCGTATTCTCCACGCATTATGACGAAAAACAGTGACAAGTGCGTCCCCTTTCCCATGCCATCTCCATTAAGGTAAACTCTGGCACACATCTTGTAGCCAAAGTATCCAGTATAAAAGGGTTGGCTGTACAAGGACAGAGTCTTCCCCATGACTGCCTCTTGCTTCCGACGTTTATAATCTCGAATTTTCCAAATTAATACTCCATTGTAACTGGCAGTTTCTAAAACTTGGAATCGGAGGTCCATGTCAGCCAGCCGAATATCATGAACACTCAGCATCTGATCATGTCTGCTCAGCTGTGTCTCTAGCAGGCCTGTTAAAAAAATGGAAAGGACAGGTGTGAGAAAAGTATTTTTTTCTTAAGACAGTAAAAATCAATTGCCAATGCTGCTATTGCATATGAAAACATTCTCCTCTCCAAGAGCCAAAGTGCATTTAGCCAACGTTGAAGCCACTTCCACAAACAACAGCTTGCTAGCTAGTATCTAGGTTAACTGGGATTTTTATAAACACTGACGTTAATCACACATGCAGAGGTCATCAAATATTCAAATATTTTAACAAATTTTGTGTGATAACTAAGCAATAGAACTACAGAGGCTTCCATTTTTTGGGAGGAGACTTGGTGGCACTACTGCAGATTGCTGTTAGTAGCGAAGACCTTGGGTCACACATCCTACATGATCCCCCCTGAAATTCAGAAGCTCATCACTCAAAATATTCTTCTGAGAAACCACTTGTCCCTGAAGCGTAGTGCTGTTACCTTGTCTAAAGGTCATCATAAAAGCACAGAAAATTCAAGCTTAGCTTTGCAGTATGTGGCCACTTAGTTTGGAGGGAGGGCTGTTCAAAGGTCAGCTGAGAGCTATTTATAATGAACTGACATGGTAATCAAGATGAGGGTCAACAAAACAAAACAAAAGACAAAAATCAAGCCTGCGAAACAGCATGGAAGCAATGCCACATCATCAGGGATTACACCGTTTCCAATTAAAAAATCAGAAGAATCAGCATTATTGTGTTTCTATGTGAAAGTCTCAATGGGAGTGCCACTCAAAGGACATCATTTTACTCTCAACAGTGCTGCTGAGTACTTCGGGCCATTGTGCTTACACTTACTTGTATTTCGAGCTCCTTGTCCTGCAGTTTTATCAACACTTTCCAGCTCAGTCACTCTGTTCTGGAGAGATTCTACACTGCTCTTCATGCTGTCAGCTTCCTCCCAGTTCTGGCGGAAGGGACGGATTTCTTTGTCCAGTTCTTTCAGTTTCTCTGCTTGACTGTCTATCACTCGCTTTATAAAACAGTAAGTTATGAGTTAAAATAACAAAAAGACATTAATTTATGCAAATTAAATAAGGAATACATATCAATCATAAGACATATTTCTGATACAGACAAGTTTTATTTTTGACAAATACTTCAATAATAAAACCTTGAAAATTTAGTGGAACAGCAGAAGTATTTATAAAATACAAAAATTCTTCTGTGCTGCACAGTTATTACTATTACAGCACTATCAGAATTATCAACATAATTACTTTTAAAAAAAGGAAAGGAATTGTTTGTGCGCTCTTGACTAAACCTTCTTTAAATAACCTTCCAATGCAAGAACAATACTCTGAATGCCTCTATATTGATACTACAGGCTGGAGCACCTCCCATACAAGGACAAGCTGACAGAGTTGTTCTTATAGTGACCTTCCAGTATCTGAAGGGGCTACATGAAAGCTGAAGAGGGACTTCTGACAAAGGCTTGTAGTGACAGGACTAGGGGCAATGGGTACAAACTTGAGAGGCAAATTTAGACTAGACATAAGGAGCAACTTCTTCACCGTGAGGGTGGTGAGGCACTAGCACAGGTTGCCCAGGGAAGCTGTGGCTGCCCCATCCTAGGAGGTGTTCAAGGACAGGTTGGATGGGCCATGGGCAGCCTGATCTGGTGGGAGGTGTCCCTGCCCATGGCAGTTGCACATACGGAGCAGGAGCGCATATACATGAAGGTACAGCAGCATAAGCAAGCTCCGAGCTCACATAAATCAGTTATCAAAGCCTAAGTAACTATGTGCCCATAACCATAACAGAAGCCCTCAAGAGGAAAAGCAAAACTATTACTTCTGACCCCTTAAGCACTAGAGGGTCCCACCCTTACTTCCTAATGAATAAGCCATGCGTCCTGAATGTGCTCCCTGGTTGAGTCTTTTCAATAAACAAAGAAAAAAAAACCCATCTGATTTTTGGAAAGGCATGAAATATAATACTCAAGAGAAAAAAAGTTACACAGAAAGACTGGTATTCTCCAAAAGAGGGACATCCCAACACCTCAGTATATTACAAACATAAAGAAGAACATATTTCTCAGTCTACCTCAAATCTGATGCAAGAAATACACAGCACTTTACATTATCACACCTAATGTGGACTAGCAGGAATTTTAGCCAGAACCCCATCATCAGTTATGAAGTTCAAATGATAACACAAATTTAAGATAAGAAACTACTTTTGCTACCACCTACAGTTAAATTCCAAATCTACCTTTATAGCTTATTATTATATAGTGGCAATGTGTATAAATAAGATTTTTCACTTCTTAAAAAAAAAAAAAAAGCAGCAGTTGAATATAAAACAAGCAAATAAAGTTATTTTGCATTTGCCTTCTGATTAGCCATGTGGATTCAGTGCTCCCACTGCTGGGGAAAACTCTGCTGCCTCATACAACCCTCATTTCCCCTTTTAGGCATTTGCTTTTAATCATGTGGTTTCAGCTATACTGAAAGTCTGTAACAATTAATTGAAGGATGTCAATTTGATAAGCCAGCTAGCAAAATCATGTTCTAGAAGTGTTTTACTTTGTTGTGTCTCAAAGCCACTCAGTAACCTACCACATTTCAAGATGAACTACTTATCTATATACTGGTATTTTAAAACAAGCTTATATACACAGATGGGAACGGTTGGACTCGATGATCCGGTGGGTCTCTTCCAACCTGGTTGTTCTGTGATACCTCACTTGCAAAATTCTAACTTTGTGAAGGAAAGATGTGTTCCGAGTCATAAATGAGGGGGGGCATGGTCCCATTAAACAGATTAAGCAACTTGCCTGGACATACTAATCATCAGCTACCAACACAGTCGTGCCCTCTCACTTGGACTGATGGTAATCAGAAAATAAGAGAGAGAAAGGCTGTTAGCTATATATGTAAAAGGAAACACACAATGGAATGGCCTGAATTAATGTGGTGAAAGCAGAGCCAGAAGATCTAGCCATTAGTTCACAGTTAACATGCAAAATTAAACTCAAGGTGTGCCCAAGTCTGATCTTTCTCTTCTAGTCACACAAAACATGAACTCTCCAAGGCAAGAACAACACCACAGTCGTGAGTTTGTACAGTGCCTCACAACAGAGGCACTCTAATTTCCAATTGGGACCCCTTGGCACAAACAGTGTCAAACAAAATGAATAAATGTTTTTTTAAAATTAATTGGAAAAGTAGTAAAGATGCAGAAGAATTGCAAATTGGTCTTCTTTTGGGAGAAGTTTACTAGAAGTTATTAACAGAGACCAACTTCTCTCCAGCAACCTGTGTGCAACATTCTACCTTTGTACATGCACAACCAATTCTGGTTTTTAGCTGCTTCTACTACACATTGACAAATGAGTAGTATTTTGCCTCCTGCACCTCTTCATGAGAATTCAAGAGATACAGAATAATCAGAAACAGACTCCTATTCTGTTTTTGAAAAAGCAGTGGGATCTCTTTATCTTTTTACCCAACAAGGAGTCAACATCCCTCATGCTGGGAGACACTCATGTTCAAAATCTGAATCCAATGCAGCAGTGGAGAATTTCACTCTCTCCACTTATCCCAGTAGAAAGCACACAGATGTCTCACACTGTACTCATGAATTTTCAAGTAGATATCAATCTT
The DNA here is from genome assembly GCF_032191515.1 of Phaenicophaeus curvirostris. NCBI lineage: Eukaryota > Metazoa > Chordata > Aves > Cuculiformes > Cuculidae > Phaenicophaeus > Phaenicophaeus curvirostris. The sequence goes on along the minus strand of NC_091396.1, from coordinate 57,949,441 downwards.
CTACATGCACTTTTTTTCCAGCAACTGACCTCTCCAGATCATTATTCCAGAGTTTTATGCCTGGCAAACCACTGCGGGCTCTTCTTGATGCTGATTTTCATCTGGGTTTTGTTAGGTATTATTAACACACAATTCCCAGAATTTTAGCACTCCTACTACTAAAGGAATTTAGAAAATGTCATGAGGAACTGAAGAGTTATATTCACAGTTGTCTCACTTTTAGATGCTCCTAATGGACCTTTCCATTACAACTGACAGAGCAAAACCGACAAGCTAAAGAACACACTAGAAAGGGAACCAGAGGTACTACTGGAAAACTAATCATACATCCTCCTCTTTTGAAGGAATGTACTACTAATTAAATAATTTAATATTTATAAAGTCATCGCTTCTTTTGTCTTGAAGTACCTCATGTCCACATTCAGCATGAGACTTGCTCTAATGATATGCTTCCGTATACTCATAAAAAAGACCAGATATTGGATGTGAAAGTTCCTTTCCACAAGACAGCAGTCAAAAAAGTATTGCATGCTTCCTTGGTGAGACACTTTCCCTAGAGACCAGTACATAGAAAATTAATCTGAATCAAAACATCTCAAGGTTCCTGGCAATGCTCAGACACCTCTGATGCATTTACATGAGCTGTGTTAAATGCCATGCAGTGCAGATAATGCCACCTGTGCTCAGTGAAATAGGTGTTCACAAGCCAAAGAATTTTATGTGACTACTAATACTAAAACTGTACTAGAAATTACTAGCATGCACAGGACTCAGGAGACTAAGCAAATAACACCTGTTCAGACGTGAACTGGCTAGTTCTACACTGGAACTATCCATGGGTCTTGTATAGCTACTGCTGCTCAATACAACCCAGAAAAAGAATGACTCACAACGAGTAACTAATTCCTTCAACTCCTATTAGGCAACAGAAGGAAGCCAATCATATTGTTCAGGGAAAAACAAATTGAGGTGTGTTTCCAGGATGCCCATAAGAATCTGACTGAACCAGGAAGTTCCAGTAAGTGGAAGGAAACGGGTTAAAAGAGCTGTAAACCCTAGTTTGATTTAAAATAGTTAAACTAAAATAGCTGGTGAGGAGAAGTAAAGAGAGGAGGAGGGAGAAAGTCCTCTCCAGGACTTATTACCACCAAAAGGCCACCTGTTGGAATCTGCAAACTATATTGTTCTGTGAGGGTATTTTATTCTAAACATAAACCATTTGAAAATTGATTTTACTAACACTTACGGCTTGAGGAAATCAAAGATATTTCACTCTGTCATCAAGGCAATAATGAAAAACTCTGCTCTACATTTTTTCCATTTCCTCTCTCATGACTGGTTATTGAGCCAGCACGAGCAAAAACCCCAGGCTTACAAATTAACTTACCTCCTGGTAGACTATCAGCAATATCAGTACAGACAAGGATTAGCTTTCCAGAGTCAGAATGCAATATTGTAAGCATGCCTCCATATCCCAGACTATCATCAGATCAAATAACAATGACTAAGGCAGATTAAACTGGTTACTATGTGGGCAGAACACAGAAAGAAGTGCTATAAGGAGAAATGTTGCTGTTGCTGAACTTAAAGTTTCCTTCCAAACCACCACTGAGGGTTTCAAGGCTTAGAGCTGCTGAACGTGCTCCCTCCTCTGAATTTTATCCATACTCTTGTTTGGATATTTATATCTTTCTCGAGTGTCAACATTTTCAGTTTAATGTGTGAAGTGAATAGGATTAATTTATTTACACTCCTTTAAGCTGGATGCTAAAGCAGGCATCTGATATTCTAGCATCAAATGTATGAACATAATGTGTAAACCATACCTCCACAATAACTTGCTGAATACCTCCTGGGGTTTCCCTAACTATGGTCAGTATCACACAAGCTAAAACAAATTCCCGGTATTGACATTCCAAGTGAGCTCTGAATCAAAGCAAAGAGTTTTAGCTTGGGCTAAACACCATGCTAGCACATCCAGAGGATTTCTAGTTTGTGATTCAGACCACAGAATAAGAAACTCAGACCTACTGGCAAAGGAATAATTAGATACATTTTCCTTAGAAGGATAACAGAAACATCGATTTTAAAAAGTGTATTCAAATGCATTGTAACACGTTTGGATTAATTCCACACCAGACTGATCTCACTTCATGATTAAATTTTTCTTAAAATACCAACAAGCAGAAAAGAAATGTGCATTATACATATGACAGTTTTAAGGTGCTAATCTTGTCCCCCAGCTTGAGTGTAGCTCCTCAAGAAGTTATTTTTTGCTAAGAAGAAAAAACAGTTATGATTATTCTTCAGATACGAGTTGTAATTTTGTTTTCAGTCTTTTCCTTTTTAACAGGGGGTTTTAGCTGAACACAGGCTATGCAACTACAGTGTTTTAGCGAAGTATCTGACTCCAATAAACACAACAAACAAACTACTGACCAGAGGAAGAATATCAGAATAGCTTCATAATATGGAAAATTTTTGTTGCCCCTTTTTAATTAAAATACCTCACTTCACAAGTGTAAAGGCACAGAACAGCAGCTACTACCATTTCTGCTTTAATGGGGAGATTCTAAATTTCTTACCTGTAAATGAAGTATTTTAGATTCATTATTCCGCAGCATTTCCTTCTGTCTTTCAATTTCTATTTCAAAGCTACAAATCTGATTATGTAAAGTTTGAATACTCTTGTTCTTTTCCAAACTTTCATTCTGGAGCAAGGCCACCTGGAAAAAATTCTACAATTACTCCTGCCAAAGTTTATTAAAAATACCTATAACTTCGTTAGTTTTAAACTGTCTTACACACACAAAAGGGATGAGATCCTAGTGAAATCTCTCTCCATGTCTCGCAAATAAATAAATAAACCCCAACCTTCTTATAGCTTCTTTTGCACTTCCAGAGCATGGTATTGGTATAGCTTTGGCTAATGGAAGTGCAGATGGGATATACAAACAGCTAAATAACTTGTGTCTAAGCAAAACTGTTTCTTCATTCAGTTTATTATTTAATGGGTTTGTTTCCTGGTTTCCACTAACTAACTTGGGGGTTGCTTGGAGTTAGGAACAACCTATTTAGCTCTAGATCAGTGTTAAGAACTCAAGCCCTGCACAGAAAGGATACCAGAGAAGAGCCAGGCAGCAGTGAAGCTAGTCAGGAAAGCGAATTGTTCATCTTTCCCACTTACTTCAACCTATTCGAATCTATAGCAAATTTAAGGGAAAACATCACTTGCATGGGACTGGCTGGGCTTCACAGAATGTAATGGTGATGAAAACTCCTGAAATGAGTGAATACAGAAGGGATCCATGCATCTGAAGGAAAACCCAATGGTGCCTACTAGTAGAAAAGACTAAAACGTACGAGGCTGCAGATTATAATCTCTCTCTGTATTGACATTTTATGCATTTATTCACTAATGACTCATTCTGATTTTAAAACATGAGCCTTATTAGAAGAATATCGTATTACATACCCTCGGGTGATGAAACTAATACAGTAAATATTCTCCATCATACCAGTTCGTGCTCTGTTCATTAGTGTGGTTTGGGGAAAGGGGTTGCTTGGTGGCTGTGGGCTTTTTTTTTTTTTTATAATAAATCTAATTCTTCCCCAGGCAAAATTATTCAATGGCAAAAAACATAGCAAACAAACACTTCGCACAGAATGTCTTTTGACCAGTTCCATGGATAGATCTTTATATGGATAAGAAGCAGCACCATTGCTGACCCACAAAAATCTTTCAATAAACATTCTACATTCAGATGAATTACTTTGATTATCCATGTTCAAAAAACAATCTACACCACTCCCCCTAGTACAGATGCTGGTCTGAGGTCAGGCCATTTTGACCTCTGATATGGGAACTACTGTAGAATTCCACCACCTTGACTGCCCTCTAATCAAACATAGTCAAATCACTTACACGACACTCCATTTCTATGCTCAAGGAGATAGCCTCTTTACAAAGGTAAATAATGTTAGTCTCTATACTAGCCTGAACTAGATCAAGGTCTGCTAAACTCCACAACCATTCAGCATGCTCACTGAACAGGGCCCCAGAAATAGAGATGCCATATGTCCTTATCTACTTTTCAATATAGCACAGCAAGTGTGCATATACACACATACATTAGTTCTGTATTTTATGTATGAAAAACTGGCAGAAGAGGCTCAACAGAAATGAGAAAAATCTAATTTTGCCAGTGCAGAGAGAGAAATAATCTCAAGGCTGAAGGAATCCTTGCCTTGGTACTAGAGAAAATTTTCAAGAACAAGTTTAAATTTAAACTAGTACCCCTGCCTCACACATATTTCACATCTGCTGGGTAGCCACTTAACTTTTTGCATTCTCCTTTTCGTTAATGAATCAGAGTTCTTTGGTTAATTGTGATCTTTACATTCCCGTTTTCTCATTGTTTCCTCTCCATGCCTCCCAATCATAAGGCAGTTACACTCTGTACCACCAGCATTACATTTCCCATTTTTGGACAAAGTGCAAAATGTGGGCCTGTCTTGTTCTGACATTTTCCACGCTGTTCTAGAGAACACGAGAAAAACAGAATTCTATCCTGCAGCCCTTAATCATACAGAATTGCCACTGCCAAGTCAGTAGCTGTAGTTTGGTGGCAATTTGCGAATAAGAAATCTTTAACACTAAATATAGTTTCCTAATTGCATTTGGCATATTTTTTTGGAACTTAAGTTAAAAAACAAGGCAAAGGAAACACAGCGTGTATTTATGAATTGCATCAATCAGCTTCCTTTACTTCCTTGCCATATTTGAAATAGTGCCAGGATAAAGCATGCTCTTCTTCGGCAGTTTTTCAAATGAAGCTATTGCTTACTAAAAGTGAACGGAAGAAACACTCTTACACCACAAAGAACTGAATTAAAACAGATAGGTCCCACATTTAGGTCACATATTAAAAAAGCAAAATAAATTTATACCAGATTTCTTACAGAATGTGACAAAGCCACAAAAATACGTTGAAGTCGTCATTTCCAACATCACAAAACCTGTGGGAGTTCAGCCTGCAAGTCTGTCCCATCACAGAGTGAATAAAATGCTGAATTTTAATTTACCCCACAAAGTTTTGATTCAAGATATGACATCTGACCTTCTCTTACTACTCCTTGCCAACAGCGACATTCAAATACCAAACTCATAACTTCGCACAAGCTTTGCAGCTCTGACGAGTTTCAGTTTGCATACTCCACAAGCACTGTTAGAGAACCTGGTGACCGGGAGAAGGCAACTTCTCCTTTCCCATACGGGCCACAATGAGCACCCCTAACAAAATCTTGGCCCTGCTGAAACAATGACAAGAATCCCACGGACTTCAGCAGGGCCAAGATTTCCAAGATAATCATCGGCTAAGTTAACTCTGCACTGTTGTTCTTCAGTGAATCAATTATTTTGTTCTCTGAGAATGACAATGATACTACAAATCATTCTGCTACCCTTCTCTAGAATAAAGTCACTAACATATGATATGCGGTTAGCTATTCTGGTAACTTGGCACGGTCTTGGGATTTCCAGTGATTCAACTCTTTATTATGAATAGGAAGAAGTCTACAAAGCAGGAAGTGAAAAGAAGAGGAAAAAAAATGGACAAACAATGATAAGCGGTTATGTACTAAATGAGATTTAAAACAAAAATTGAACATAAGAGAGTAGTTAAGTGTATATTCTTTTAGCTCTATAGGAGACAAACACAGAACTGTTGGGCATTTTTTAAATGGCAAAGCACCTCTCAGGACACTGACAAAAGGCAGAACGTGGTCTATTCTGGAAGTCACAGGGAACATGTTTTTTTCCTATAATGTAAAATAAACTGTAGAGATTTAATCAGACTAATGAAAAAAGAACTAAGGATATGAATTTGTATCTGTCAAAATGGAACAATGTACAGTTCCTACATTAATAAAGAGATTCAAGGGCAAAAGTAAACATAAGTATTGTTATTGATCATCAAATTAAGACTTATGCATGTAGTGAAAAATGTATCTCAAAAAAACTACACTGGACCTCTCCCAGCTTCAATGGTTTCCTTACATGGCTTCAAGTTCAAAAACATGCTGTCCAGGGACAAATGTACTGGGGAGAAAATCATGCTTTGCTTGTTCTTGTTGACTTCTGCTTTAAAACTAGACTTCCTGTGGCTGCAGGACCTTGCTGGTAACCCATACATGAGTGATCACTGAAGGCCAAGAAGGGAATACGCTTTCTAGACAGAGTTTGCTAAACTCAAGCTAGCTGAGCGCTGTGAGATGACACAACTCACAAGTGCCTTAACCGCCACTGAACTTACACTGGAATTGTTGCTCTGAATTAACTCATTCTAGAAAAATCTGAAGGGGATCCTGAATCCTCTGCCCGTATCTGTAGAATAGTTTAGTAATTCTATGACCTTCCTCCCCCCTAAAAAAGCAGAAGCATTATTTTAGTGCCTATGTAAAACAGTAATTTTTTTCAAAAGATGTAGAAAACCAGCAATTGGCTCTGAAGTTCTCCATTTTTAGATCAAAACCTTAAATTTTATTTGGAGAACAGATGGTTCAAACAATTCACGGGATTGTAGCTGATACTGAGATGTTTCGCAGCACCTTTCAAATCCAAACATTCCAAAACCAGGAGTTCCAAGGAACGACTGCAACATGAATTTCGTTCTGGTCTACCACTAAAGCAGAAATCATCATGTCTGTGAGTTACGTTATGTTTATATTTAATTAAACATTGCATGCCATTAGGTTTAGAGAGTAAGAACAAAAATAAATAAAAGAACCTGTTTATTACGTGGTATTTCTAGTAACATTCCCTCCGGAAGCATATGGAAGTAGCAAAAATAAAGCTCACAGCGCTGCCATAGCTCTCTGAACCCTCCCTTGTGTAAGAAGGCAGCTTAGAGAGGAAATTTAATATTGGACTATTTATCTATGTGAAGAAAGTGTTTTAATTAAGTTACTAATGAGGAAAATTGTATATGGAGTTGCGAAGCCAAGTTTCTCACAGCATTTTATTATAGCAAAGGTACCAGTTACGCTAAGTGACTTGACTGCTTTTGGAGCCTACTTTAGTGCTTTAGCTGTACTACTGACCAGCTGTTAAACAGAAAAAAATGTTTCCTCCAGTACTTGTGTATGATTTAAAGAAATTAATGAAAATTAGAAGTGAGTAGAAGATATACCTTATTTTCTAGAGCATTGCTCCACTCTTTCAATAAGTTAACATGCTGCACTGCTGAGCTGGCTTCATGTGCTTTAATTTGTTGGTTTGTTCCCTGTGACAACAAAGAATTTACACATTTTAGCCAATTCCACTTCTTTTAAACCTACAAAGAAAGAGTATATCAAGACATCGAACCAACACTACATATTTTGGTTCACGGATGCATGTTGCAGAACTGTAGAGAAATGGAAAACCACTTGGGAATTTACAAGTCGGGAATACATTTAATATAACAAGTGTTTTACACAACTGCCATGTACCTCCATCCAGTGTACTTTATACATCAGAGACAATAAAGATGAACAAGATCTACAAAATTAATTGTATTTTAGAGTCTTCTGCCTAGCTTTACACTAAATAAAGCACAATAAAACTCTTGAGTCACAGAGAACCTAAAATGTCCAATTCTGCAAATGTTAATTTTAAACTTCTGTTGTATTTCATAAATGGCTTCATAAGCACTAAGTTTTCCCTCAGTTGAGCACTAAAGACAAATATTTTAAGATAAATTTATCATCACTGGAAACTGCCCGCTTTGTAAACTACTAAGGTGTTACCATGACTGCTCTACGATGTTCAGATACGCTGCCTCTGCACGAACTGTAAATGCTGTTACAAATAACCACTATATAAAAAGTTTACAGAACACACATAGATCATATACAGAGTACATAAGATGCAGACCATGTCACTTTCTTTACTTGTATTGTGTTGCATTACACCTACCTCAGCAAGTGTTTTGCAATGCAGAGTGTATTAGCTGTGATGGTAGGTAGGCTGCAAAGCAACTGACAGGGTTTCAATGATCCTCAAGGTATGTACTCTATATAAAATACTAAAAATATATATGTGGATATATGTACATATATGCACACATATACATACATAAAATGAATGGCAATACATAGGACATAACAGTGGGCAGGGTTACAGCATTGATCAGTTCTACCACTAAGAGCATCACTGTTAACACTTATAATGATGAATGCTCATTATTTAAGAGCCTGGAAATACCTGCAGGAAGTAGTTTGTTGAGAAGTGTCGCTGCTTACAGTTCTTGTCTCTTTAAGTTATCATGGGCTAACAAATGAATTACAGTATCTGATAAACTCCATTTTTTCCTGTCAGCAGTTTCTGAAATCTCCTGACTAACCTCTTCATTATATTAGCATACAAATTCCCCAAGATAAACAGTAAGGGAAGCAGAAAGTCAGAAGAGACTAGAATAATACTACTGAAACTAAACTCTGAGATTTGGCTTCTTTTTAGGTTTTAAAGTATTGCAGGGATTGCCAGGGTTAAAATCTAAAACTTTTTTTTAAAAAACAAATTTCATGCTATGCTTTGATTATACACCTATGTGCACGCAGACATATGAATGCACATAAAAATAGATGTTTTAAGTGAGTTAACCTATGTTTAACCTTAGTAAAATAGTAAGACACACAAATGAGAGAAAATATAAACATACTTAGCTCGAGAAAAGAAATACTTTATTAGAAACAACTCAACTAGTCTATTTTCTGAAGAATAAAAATTACTTTCCTCTTATTCCAAGTTTACAAGTTCTTCAAATGTATCAAGTATTGTCTTCCCATTTCAATGAGATATACCTAATAACTGAACTCTCAAACCACTACAGGAATGTGTGGGCTTTTTATATTGCTTATTTTTAAAACGCAAAACCAAACATCTGCTGCATAATCTAATCACTTGGTGCAACTGGATGACTTTTTCTTAACCAAGTCTAAAGAAGTCCAGAACTTTCATGCCAAAGAGTTAGGTTCTATTTGCAGACTTTCATCAATTGGGAAGTATAATTGTTATATACTGACCTGAAAAGTGCAGCCATAACGCTTAAAACTACAGGTACTTGGGGCATTAATACATTCTGACAAATGTGCATTCAACTGCAATAGGAAAAAAATGTGAGTTTTGGCAAAATACGTTTGCATGGTAATGCTCAAAACATAAAGGGCACAGGTTATCAGGTTTGTACTGTGTGCCATTTCCAGAACATACAATACACATGTGTATATTTTCTCCAATCTGACCTAAAGTGCAAATACTATATATACACATATGTAAACCACACGCACATGCCAATACAGTATACAGTGTGATACATTTAATAATACAGTGAAACTTCTACTAAAGACTATTTCAATAGGTAACCCAATTAAAAAAAAGCAACTGAAAAGAACACACTCTACAATTATTTATATTATCTCATTTGATATTAATGAATGTCTAATCTTCTCACAAGTTATTTTTTACTGGTGTTCTAGGCAAGTCTTAAGATCAGTTTCACTGTAGTAAAGAACATTTTTTCTAATCCTAATTTCACAAGGAACCAGTTTTTCAGAACATAACATGCAATTCTCCGTGCCTAAATGTAATGGTTAAATTACACAAGAAAGACTAAACAAGTACTGCATGAAACAGACGAAGTGTTTTAGAATAGGTACAGTTAAGTAAGTTTAAAAAACGCAGTACACAGGATTAAAACTGATTAGTAAAATGCCTGCATTTTTCACAGGTTGAGATTTATTCCAAAACCTTGGATTATTATGATGAGCACAGACCACTTTTCATTCAAAAATAAACCAGTACACAGAAGCATATACACATATACAGACAGCAGTCATTGCAGCACAGAGGGCAGCAGCTGGATCCAAGCTGCATGAAAGTTGGAGCAAAGAGCCATTTTTTTGAAAGCATAGTGCAACAGTCTCTCTTCAAAAACAGGATCTGCAGTTTGTATTTCACACAAAGCAGAGAGGAGCTAGAGTCTAGCTCCTCAGCTGGCATCACTCTTGTGGGCTTCAAAATCTCATCTGAAATTCCCACACCACAAACCCCACATGACTCAGCTCATCCACCTCCATGGAAAAAGTGGTGAACCAATTCTGCTTTGAACATGTCACTCTGTAGTGAGCAGGACAGAGATGCAAGCGGTCACTCATCTCTGATGTACCTACTACTGTTGTAAACCCTGTCTGTTCCCAGTACAGTATCAAAAGATATGTGGTTTGTAAAAGATCAAATAAGAAAGAGACATGTGGTATAACAGGTTTTATGAGAACGCCACATTTTCCAACTTCTGAAAACTAGAAGCTTGTCAAAGAGTTATGGATTAAAACATGAAAAATTCCCTTTTATTCTACAACAAGACATTCTCTTGTTGTAAACTACACTATTTTCTCAAACTGTTAGGCAGGCATTTTCCCATTTTCCGCATTAGAGTCATTGTCCCTAACCATGCAGTAATATATTCATTTTCACAGTATCAGAAAAAAATTAAGCAAGATACAGCAACAGATGATGCAGAGCTAAATGACTGTTTTAAGCTCTGCTCCTACCAATAGTTTCAGAATCAAACTGACTACATGTGTAACGACCCAGGCCTTAATGGGTCAGTTCTCATTAGCACTCAGATATACCTCTTCTCAAATTAACTGCTTAAGTCAAGATTTAAGAATATGCCTAAGTGCTCCAGAACCAGGATCTAAACTCAGAAGTAAGCATTAACAGAATTGGCTCTGCACATACAAATATTTTCTCTTTTCTTAGCAGCTCAATGTCTCTTAATAGACACAGCATCTATCATATATTTCATTATGCTGGGAGAAAAGACCACCCCATGTTTGGCAGGCACCTCATGTTGCTTGCACACTATGACATGATTACCAATTTACAAGTGTAACTGAAAAGTAGTGTGAATCCAACTCAGGAAATAAGGATCAGTGAAAAGAGAAAAGCTTATTATCAGACCAGAAACTTAACTTTCCTTATATGAGGCTTACAGAGTGCTGGAGGCTTAAATAAACTCCTCCCCATCCTTGGTAAGCAAAAGTAACGCACATCAGCTTTGACAGACGCTAGTTAGATCTTTTAATGTATAAGAACGTGGATCTGGTCAAACAAGACAGGTTGTAATTTTTTTTTTTTTTAATCTGGTCTATATATTAGTGCACGGTTCTATACATTAAGAGAGATTTTCATGCCTTGTTGCATCTGACTGTTGGAATGCAGTACTTCTATTATCCTGTATCTTACACTAATTCTTTGAGTGACAGTTACTATTTTTTCCAAAATTTAACAGATTTAATCATACTTTAAGTTTCTCCATGGAATGACTTAACACATTTACATGGGGTTTTTTCCTAGTCTTTACTAACTCTCATCAATGTGCACAAATGCACATAATTTTTTTTTTTTTTTAATGTAAGCCAACTACCCCAAGATGCTGCCCTACTATGGTCAAACAATGCTTTAAAATGGGGAAAGGGCAGGGGGAGAGCAGGTAAAAATCAAAGCAGGAAAGACATGCGCTAATCTTGGACAAGCCAAGTGGAATAACGACATAAAACAAAGAAACTATTTATTTTTAAATAGTTTATCATGAAATCATTTAAACTATTTGAGTGTTTTCACACTTAACTGCGTGGTAGAAAAAGCTTTTCTTTAGATCTCACATTTTAATAAGGAAATGGCTTCTGGCAAAATTCTTGCGAGATCTTGCTAAAGAAAATTATTTAATTCCGCGCAACACCAGGCATGACTTCTTACCTCGCTCCTCATGAGTGTTTTAACACTACATTTATGAGGACATGAAACCATGACACAGGGGCAGTCTGTATCTTCATGTTTCTACAGAGAAAAAGCAAACAAACCACAAATCAACTCTTACTCTGAATTTAAAGTGGACCTATCTGCAAAGAAAAGCATCCCAATAATGAAAAGAGCACACAAAATTTTTTTCAATGTTTATTTATCCCCATTATGCAGTTATAGAACTGCAGTTACTCAAACATGACTTTATTGATAGATGTGGTGATATTCTGAAGCAAAAATAAAGGTTTTCTTGTGTTTTCCTGCACAGAGTAAACCCATTTGCTTCTCATTTTATTGTTTTTACTTAGACCAATGAAATAATAATAAAAGTCAAGCTTTCCTCTCCAAGAATTACTCGCTAAAATGGGCATCTTTAAAAGCAAGCAGAACCATTGCAGATGCCATTTTTAGTAAGGGCATACAGCGCGTGAAAAAGCTCTTCAGAAATGCACATTGCCCACTCCCAGAGAACCTCTCTTCCCTTTCTCTGCCCTTTCAATTGTCTTCTAATTCATATTCCCAAACTTCTGATACTAAGCCTCACTGTTATACAACCAAAGTTCAAAGAGACATTGAAATTTTATCATGATGCTGGGAAGGCATTTTGACCTGAACCTAGACAACGACAGATATTCCATTATACCTGTCAAATCACATCACTACAGGGAGAGAAGAAAATCAGCCCCAAGCTAACTGAATTTACATTTCTTCTCATTTTTTCTCAATAAAATGAAAAATTTGTGGGAAAAAAATCCATTTCATGTCAAGTGACATGTCCCATTCAACTCAAAACAAGCCATTTCATTCCTGGTACTTAAGAAAAGTGAAGGAAACAAACGCCTAGATTTGTAAGTTAGTTCAAAAGTGAAGGACAAATAGCATGCCTTTTTTGCCTAGTAATAATGCCTGTTTTTTGAAACACAAGCAAGATGTAAGAGAGACCTAAGTGCTTAGACCTCCTCACTTTTCAAAAGAGATAATCAGGTATGTCTTTCCAAAGCAAGTCTGTCCGGCCATCCTTCTTACTCACACTAGCTCACTTGGCGAAGCACATGTAGACGGTCAACAGTGGCAGAAAGCAAGGGAGCCCATGTTGCTGCTTACCCAGAGAGCTGGGACAGCCTCCCAAAATGAAGAGGTGAGGAGCTAGCTACATTCCCTCCCCAGCAGGACGTGGATAACCAAATAGGAGCAATGCTAACAGACTAACAACATCTCTCCCCTGATCAGGCTCAGTCAGGGTGACTGTGGTATATTTCTGACAAGCAATGGCCCACAGGATCATTTCTGCTCAGACTCAAGAACTGTGCCTGGCCCCCCTCATTCTGAACACACCTGTAATCATGTTGAAGAGAGACATCACACATGTCATGCAGCTTTGAGATTCTACTGCCCTACAAACTTCTAGAAACAATAGTCTCTTCTAAAATGCATTCCTTAATTTTAACCCACTCTCTTCTCTAACCTCCCCAAACTATCTGGCAAAGGCTATTACTCTGCCACTCTGTTCTTGACAAAAAGACAACACGCAACATCCTCTCAGCCTTCTCTCCAGTTCTTCTCACTCTGCATCCCAGCACCCTGGAACCACGGAGAGACTTTCCAATGACTTCAGGATATACCATAGTAATCTCATCCCAATAGCAGAACCCTCTCCAGCTAAAAATCACACAGCTGAGCACACAAAAGCAGCACATAATGACGTGTGTAACACACCACACAGGACACCTATGGCTCCCCAAAAAAGCCAGAGCCACACTGGGAACACGTCTGGTTCCAAAGCAGTGACAAGGCAGCAAGCTGGCAACGTCTCACGCCTTCCCCAGTGGCTGTTCCAGTCAGCTCAATGGTCCTGCAGCTGACTGAGCAGCGTCCAGATCACCTTAGGTAGTGTGGGCGTGGGACCATCTTTTTGTGGCCAGGGTGGTAGTGAAGAGCCTAGGCACCGAGTAGTGCTGTCCTTCCACATCTGTATCACATTACTACTGCCATAGTATCAATATTACAGGAGAAGCACTTCCTAGTAGTTTTGTCAATTATCCACAGAAAAATATAATTCGGAAGCGTATCAGGCTACTCATTTCTGTTTTAGCAATGCACCACCTTTATCTGCTAGGAGTTACAGGATGGAAAACATAGCTTTGTAACAGAAAAAAAAAAAAACACAACTAAAACACCCAACAAAACCAAAACAGAACAACAAAAAAAACCCAACCCAACTTCTTAGATGGTTTAAATAAAAGAATTTTAAAAGTTAACTCACCTAGTGATAGCACAGGCAAGACAAATGCAATCTAAAACAATTGTACTAACGACTGTTAACTAAATAGGCTGCCTCCAACAACGGGGATTTCCTACCTGACAGGTCATGGGATTCTATGAAGATATGAACCATTTGTACTCCGGTAAAATTATTTCTGTTTCCATTTGCATAATTTTTTTTCTTGGTATGCTCCCTGTATCTCCATTTTCAGTTCAAGTCACTAAAGCTTGCTTCAGTCATTATTACATCAGAGAAAATTTTAGGCTACAGAAGCTGGAGATGAACTCAAGCTCTGGGGGATAGAACTCACATGAGAAGTCAGACGGAACCTTTCATTCAAAGGTAGTCTCATTAAGCTTCCGATTCCCGTACCAACGTACAATGAGGAAACATTTTATCAGGCCACAACAAATAAAACCATCTGCATTTCTATAATCACAGAGCTTTTAAAAATCTAGACCAAAAAAAAAAATAGCAGCCAATTCCTAATCTTCTAATTGTGGAGCTTTCTGCACTCTTAAAGCAGCATGGAAGCAAAATTGTCCCTTTTCTATGAACTGAAACAAGTCAGTTAATGATAACACAAGAACATGTAATACTCCTTGGAAATGTTCTGATTTACAAATGCTATTTGTTCAGAACTTTTAAGGGCAGGAGAACAGTGGTACTACAATAAATAGTTACATCTCAACATAAAAATAGATTTCAACAAACCTCTTTAGCTTTCTGGATAAGCCAATTCTATTAACTCTTAATGAACTCAGAATTCCACCACTTAAGACTTTGGAGAACAGTTACCTTACTTAGAAACACACTTTTCTGTAGTTCAAAGTAATACGCCATTCTTGTTTCCAACATACATGTCTAAAATAGGTTTCACTGCAAATCAAAAATCTGATCAACTAAAACTTCTCAGCTTCCGCGTATCCTGAAAGCAAAGAATGCTTCTTATCATCCACAACTTCATACTGCGATCTTGTCTATTGTTTGCCAGGTGAAGTCTCACATCACACTTACTATACTAAGGTGTGAAATCTGAGACTGTCAAACTACGTAAACAGATCTTTTTTAAAAAAAATGTTAAGAATACAAGGAAAGAGGTTCAGCACAGTACAGTTCAACACAAAATAAAGCAAGGAGCTAAGTTACAATTGTATGTGTAAAGTAAGGATGACTGTCTCAACCTCTATTCTAACTCAACATGCTGCTTATCAGACAACCTACTCATATGCCAAGAAAGCAGTAACTCTCCCTAGGCCTGTCATGTACTGTTGCTGGTTATGCCAAGACACAACTTGTTTTTGCATTGTTTCCTCCTTTCCTCTCATAACAGAACACACAGCACCCAAGATGGATTATACAGAAAGATGCTGTTTCTCCAGCAAATCGCTATTCTCATGCTTTTCCTGCACAGCATTCAATAGCTACAACAATAGTTGCATTTATTTTATCAATCTGAGCAAAATAAAATGCATCACAAAAATTACTTTAGTATCAATATTATGCAGTGGGTCTAATTTTTTTTTTTTAAATGCAGTATCTGAACATCAGAAAAAAAGAAAATGTTTCCCAGTCAGTGCAGTAGCTGGTGGTTTTGCAGAAAAAAAAAATCTTTTGAAAGTCAGCCCATTTTCTTTTTTGACTTACTAATTCTGGCTGAGAAGTCAAGGCTCTATGGGCAGCTACACAGAAGCACAAGAAGAGTTATTACTTTGCATTAATGTCGGGAATCTTGTTTTACACACACAAGAAGATACTGCACCTGCAACATAATCATCGGGACTTGGCTTTTACAGTATTTACAGGTTGTTTCCCGGTATTTACAGGTCTTCTCTACATGATCTGGCAAATCTTTTCTCAGTATTTTTTCTTTGCAATCAGCATGAGGACACGGAAGTTCTTCAAACTGACAATCAGTTTTCAAGTGCATCTGAAGAAATAAAAGAAAAAGGTTCAAATCAGCTAAGGTCTGTACATGTCTTCTACCCTTTGAGACATCCCACGCTGAATAACTTCACTTACTTTGGTTCTGAAGTTATTTTGTGCACTACACTGTGCAAGAACAAACACCAGATAATCTACTCAGGAATTCAGTTTTTTGACTTTATACTCCACTCACCTAGACAGCAGATTTCACTGTATTATAGATGTATGCTAGCTACTTTTACACTAAAAGCATTCTACTACAGTCCAAAATTCCACACAGGCTATTTAAAGAAAAGGTAAGCATTCTTTTTCAATGTATGTTATTCCACATAAAGCAGAATCTATGGTTAAGTACTTGAGCTTACTCATTCAAAGCAAATTTAAGTACCTACACATCCCACTGCAGACTGCTGCACAGACATCCTTTCCAACTGTTAAATTAATGGATTACTGCTGTGCTATACCTTCATGAAACAAAGCTACAAGTTATTTTGTACAAGTCTGAAGAAGCCAAAGCCTTAATTCCACGCATGAACCACCACTTACATGAGAGGATTAAGACTGGTAAGTAAAAATAAAAACAAACTACAAAGAAATTAAAATTTCTCACATTTGTAAAATACACATTAAGATTTTCCCCATTTTTTTCTCCCTCCACTTCTCATTTGTTTCATGCAATTATATTTTTGAGCTGTAACACAATCGCATGAGTTTTTACTACAACTCCTTATAGCTCATCAAAAAGCTAACTGTATTCTGACATTTATAAATTAGATTAACCACTAGAGTGAGCAAGTCAAAAAATGGAGTAGGGGTTTAATTTGCAAGACTACTTCTCATTCTTTAACTCAAAAGGAAGCTTATGACTATGTTAGCTTACTTACCAGCAACTGACCCAAAGAGAGTTGCTCTTTACAGCCCTTGTTTTCATTTCTGCAGTATATTTGAAGGGCAAGTAGTTCTCTTCTGCAACAATTATCTTTAAATACCTGAAAAATAAAAAATTGCTTCATTTTAGAAATCTAAAACCACTCAAGAACATGCAAGTGCAAATAAAGTAGCAGTCATGCAATTTGGCTATAGTGGTGTCATTTAACTCTAGCTTTATGTGCCAGAAAAGATCCTACCATTCAATTTTTCTTGAATGTGCACATCACAGGTTCCTTCACTATGAAAGAGCCCAGTGAAAGAGAATATTTGGACAGATGCTCTACTACTGTTTCACTTTTACTATAAAAACAATAAAGGGAAAGGTATAACGAAGGACTGAATTATTTGCTGTTTGCTTGCCATTAATAAGGCCGCATAAGCTAGAACTCTACAATGTTTGGGAAGCTGGTGTATTGGGTACAATACCATAGAACAAAAAAAGAGCTAAAGCACAGTGGTACAGAGAGGAAGGATTTCATGGAAGGCAGACCCACAATTACTACACTGATTAGGCAGAACACCAACTTGCACTTCAGTGGTAACACATAATTAAAGACTTTCTAAGGTCTTAGACTGGAGGAAGTTTATTATTTCACAGATAAGCAAGCTTTAACTTACATCTTAATTGTAACATTTATAAGCCTTTCCAGCCTTTTCTGTCTATAATTGAACTGCAAGAAGTTAAAAATAGAGAGCTCAGGGTTTGGATTTATCACCTTTTATGGGTGATATCCCATAAAAGATAAAGAGGCAACATAACTGCACTCTCAAGAAGCCCCACTGCTAAGGGCAGGAACTGAGGATGAGGACTGAAGAACATTACTATTATTCTGAAGTCCAAAATGAAGGGATAAAACCTTCCAATTAATTTGCAATTGCTTTCATGACCGTTAAGAAATGGCAAAAAACCAAACCCAACCTCTGACTACTTCTCTGACAGAGTTCTGCAACACCGAGTATGCTGCGGGGATAATGTAATTACAGAACAGTTCTGTGTGTGCTAACATTTAACAACAAAGAATTGTGATCAGATCTGCCCACAGTGACTATTAATCAAGCCCCAGTAGCAGTGAAGAAAAATTCTGCAACCATTCTCATCTGAGCTCATCCGACACAGGTCACCAATTTCTGTTTACTTTTCAGATGCACACGTGAAGTTTAATGAATCAACAAATCTCATTTGAATTACCAATTTGCCAGTACTGCAGTACTTTTTCCAAAGTAATTCACAGGGTTACTAGGTACAGTTTTGCTGACTAAAGTTAAGTTGACAATTTTTGAACCATTTTTCCAAGACATAGGCATTCACTATGGGAAAACAGAAGTTTTCAGTTTCATGAAAATCCTGGACTTGCACAGTTAGTCTAACACATTTTTAATATGCACTGCCCTTCTCATCCTCCTCCTATTTAAGGGATATTTGAAGTTTCATAACAAATTACGTATTTATGTATACTGGGAGCTCGAAAGTCAGAGTTAATACAACAAATAAGGTAGGCATTTTGATTATTGGTCTGAGCTCCTGGAAAGCCCATCCATGTCAAAACTGAATTCCGTTGAGCACTGTTCAGAGAACTATTTTGAGTTAAGACAAGGAGAAATTAATGTACTCACTGACCTTTTCTTGAAAGTGGTTACAATTACAAGTACTCATTTAAGTAGGAAAGATCACTAACAAAGAATTTACTTAATACTTTTAAAAATCTAATTTAAAAGCTGTATAAACCACGCACTAATTACAAAAGAATTTTCTCTACCTTCAATGTCCCCAGCATTTCAAAGGCAACACAAAGTTTTGCTGTGAGAAATAGCGAAGAGGGATCAGTAGAATAACTTATCCGCATAAAAATAATCTGATTTTATGACAGTTATTGTAACTCCACCTTGTTCTGCTTCCAGTGCGGTTCACAGAACACCACACTGTAAAAATGGATCAGTAGAACAGTAGATACTGTGGTCTGGAGCCAAAACAGGAATAAGGCTCACCTAGATTTGTCATATCTCTTCATCTACAGGAGATGCAATATTTCTTACCATCCTTCCAGCTGATGGGAGGACAACTGCAATGTGTCGCTATAACTCCCAACTAGGAAAACAAAATGTGACATTTGGCTGGACCAGTAAGGATGAAGTCAATGTGTTGGTTTTCTACCATGTGGTTCGCAGTAAAAATTAAGTGTCTTCCTATATAAAATACATGCTTTAGTTATTATAACAGAACTATCTCCCTCAGGTAGCTTATTAGGCTTATAAAATAATTACCGCAAAGGTAAATACTCATCTTGCGTACAACACACAAGTCAATACCCTTGAATAAGAATCAATTTTAACAATACCTTATCTTTTACTATGCTTTCTTGACACGCTGTACATTTTGGACTAGAAGAACTGGAAAGAAAAGAAAACAGAAAAACTATTTTAACTCATCTGAATTTTTGTGGTACAAACATTTCCATTTATGAGACACTTAGTTATGATTATTCACTATGTTTTAGAATCAACAGAAGTGGATACAGTTCATTACAATGAAACAACACGATGCTATTTCAAAAAATTTGAACACCGAGTTTTCAGTGGACAATATGTGGCATTCCCAAGAAAACAGGACCGCCACAATGCCTTCAGCCAGCTGCACAGGGGTTTTCTTCAAGGTGATAAATTTCACTCCCTATTTTACAGTCTGTACCCAATCCACAACATTCATCACTTCTCAGTCTTTGCAAACAGGCAAAATATTATCTCTTCAATTAGTTAGTCTTTTTTTTTTTTTTTCAAACAATACCTAATTAAACTTTGCTTTCTCTGACAGTCAATTATGCATACTTTTAGGGTAAAAAAGTATTTATGCCCATCTGCTTCAAGTCTGTTCCAGTTTTAGCAACTCTTCCAGATCCTTGCTCCTTCCTTTAGCTGAACTATTGCCCTGTACCTGTTTTGGTAATTGAATTAACAAACTTGTGATCGCTTAGACAACATGTAGGTTGAAAAGCAGAGCAGTCTGTGAAGTAGGAAACCTGCGTTCCTACAGCTGTTTCTGTCTCTGACTTGCTAGGTGTCATGGTGTAAATCCCTTAATTCCAACTGAGCTCTTTTCCCCATGTAAAGTGGAGATAATCATACTGATCTCCCTTGTAAAGCACCAAGATCTGTGGATGCAAAGCACGAGGTAAAAGCTAGGTAAATTCTTCCGTAAAGCAACTCACTGACAGGCCACGTAAGCTGTGGCTGCTAGCAGTAACGCAAATGTGAAGGGCCAAATAAGTTTGGTTATCTTATATAAATGGTACGGTCATTTCAAATCACCTCACTGGCTTCGGCTCCTTGAACTGACCATTGTGTCTCATCGTATTTCTGAGCACCTTAACTACCTTGCAGCTTCAACAGCTGTAATATTTCTCTAAGTACAAAAAAAAAAAAAAAAAAAAGGAGAGGGAGAACTAACCTCCTTGAGGGCATTATAGTGTATAATACAATGTCATGCTTTTACTGAATTTACTCAAGCATCCCACTTGCTCTTTTAAACTACTGCTGCATACCAAGCAGACATCTTTACTGTGTTATTGATACTAGCTCACAATTCTTTGTCCTCAACCCTCGAATAGAACCTGCTCACATGTAATCACTGTGTCAGAGCAGCAGCATATCAACACTGAATGAAAACAACAAACTTATTTTGCTTCCAGTTTTATGGCACATCTATTATTTCTCAAAAAAAAAAAAAACAACTCAATATTATTTCTCAGAATAAAGCACTTAAATATAGTGAAATAGGCCAAATGACAGAGACTTGTGGCAGATGTTCTTACTCACGTATCCTTTTCAGTAACAGACTGGTTGGACAGTCAGGAAGGTAAAATTACACATATTCTAGCTGCACTGTAATAAAAACATGTGTACGTCGCACAGCAGGGAAGGAAAATTACCTAGATTCCAGCAATGCCAGAATCGTTACTACTTAGATTGTTAAGGATCTGCTCTGACCATCTGCACACAACCAAGCATGGCAGGTGTTAGTTTTTCTTCAGCCATCATTACTAACCACATAAAAGTCTTCCAAACTGCATTTCTTAAATACAAACTACACCTCACCTGAAAATGTGTATTGAAAGAAAGTTGAGGTTCTTTCATTCTTTTTGATTTAACATGCTGCAGCACCTACAGAAGTGGATTAGTGGATAAATGGAAATACTGACTACTTATTTACCCCAGGAAACTAAAGCTTGCAGAATGGTCTCCTAACACTAGACCAAGTTTTGAAATCTCAGTGCTGAATACAATCGGTAGCAAGGCATCGAAGTTGAGAAGCAAAGAGAGATACTTCTACTGGTGCATGGATATTTCTTAAAAGCTCCTTGAATGACCACGCTTTCACTCTTACCTAGACTGAGAGAGATTGCGTGTCTCAGCATTCATTTTATGCCTACAACATTCACTAACACACTTGGCACTCTGGCCCAAATATCTCAGTAACAGTGAAGTCAGCCTTCCTCACCCTACTGGAATCCACAAAAAACAAAGCCCCAGGACAGGGCAAGAGGGAAAGTAGGTTCCACAAACAGTTACATTTCACAGAATGACAGAATCATTCAGGTTGGAAAAGACCATTAAGATCATTGATCCAACCATAAACCTAACACTGCCAAGTTCACCACTAAACTATGTCCCTAAGCACCACATCTACACAAATCTTAAATATTTCCAGGGATGGTCACCCAACCACTTCTCTGGGCAGCCCATTCCAATGTCTTACAAACCTTTCAGGGAAGTAATTTTTCCTAGTAGCCAATCTTCACAAGACCCAATTTGAGATCATTTCCTCTCATCCCATCTCTTGCTGCTTGGGAGAAGAGACCAACACCCACCTCCCTACAATCTCCTTTCAGATAGTTGTAGAGAGCAATAAGGTCTCCCCTCAGCTTCCTCTCCTCCAGACTAAACATCCCCAGTTCCCTCAGCCACTCCTCGTAACAATTGTGCTCCAGACCCTACACCAGCTTCATTGCCCTTCTCTGGACATCCTCCAGCACCTCAATGTTGTTCTTGTACTCAGGACACCAAAACTGAACTCAGTATTTGAGGTGCAACCTCACCAGCAGCGAATACATGGGGACAATCACTTCCTTACTCCTGCTGGCCACACCATTTCTGATACAAGCCAGGATGCTGTAGGCCACCTTAGTTACTTAGGCACACTGCTGGCTTGTATTCAGCCATCTGCCAGCCAGCCACCCCCAGGTCCTTTACTGCCAGGCAGCTTTCCAGCCACTATTCCCCCAAGCCTTTAGCACTGCATGGGGTTGTTGCAGCCCAAGTGTAAGACCTGGCACTTGGTCTTTTTGAATCTCATACAATTGGCCTTGACCCATCAATCCAGCCTGTCCAGGTCTCTCTGTAGAGCTTTCTTGTCCTCAAGCAGACTGGCATTCATGGTGTCATCTGATAACTTACTGAGCAAGCACTCAATTCCCTAATCCAGGTCATTAGCAAAATATTAAACTGAACCAGCCCCAACTGAGCGCTGGGGAACACCACTTATGACCAGTCAACAATTGCATTTAATTCCATTCTCCACAACGATTTGGGCCCAGCCATCCAGCTAGATTTTTACTCAGTGAACAGTATTCCTTTTCAAGTCATGAGCACCCAGTTTCTCCTAAGAATGCTGCAGGAAATCATGTCAAAGGCTTTACTAAAGTCTAGGTAGACAACATCACAGGCTTTCCCTCATCAACTAAGCAGGTCACCTTGTAGAAGAAGGAGATTTAGGCTAGTCAAATAGGACCTGCTTTTCATAAGCCCATGCTGACTGGGCCTGATCCTTTGGTTCTCCTGCACATGCCTCTTGATGGCACTTGATCTGCACTGTAACCTTCCCTGGTACCAAGGTCAGGCTTGTAGTTCCCCGAATCCTCCTTCCAGCCCTTCTTGTAGACAGGTGCCACATTTGCCAATCTCCAGTCAACTGGGAGCTCTCCACTTAGCCAGGACTGCTAATAAATGATGGAAAGTGGCTTGGAACATGGAATTAAAACACTTCAACAACTGTATAAACAATATTCATGGGAAGCTCAGTTGTCTCATCGTGACTCAGAGGAGAACACAAATGTCTGCACCAGCATACAGATAACAAATCATCAAGCAAGCAAGCAGGAGGCTCCTTCAAGTCAGGGCATTAGCTTAATTTATTCCTAAAACTACAACAGGGTCCACACTACTTTCAGCAGTTCACAAAATTTAAAGGTATCAGTAGGTTCTATTACAACAAAAAACATACCTTAGCAAGGCATTCATGCAGGTCTCACAGAATCTGTGTCCACATTCAGTCTGCTTAGGATTGCATAAGATGAGGTGACATTTTTCACATTTATACTTATCTTCCACGGCATTTACAAATTTCTCTTTGTAGCCACCTTGCTCTGGAACATAAATTGATGCTGAAGCACTGTGATCAGGATTGGCCCTTTGCTGTACCATTTCTACAGATAAAGGAGGTTCTGTCTTCTTACTGGTGTCCATGCTCTAAGATTGTTTCTGTGAAGCAAAAATGAGAAAACTTTTTAGAAATTAAGATCTCCTTTTCCATTCAAATAAAATAAATATAGCACTCTGAGACACTACATAAATACTTAGTAAAGTGTGAAGTAAAGAACAGAACAAATACATGTCCACACATCATGTGAACATACATACATAACCACCTAAGAACATTAAGCATAGCAAATCTGTACAATATTCTGCATTTTTCAAAGGCTCTAAAAGGTCATGAATTAAAACTTATTCCTGAAAGCAAAGTTCTAGTTAATCATAAGCGTCACTCTAGAAACAAATATGAATGAAGTTTGTATTCCTTCATCTTTCTCCCACTCTGAAAAATGCCCTTAATATTGAAGTTATACAATTGAAGGAAGCAGAGAGGAGCGTGGTGGTGCAGTACCACACGTGTAACACTACTCAGATGCCACTGTACAAAGCAGACAACCACCAGTGTCCTACACAAAGTACCTGGAATCTACACAGCTCCATTACCAGCTTCTGCTGTCAATCCCATGCAGTAGCCAAGTCTACATGCTGCTTTATGTCTATTTTATAACAGAACAACAGGTTTTTATCTGATTAATTCACCAAGACTAAGCACAACTGACAGGCAGCTGAGAAAATAATAAATGCAGCTGAAGATTGAATTACAGTACCTATTATCTTGGACTGCAATTCTTCTAGGTCAGCATGCAAAGCACTAGCAGAGCAACAGAGGAAGAATACTCCAGGTTAAATTTTAAAACCCGTTTTCAAAAATTTCCTTGTTTATCTTTTAGTCAAACAAGTGTAAGCAGTCAAACTCAGCACATGAAGGAGAAAGCACATCTATTTATGTAAGAGACATGCCTGGTTATTTACAAGACAAACACATATTTCAAATCTCCCTCCATGTTAACTTGAAATATAAATCTATTCCGCTGCTCTGCAGTTGCCTCAACCACTACAGCTGTAATTCAGCTTTAAGAAGCAAAATGAATAAGTGAGGCCGAGTTCATTTCCCAGTTACAAGAGTATGTCCATCAGTATCACAAAGGGTGTCAAATGCCTCACAACCCAAATACACAAGCCTTTTAGTACACACTTTTTTGTTATCTATCTTCTCCCACTAAGCCCAAAACAATATGTTGTATTCAACATATTTTCTTGTAGATCATTTCTGCCTCTGTGTTTTTGGTATAGAATTCTCCGTGGAGACTAAGCAGACAAGGAAATTTCTTTCATTTCTGATGCCAACTCTTATTTGTAGAAACAAAAGACAAAATCTTTGCAACTCATTGTCTTTACCAATATCAGCTGAGCAAGGATAGAGGTGCTCAATGAGAAATCCATGCTTCATTGACCCCTTTCCCCAGGGATAAGCTTCTCTGTATCTTCAAACAGACAGAGCCCAAGAAAACCATCCTCATAACTCAGCATGCAGATCCAATGATTGGGTCTTACTCAAAACCTCTCCCAACTCCACCTCCCCCAACAAAAGTTTCTACAGTAACTGAAAAGAAAATACAAATTCTGGACCATAATTTGAATTAATGCCTGCCTGTTCCTTGTCTACTCTTCAAAGACTGCAGTCTAATACTCTGGCAGAACAATATCTGGGGGGAAAAAAAAAATAAAATCAAAAAAACCCAAACAAACAAAAACCCAAAACAAAACACACACACTCCCCAGTGCTGAGCAGTAGCTTTTTCTCAATGAGGAAATTACGATTATTTCAGACCAGGGAGGTAAGCAAAGCCTCTACTAGAGCTTCAACAGCAAGCAAAAAAAATATATAATGATGACACTGAAAAGGCAATTCAAGGGGTTGCAACCAGCACACAAGAAATGAGATGTGATGCTGAGAACAAGGGTCTGAGAGACAAGGAAGTTAAGAGAAGTGCCATAGGCAAGAAAAGAAAGCAAATGACAAAAGTAGTTTTGCTTTAGAGATAGCCTAAGACATGACTGCCACTGCCAAACATCTGCAACTGGACAGAGAGGAATCCAGTCATGAACTTTGGACTTGGAACTTTTTTGTGATTGTAAAAGAAAAAGAGATTAGTCAGATAGGGAAAAAGGTGTAATTCCATAAGCAACTGGACTGGTGAGATTTAGCTATCTATGGATCTGCTTCTTATGCACAGAAGTTGGAAAAGCTTCATTTAGCACTTACAGTTCAGAAATCTGTAAAGGTTTTCAGTTCTCCGAGTTATAATTTGTAGATAGATTTTCTTTTCCCTCTGCAACTGCATTTTTTTTTTTCTCATATTCAAGACCCCTGCCATCCCATCAACTCTTGAACAACAACACAGGGAGTGTGACTTTCCTTAAAACTCCAGAATAAAACAAGGCATGGCCAGATTCTGACCCACAAAAGAATTCAGAAAAGAGAGGCACTACAAGAGACGCTGACAGCAGAATTGGCAAGTCAAGAGAGCACAAAGTTCCTGGTCTTAAAGTCATACAACACAACTACCAAACACCCATTTTCCCCATAAGCTTCTTCCAAACAAAAAGAGGCTAAAGTTTATTAAAGATATGAAGACCTCCAATAACATGATTTCATCACAGAAAACAAATAATTAGTCATAAGGAGGCAAGCAGGGGTGAGAAGGAGAATATTGAACACTTAACAGAGAAAGAGTACCAAACGCCAAATGAGCAGCAGGTGAGAGTTTCACAGAGATACAAAACTGCTCAGGGGCTGAACTGTCAGCTGGCAAGAGACTTCACTCCAAAATAAGTTTCATGGGGCTCCACAGGACTCCACTTCTCAAACTGATTGATTGGATATCTTGTCACAGCAAACAACCAGAAAGCACACTGATAAGTAAAACGTACTATGCAATATGCCTAACTGTTAGATTTGCGTACCTCAGTTTTTATATTTCTGTTTTATGAAGAATTATGTCAGATCAAAAAAGCTAAACAAGAACAGCATCAGATTAGTCCATTTAGTGAGGAATTCTCTTCCACAATATTCTGAAGAGAGAATTTTTCTTATGCAGCAAAACCAGCAAGCCATTCATTATGTACTACAATAAGATACAACAGAGCACTGAGCTTAAAAGAACACCAAAACCTCTTTTAAGGAATAATTCCATTTATCAGTAGGGTGGGGAGATGTGGTGTCTATCAAACTGTCCACAGAAATCTAAGTACTGTATGCACAGAGCTAATCCCTCATGCATAGGAGTTACACACTTTTACACCTGTATAAGGGATCAGTGGTGAATGCAAGTCCAGAAAACATAAATGTTTCAGCTGCCACTCTTTTGCAAAGAGCATTTTAGTTTACATACCACTACAGAGCATCATCTGCAATGTCTTCTTTTCCTTTTCAGGAACCTTTAACAGCAGGACTCAGATCATACCACCATAATCATGTTTCAAACTGCCAACAAGAAGCAATTTGAAGTCACACCTCAGTAAGATACTATGCACTTACAGCAGTGAAGATGACACATTGTGAGAAAGAAGGGAGAGGAATCTGGCTAGAACATTCACGATAGGCCATTTCTGATGGGGGCCTCTAATTCCTGATGGTATAGCAAGCTGCCATCAAGGCACAAGACACTGTTTTTTGTTCAGTAAGCTAAATCTTAACCCCTAATTTACCACTAGCCAGTTCTTAAGTTCCAGTTCTCTTTCCCTGTAAAAAAAAATCACAATATGAAGATTATGACTTTTAGACCTCTTAACAGTTAAATCTTGGACAATCACCTGCTAGCATGGATAAGAACAAAGACAGGCACAGTAACCAAGGTCAGTTCTGTTCACTGTCAACCATTCTTTCAGCCACGTCTCCTGCAGCCAGCATATGCTGATATTCATACTTCTGCAGAGTAACCGAACCAGAGACTGTTCTGGTCATCAGATGGGCAACACTGCTTGCTCGAGTCTGTCTTGTTTCATTGAGTTCCATTTTTGTCACTACTCTTGTGTAATACTCAAGTACCTGAGGCTGGACCTCAGTTAATATTTCAGGCTGTATATAATGTAAATAAGGTTAGAACAAGTAATTGTTACTTAACTCATACTAACATTAGTACAGAGAGTTAGAAACTGGAACCAAAAGTAGATTAACCGACAAAGATGTTCCAAGAATTAGAAAGCATGGGAGTTCCCAAAAAAACCACATTTTGCTCTTTCCTTGTTTAAGCAACTATGCTGTTCTTACCGTAGAAAGGGCAAACATCCTAGAAATCTGCATTAGTGTTCTGTATTATACCACATGTATTTTTTACTTGCTCTTCAGGAATAAAACCAATATGTAACACAAAAATACAACAAAAGTTCTCTAAAAATTCAAAATAAATCTGAATCTAAAAAAACCCAGAGAAAAAAAAATTAACTCTTGTGTAATCTAAAACACTCCCAAAAATCTGATTGCAAAGGGCACAACAGGATTTGGCACCTAGCAAGCTCTGCATGAATACAGTTCAATATATTGACAATACAAAGCATATAAACCTCTGACGAAGTTTTAAAATGCAAAAAACAGTCAAGAAGTTATTTCAAATAAATGTTTTTGTTACACTATAGAAGAAAAGGATAACAGAAGACACAATCTAATTTGGTTATTAGTTAAGACAGAAAAGCTTTTAGTACAAATTACAATTTGTACTGAGAACTGAGGTTACTCAAAGACAACAGCACTGCAAGCACAATATCTAAATTAAGCTCCGAAAAAGAAACCGG
This sequence comes from Phaenicophaeus curvirostris, assembly GCF_032191515.1. NCBI lineage: Eukaryota > Metazoa > Chordata > Aves > Cuculiformes > Cuculidae > Phaenicophaeus > Phaenicophaeus curvirostris. The sequence continues at coordinate 57,921,257 of NC_091396.1, read as the reverse complement.
AGGTTGGACAGAGAGCTAAGTATCACAGCAGAAGTGACCAATGTGATAATTCAATTTTCTTGTCTAAAAAGTGTAAAATCACACAAACTTCAGTACTTCATGCTAACTAGGTCATTTTTCTGTACCGTGGGGTATGATTTTTAGATCAGCTTTTAATGAGATAGGGCTTGTAATTGTCCTGTCTCTCCTCCTAGCCTCTCAAAAACACTTGGGAACCAACTGGACAGACAGGCTTCATGGAAGTGTGAAGCTATGTGGGGAACAGAAAGAGAAACTTGAGGTACTGTCCTAGTGAGCAAGAGGCTATAGAAGTGCAACTTCAGTCATCGCCAGCTCTGCACGGTCTATCAGTTGGCCAGTCAGTACAGAAATACATCCAAATCAGCCAAGACTACCTGCTCCCCCTTGCCCAGACAAACTTCATAGTCTTAGTCACTTCCAGTATCATAAAGGCAGAGGGTGGACTGGAGGTATTTTAATTATTTTTTTTGTTGTTTTTGAGGAGGGGAAGTAAAAAAAAGGATGTAGAACACAGATTATTAGGAAATTAAGACTTCATCAGTTTCACTCTTCACAGAATTTTCTTCTGTACCTTACAGGATACCCTCAGAGAGCCAAATAATTAGATACCTGGAGTGATATTTCCAGATCTTCAGTCTTCCTAGCCCATGTGCCTCCTATCATCAAGAATTATTGCTTCAAGTTATCACACAGAAATCTTTATCTTAAAATTAAATTATTAAAACAATCTGAACTTTTCCTTTGTCTTATATTTCAGGATTTTATAGCTTCTAATAAATTCCTAGCACATACTTACTGAAAAGAATGTATGTCTTTCTTTCACCATCTCCTAGATAAGTCTTCTGGCTTGGTTCTGCTTCTGCTTCTTAGTGTGATTGTACTATGCAACATATACTGCCATGCCTTGACAACCGGTTAAAACAATAATGAAAACTGAAAGCAGTACATTACTGACAACATATTATCCGTTTACTTAGTGCACACATGTCAAAACAAATTAAAGCGAAGCAGGGAGATTGTCATGGAATCTTGACTCTAGGGCTCTTTAGGCTGAGGATGCCTTGATGCAGAGGCCCTTTCTCACAGCATCTAGCCACCCCTCAGCCTGGTGTTCTGGTAAAAGCCCCACCACTGAGTCTGGACAGGGGCAGCAAAGAACAAGAGATAAATAAAATGCAAATACTCCCCCAAAATACCTAGGCAATGACCGAAGCAGCACTGGGGCAGCAGGTTTGAAAGCAGAAGATCACCCATCAATTTTAACTTGTGCAAGGTCAGAGGTCTTGGCGCTTTCCCTCTTCTAGTTTGTACAGGGCATCTACTGATGTATTTTTTTTCCTCCATACACTTGTCATGTTTGAAGCACTGCCTGCTGCCTCCATACAGCATATATAGGATCAGCAGAAATTCTGATGGGGGCAGGGAAGGATGGGGAAAGGCTGCTGGTCACCAGTGCTAGATATAACTGCACACAGTCAAAAACATGAGAGCACTCAGTATCTTCTTTTATGCAAAACATTCAAATACTAAGTCTAATTCCTATGCAAATATAAAAGCAGCATTAGTATTTAAAATTTATTTTTCCTTGTGTTAAAATAAATCATGTATTTTAACTACTGCAAATTTTGCCCTATGCTTCCATAAGCACCCATCTTCCTTGCATAAACTAATGGAAATGAACCGTGAAGATGACCTTGGGATCATACACATAATAGAACAGATGAAGATCAGGAAAAATCACTACTTGGATAGACAAGCAGGACAGAAGTATTTGAAAACACACACAAGACGCCGAGTATTCTCCACACAACAAGCTTCTGCCATTTGCAAGTTCTTCACAGTCACTTATTAGTGCGGTATCACACAGACACTGAGGTTGGAAGACACCTCTGGAAGTTACTTAGCCCAGCCTTCAAAATTAAGTCAATTTCTAAGTTAGATCACTTTGTCCAAGGCTGGGTTTGCAAAAACTCCAAGGGTGAATCATTCAATAACCAGGTTGGAAGAGACCCACTGGATCATCGAGTCCGACCATTCCTATCAAATACTAAACCACGCCCCTTAGCACCTCATCCACCCGTGCCTTAAACACCTCCAGGGAAGGTGAACCAACCACCTCCTTGGGTAGCCGGTTCCAGTGCCCAATGACCCTTTCTGTGAAAAATCTTTTCCTACTGTCCAGCCTAAACCTCCCCTGGCAGAGCTTGAGGCCATTTCCTCTCGTCCTGCTCCCTCCTCTCCACAACCTCCTTTCAGGTAGTTGTAGAGAGCAATGAGGTCTCCCCTCAGCCTCCTCTTCTCCAGGCTAAACAACCCCAGCTCTCTCAGCTGTTCCTCATAAGGCCTGTTCTCCAGCCCCTTCACCAGCTTTGTTGCTCTTCTCTGGACTCGCTCCAGAGCCTCAACATCCTTCTTGTGGTGAGGGGCCCAGAACTGAACACAGGATTCGAGGAGCGGTCTCACCAGTGCCGAGTACAGAGGGAGAATAACCTCCCTGGACCTGCTGGTCACGCCGTGTCTGATACAAGCCAAGATGTCATTGGCCTTCTTCGCCACCTGTGAAGGTACCACAACCTCTCCAAGGAACCTGTTCCAGTGCTCAACGCCCCTCCTTGAGGAGTTATTATAGCAATTATGGTGTGACATTTTTATGTAGAAAATCCCTGTTCTGATACATGACCTACTTTGCTCTCAAACTAAACCAGACATCACAACCTCTGTATTCTGTAAAAATCACTGAACAAAGAGCAAAACTATTTCTATCTCTGATGGTATGGGCTTATCCTTCCTTTCCTAGCTGAACTAGACAATCAGAAGTATAACCAAAATTGGTATCTTGGTATTCTTGCAAAAGAATGCATATCACTGGAATGTCAAACATTGCATCTTTCCCACGTTCTAGTTTGCATAGTGACTGAATTGCAGAAAATTAATAGTAAGGTTAAGTTTTACATTGCTTTGTTCTTTTAACTTTCTATCACTTCCTTGTCTCCATTTCTTTTAACGGTGAGTCTACACATTCACATGAAGTGTCTTGCAGTATTAAACAAACCAGCATTCCAGCAGAGGGAAATCAATTTAGCAATCCTGCTAGACTATACTTTCATGGAAACAGCTCAAATACATACACACTCCTGCGTGTACAGATTTCTGGATTCTAAACAGAAAAGAAAGCATTGGATAGATGTACAAAGCAATTACATCAGTATTAAGAGATAAGGATGGGAATATTTATAAATAATAATGTTTGGATTCTCTAAGGGCCCAGAGACTGACACTACTGAATAATGCGTTGAATACAATTAATTTTCAGTCTAACATACACTGCAGTGATGAGAAAAAAAAAGTTAGAAGAGATTCAATTTTAACTATTAAAGAAAAAAAGACAAAATGAAAGTAATTCAGAGAAATTTAGGAAGGCTCATTTTTACATGACGCTATGTACGACTATTACTACTCTGCAAGTTAACAGCATTCCTTAGAATCATGACATATGGGCTGGCAAAATGGCTTTAATGGCCTGAGGCAGTAGTAAAAACAAAGTCTTCATGTATTGACTTACACTTGCTATCTACAGCTCTCAATAACTACTTTGTAATCTCAGTAGGCTCCCAAAACACAGTATGAAGTCATTTGAAGTGCAAGAAATCAAAATCCTCTTTTAAAAATCAAAAGACCTCTTTAGCTTTGAAAGCCTGGGTCACAAGACAACAAATAAAGACACGCTGTCCAAGCTTGCCCTGTATACTTCTGCATTTTGAATGCCAGTTTGGTTTCTTGTCTACGGGTGCAGGAGAGAAGAGAAAATACACAAAGTTATTGCACTTTATCAATGAAATCAACCACCATTTGGGTTGCATTTTTCTATACATGACGTTTTTAGTAAAAGTATTTAAAGAACAGGAAAGATCAAAAGACAATCAGATGATCATAGGACAAAGTGTACTTTAATCCCTTCCTCTGCTGTTCAGGGAAAGTCAATGACTGAGATACATATGCCAGTCCCATGTGGGGGAAGTAGATCAACACAGTGGTTTGGTTTTTTTTTAAAACTTGTGGCTCTGGTTACAAAGGAAGAGTTCTAATTTACCACAGAAGAAAAACATCCATTTGATTTGAAGACAGAACATGCAAAACCAGTTTATATTTGCATTCTGGATACTCTGCTTTTATGGAAAGTTACTTCCATCAGTCCAGATTTCCTCCACTTCTCATTTTACAAGTAGCGACATCCAACCACATACACGCAAAAGAGAAATTGTTTACTATGTTTCCCACTTATGCCTGCTATTATCTAAATTTGAACTACCCATGACAAATCCTAACAAGGATTAAGACAAAAGGCATGTCCAAATAATTTTGCCCAAAGCATATATTTCTAGAAAAAGATGTCCCATCCCCTGGTGACCTAAAAAAGGTCCCTGTTTTCTCACAAGGAGTGTCTTCAAGAAAAATCTGCTGCATGATTTATAATTTAAAAGCAAGTTGTTTCAGATATCAACTTAAAACACTGAAGTCCTCATCTCTGAAATCATCAAGAAGGAATCAAAAAACCTTACTGCCTTTTAAAATTATTGTTAGTTGCCTTTTTACTATTTTTAAACCAAGGCTTATCAATGGATGCTATTCTTTTCCACTCAGTTAATCAAAGACTTCCTCAGCTTCAAACCTAATGAAATTTCAGAAGTCTAGCAGAAAAGCAACAGATCCTTCAAATCACAATCTATCTACTCTGATGACTGGCAAGTGCATGACGAATAGTTCCCGCGTTGCCAGTTTCTAGCAGTCCATCTGTGCTGACTCTTAACAAATCCAGCCTTGAAATCCAAGCAGAAGCACTGCCTGTCTTCAAGTTCTTTACCTTATCTTTTGCGATTATTAGAAGAAAGCATCTGAAGGCAAAGGTGTCAGAGACCAGGAAACAAAAAAAATCTCAAAGGCCTTCAAGAGGCTTATTATAAATAATTATAGGAAAGCTAATAATTTTTTTTTTTTTTTATTCTTGAGAAGGTAATTAAATTTTAAGATGCAGCTGATGCTTAACAAAATAATCCTCCCAGGAAATTCTGAACACCACAGAGTATAGAGGAAGCTGGTAAATGAAATAGAATGCAACTTTAAGTATGGCGCTGCACTTTAATTCAATGATGAAATCAGGTACTGTGGAACTTGATTTGCGGCTATCCCTGAAAACAGAGATCACCATACCTCACTTCCACAAGAAATTCTTTCCACTCTAGCCAAAGTAAGTTTTCTAAGCCTGCATCTAAAGCTCAAAGAATTTACCCATCCTGTGTTCTACCAAAACTAACTCACCAACATAAACCTTTTTCTGCTCTTCCACTTCATCCAGTTGACCACTGCTATACTATAAACACAGGTAAGAAATAATTACTTTTTCATACTGCCCTAAAAACTAATCAAATTCCTAGAAACTAACAACAGTAAATAACATCATCAGAATATTTTATTTAACATTAAATTGCCTCAAAGACAGTCATTCAGGCACAGATCTCAACCCCTCACCAGCATTCCAACACACATTTTTATTTTTCAGAATTCAAACCTGAAAGCTTCCACACGTTGCACTAGAAATTAGATGAGAAGACTCAGAGATTCCTTGGAGAATTTATGCTGATAAAGACTATCTGCTTGCATTAAAAAGATCCACATAGGCATAGCCTAGCTATGCAGAATGCAAAGAGAAACTTCCAGCTCGAGCAAATGCCAGATTTAAAAGTATGCAGAGGACACTCACTACTAGAGCAAGGGGCTTAAGTCCTAAGATTAGAATTTAAATGATGTTGCACTGCTAAAGACTTTTCAGAAGACAGATAGTGCTGATTCCCTGCTTTTGGCAAATAACTTGGAATTAGGCAACAAAGCTTCCAATATTACAGCAGTGGTTTGAAACATTTTTTTCCACCAGTTCTACTGAACAGCTACATGATTTTAGGATTTTACCACTTTGTTTCCCCCAAGCTGTAGAATAAGCACAATATTACTTACCTTTATAGCATCCCTGGCATGAAGGGCTCTACATCAGTAGGAAGTATTATTTTTAGACGACTCTTCTAGTGAGATTTGTCTCCACTCTAAATCCTCCTAGAAGTCTGTATAAGAAACCAGCTGCCTGCCCTTCTTAGCTTCAAAAAAAATAAGCTCTTCCATCCCCCAGTAATACTTTCCAATTAAAAACTGCAGCACAATAGTTTATGATCCATACAAAATTTCAGGATTTGAAAACACCAGGTACGTTATTATAGACGACCAGCTAGAGAGGTGTCTATAAGCAGAACCACCACAATACCATCACAAAGCCTTCTGCGAAGAACACTTTCTTCTAATGGTTTCACATTGTTTTGGAAGCTCCTTTTATTGCTGCCTCGAGAGGACTTCAAGAAAGCGTCAAATTGAACCCAATTAAAAACACATATAAACGTACTTCCTACAATATAGTATGAAGTCCCCAAATACATCAAAAATGCCACTATACATCCATAAAGCCAGGAACAATTCAGTTCCCATGGTTCCCTACAACACACTAGTTGACAAGCTCATAGCCTACAGCACAGGCTGACATCCTGTCACAATTTCATTCAAGCCTAGGGAACAGCAGTATTTGTTTTCAGTAGACAGAGCTGAAACTTTTCTAGCAACATTCAACAGCTGGAGGAAAAAAAAAAATAAAAAAAGAGAAAGCTACTAAAAAGGCAGCTCCAGAGTATCTGTTCAGCATGACTCCTGTTTCCTTGATACCTCTCTAACCCTAGAACCAATTATTTTGAGGCCAAGAGCAGAGAATTCCTAGTGTTATGTAGGTTAATTATACAGCATCAAAAACATGTTTTCCCGTGTTTTTTGATTTGGGGCAGGTTTTGGTTTGGTGGTTTTTTTATCTTCCACTTTTCAAGACAGTTATTCAGGGAGGAAAAAAAAAAGAATTATGAAACGAGCCATACGCAAACTCATACTGTATTTTGTTCTTATATTGTTTTAATAATTTATTCTCCTGGGTATTGACTACACCAGAATTTTACTAATCATTGCTATCTCCAGCATAGCTGTTGGCAAAGAAGTATAAGTGAAGGTTATCCTATTTTGGAACAAGGATACATTTTGTTATCACTCCAAACAGCTTCTGTGTCCCACTAAGTAAGGGATTTCATTAGTGCGCTTACAGAGGGCCAACAACAGCTGTAATTAAGGCAAATCCTCCGTATCTAAGTTCAGCTAAATGAGGACAACCCCAATTTTCTCTCTCTTCACAAAAGAAAGTTTTAAATATTTAATGATATGTCATCACCCAATTTTTTACCATCTCCAGATATATATTTTTTTTTAAAAGTAGCCTAAGTTGAATACAACATGAAAGTAAGAGCTCATCTCTAGTAATACAGCCTTTTTGTACACCTATACTATCCCTTTATACAGCCCTCTGTTCTCTCATCTACAGGGCTTAGAGGGGCAGTTTCAATCAAGCCCTCCACTACCACACTCAATTTTTACATTGAAGCACAACACACAATTCACCAGCATAGATTTTTGCAATATATTCTCCTGGCATCTATCTTTCATCGTAGCAGGAGTGCAATGGAAACCAAGCGTTGTACATGAAAATTCAGACCAAAGTCATCAAAATAAATGCTCATCCTCACAAAAAATTGCATTCAATTTTTGACGCAAAGGGAAAGCATTGTGGCATGACTAGATGCTGAATTAAAAGCCAAGGCAAAAAGGAGATTTTCAGCAAAGCCTGAGATGGCCGGCAAGTGGAAAAATACCTCACATGAATCCTAACTATCTACTTCAATGTAGTAAAGTGTTCTTTCTCCAAACACTCATGCTTCAGGAGAAAAAAAATAAATAAAATTCACAAACTCCTAAGTAAACGTAGTAGCAATTTTTCTCCAAACCATTAACTAGCAGATCACGATGTTTGGGTTCAGTAAAGTTCAGTTCAGCCACGCACTCAAAAAAAGGCAAAAACTCCCACTTCATGAGAGAAAGGAGACCAACTTACAATTTCAAGTAAGTATTTCTCCTTCAAAGTTCACACGTTACCAGAATTTTCATACAAAGCTATGGCAGTGCCGCTACAGAATTTGACACAGACATGAACACAGTTTCAAGCAACCCACAAGTGAAGTTACAGGCATTAGAAGATTAAAGGAAAGTCTCTGAATGAGCAGTAATACAATCCCATAAAGTATATGTATTTTTCTTAGAATCCACTTAAGAACAGGTTACATGACCCTTTTCCATTTAAATACCTCATCACTATCTCAATTAACAGAATAACTTAAAGGTTGAAATCCTTGATAGTTCCTATCCTCCTCCCAGCCCACCCTTTATTCTTACTCACTGACTCTTAACCTCTCCATTAGCTATATCCTACCAGGTAAACTCTGAATCAGTCTGGAAATAATATACTACTTCTCACATAATTATCCTTGAAAAACAGCTGAAGACATTACAATATTAAAAGGGGACTGGTTAGCTTAAAAAACCTTTTGATTTCAGAAGTTTGTGTAATAGTTTCTTGATTAAATTTGTATATTGTTTTCACTCCCCACACTAACAGCCCTCCCTTCCCCCAGATTTGGCAGACTCTCTTATTGCTTACATTTCCTTCGTTTTATTTGAATCTCATTTGATCAGCAGCTTGAGGAGAAAGGAGAACAGGCTTTCTCAATGCTCTGTTAGCGTTCTCTTTACTCTTGACAACAAGGGGAGCTTTGCTATAGTCTGCTCGGTTTCTTTGCCCTGAAGAAAGAGAAGTTTAAGTCATGTTACCCATATTCAAAAAAACTATAACAGGTTTCTCAGCATCTGCAAAGTTAGTCTAATGAAACTGAGGAAGTATCAAACTAATTTTAACGATAAATTTTAAAAAAGAACATAAAGAACATTATAGGTAACATATGCTTTTCAAACCACTGTTGTTTCCTCCACTACTCTACACAAAGGACTCTCAACAAAACAGCATTACAGAAGGACATGCACAAAGTAAAAACCACAATTAATTTTTCCTTCCTTCACACACATACAAACTTCTCCACAAAGACACATTCTATGTCATTAAAGACTGCACAAATTCTTCAGAGCAGCACCCTTTTCTTGGTAACAGCCTGTTAAATTCCATTTGGAAACATCAGCCCAATTCTGGAAAAGTAACTAATTGTTCTGCAGAATGTTTCTTTAAAAAAGCCCATTCTATGACAATATTCAAACAGAACATGAGAAGAAACCAATCTGGTTTGGGGAAGCCTCTTTGATCCGGGAATTTTTACAGGCACAGAGGAAAACAGTCTGAAGGCATAATTAATACAAATCTCCATCAATCCCTATCTATATGCATTCCTTAATGTTGATAGCAAAGTTGAGACGCAAGAAATACTACAACAGTGCCTGGGCCACCTGTACACACAGTTTCTTTCATATTTATATTTCAAGGACAATATTTTGTGCTCACGTTGCACTAAACCTCACCTAGCTGTTAAAGTATACACCATCAAACCACATCTTTGCAAGAACTTTAGCTTCTCAAATCTTGTCAATGAAGTCTGCATCCACCTACCACAGAGTCCAACAGTGTCAGTGAACTCTGACAAATCTGAGCAGCTATTCCATAGTGCCAGAGCAGCGACGTTCCCAGACGACACTAAGCAGGCCAGCACCAAGGGCCCACCTCGGCAGCATGTTCCCAGCTGTCATCCTGTACAGAACGCTGCAAAGACGGATCAGCCTCAACAGTTACACAGAGCTGGTTACGGAAGCGCAGACAGTCATTGGATTTGATACCTGTCACTAAATGTGCTGGGCTCTCATTCTTATTATCATGTCTAAAATAAGTGACTTGAGCGTGAGATCAAGATAACATTTATCTAGTCAGGAGAAATGCCACAACTTCCAGAGCTACAAATGAGGCTTTTGTGGGGATTTCTCAGGGTTTTTTTATCTTTGTCACATGCTACAATTCACCTTTGCTCCTCAGGAGGTGGAAAGGAAAGGCTACTGCTGCTAACAAAGTAACAGCCATGCTACTTTGGACCAGAACGGTATTCAGTAACAGGCTAAGAAGTCCTTACAAGAAACACACTGCCCAAGGAAAGCCCAGTCTAGGTCATTCGAAAAACAGCCCAGCACTGAGATTCACAGAAAACTAAAGAAAATTTCTTACTCATATAAAAAGGAGATCTGCAACTGTACCAGTTTCCCCACCAAAATGGTATATAAATTGCAAATCAGCCCGTCATTTCTGATACCTGGAAGAATTACTTTAGGAACTTCTGTACTAAACATTTACATAGTAACTGCAAGGAATTTAAGTTCTAAAGCCCTTTCAAGCTCCCACCCTGAGTTTAAATATCAATTATGATTGACTTGGTTACTGTCTATTCATATTCTTAGCTACACAGCTGAATTTAGTACAGAGAGTTTTGTGCTTCCAGCCTCTCCTTCCTCTCCCAACACACCAATCTTTAGATTCAAAGAGAATCTGGGCACCTCCAATGTTTCATTCTAACTGAACAAGTGCACTCCACAGCTAAACAGCAACATTATGACAGCACTATACCCTTAAAATTTTGGTATCAAAAAAATATCCAGAGTTGGATAAAATATAGAAAGGATCAGGGGATTTAGCTCTTAAGATTAACATAAAAAGAAAATTCCCAGAACACTGTTCTTGAAAACAATCCATTATTAGATTGGATAATCAAAGTTAAAACTGTCTCCAAAAATATTTTAAAACATATGAAGTACAAATAACTGCTTGTCAACTTTAATATACCAGATAATTCAGGGCATTTACTACAATGAATTTCAATGAGTTACAAGCAATAGAAAAGGTAATCAGAACTTTTACTTTCCAACAGAATGCAGTTATAATCGCATGCTACAACATGCAGAAATTACTTCTAATACCCTTTACATGTTAGGCAACAAAAAGTACCTTACCTTACTCTCCACTGTCTGAGCACAGAGGATTAAAAACAAAAGTATTAGGCAGAAACTGCAAGTGTTTCATATCAAGGAAAAAACCAAACCACTGCATCCGTAACTTTAATGGCTGTACAGCATGCCATGCACACACTACGGACACTTAATAAAAACTTATCCACATCCTTTTTTTTTTTTCCAAGGAGTCAGATCTCCAAACCGGGAGCCTGAAGGCAGACGTTCATTATCTCCTGTTCCAAATGCAGATCTCAGCAACAGAACACTGCAAGAGGAGCCATCATAGCTTGATTTTCCCTCCTAGTAATTCCCTCCTTGCCAATTACTGCAGTGCAGTCTTTCTGAGAGCTATACAAAATGCAGACAGGGGAAGACTGAAAGAGCCTATGAAAGAAACAGTTACGGAAAAGTTCGTTTAAATTATCTCGTGTCTTATTAGTTGCGGGCTAAAAGTAATAAACGGCAGAGTCTGGTGGGGATGTCTTAGGAGTCTCTCTGCTGTTCCTCCTTTCACGTCCCTGCATATCTTTACCTTCATTTTTCATAAGATAATTTTTGGATTTTACCTTGTCATAAAACTAGAAGGAACTGGGGGAAAAAGATAATTTTTTTTTTTTTTAAGTTGTTTCTTTTTAATGACTTCATTGTTTATAAGTTACATTAAAGCTACCTTTCATTCTCATAACTGCTAATATTTTAAGGAGTTAAAAACCTAAAGCAAAAATCTCTTAAGGTTTGGGAGCACTGGTGGGTTTTTTTTTTGCTTTTGCTGCTTAAATCTGGGAGTTTAGTCAATTAACTATTTTAACACTTGGATGCGTTCCCTATACAATTAAAACTGTTGTGATTACCCAGCAGCAGCATTTGCCCCAGCAGGGGCATTTGTAATTACTTCCCAAGTGTTCCACATCAGCAGCTAAAGAAAAGATCTGAATATTAAAGAAGCTGTCACAGCACAAGTAAGGTTGGAAGGGAACCCTGGAGATCACCTAGCCCACCCTCCCATGCTCAAGCAGGGCCAGCTACAGCTGGCTTCCCAGAACCGTGTCCCATTGCATCTGGAATAGCTCCACAGAGACCACCTCTACAACCACTCTGGGCAACCTGCTAGTGTTTGAGCACCCTTACAGGACAAAAATTTCCTTGTGTTCAGATGGAATTTTACTGTTTTTTAACCTATGCCCATTACCTCTTTGGACACTAAAAATGTAATTTATGCTTGGTTCAGCTGGTTTGTTTTTCCCTCCCCTCCTCCATTCTCCACAGATGCATTTAAGAGCAGAAGAAGCAACAAGGAGCCCTCAGTGTCAATCAGGCAGTTGTTGCCTCATTTGCAACAATAGACTCATCACTGCTTTCCATTCCCCCTTTCCTCTGCATCCTCCAGAGCAAGGCTCAGGGCCAGATTTTTTAGGCCATACCAGCCCAGCTGCACACCATCAGCAACCTATTATTCCTTGAGATCCATGTCCTCCTTCAGGGAGCATCCTGCCCAGACTTCTGCGGTTGGGTCTCAGTGGAAGGCAGGGCTGAACGTATTCTGACAACGACACAGAATGCTCAGAACCCTTCAGCACCTCCCTACCTTCTGCAACAGTCCCTCGGGAGAAAGGGCAGCAGCCAGCATTCAAAGCACGTTACATGGGGATAAGCAGAAAGGAAATGTGAGAGTCTGGAGGTGGATGCATTCTTTTGAGTTTTTCCACAGCAATGGAAAGATTGGTTTTAATGGTGTATTTCAACAAGGTTTATATAGCCTTTTCTTGTAAAGCGTAATGGGTAACAGGTACAGACTCACAGACAGAACGAACACCTCTACTACCCACTCCACCAGGCACTGATGGGACAAAGATTAATTTCTCACAGCTCTGCACAAGTCAAATAAGCATAGAATGGGTTGGGTTGGAAAGGACCTTAAAGATCATCTAGTTCCAAACCCCCTGTCATGCGCAGGGACGCCTCCCACCAGATCAGGCTGCCCAAGGCCCCATCCAACCTGGCCTTGAACACCTCCAGGAATGGGGCAGTCACAACTTCCCTTGGCAACCTGTTCCAGTGCAAACTCCCATAGCGAAGAAATTCCTCCTTATGTCTAGTCTAAATCTGCCCCTCTCCAGTTTATATACATTGCCCTTAGTCCAACCACTACAAGCCTTTGTAAACAGTCCCTCCCCAGCTTTCCTGCTGCCCCTCTCAGTACTGGAAGGTCACTACAAGATCTCCTCAGAGCCTTCTCTTCTCCAGGCTGAAGAACCCCAACTCTCTCAGCCTGTCCTTGTATGGGAGGTGCTCCAGCCGTCTGGTCATTTTTGTGTCCCTCCTCTGGACCCGTTCCAACAGCTCCATCTCCTTCTTATGTTGAGGATTCCGGAACTGGACACAATACTCACAATGAGGTCTCACAAGAGAGGAACAGAGGGGCAGAATGACCTCCCTCAAACTGCTGGCCACATTGCTTTTGGTGCAGCCCAGGACACAGTTGGCCTTCTGGGCTACGAGCGCACATTGCCAGCTCATGTTAAGCTTCTCGTCAATCAGCATCCCAAGTCCTTCTCTGCAGGGCAGCTCTTAATCACATCATCCCCCATCCTGTATTGAAAGCGGGGATCACCCCAACTCAGGTATAGGACCTTGCACTTGGCCTCGTTGAACCTCACGAGATTCACATAGGCCCACGTTTCCAGCTTCTCCAGGTCCTTCTGGATGACATCCCGTCCTCCCGGTGTGGCAACTGCACCACTCAGCTTGGTGTCATCTGCAAACTTGCTGAGGATGCCCTCAATCTCACTATCTATATCATTGACTACTATTATTATTATCATTATTTAACAGCACTGGTCCCAGTATGGACACCTGAGGGACACCACTTGTCACGGATCTCCATCTGGACTTTGAGCCATTGACCACTACTCTCTGAATACCACCACCCAAACAGTTTCTTATCCACAGAACCGTCCACCCATCAAATCCATATCTCTCCAATTTAAAAAGAAGTCCTGTGCTTACTCTTCACAGGGACTCCTGAGTTTCCATGCATTAAGTCAGCAGTATTGCAATTTTTTTTTTTCTTTTCTAACATGGCTTATTTAATATTCAGATTCCTGTCATGGGCAACATATACTCAGATTAGGCTCCCCAAGCCTTATTTTAAGCTTGTCTCTACTAGAAATATTTTACTTAATACTAAAGATTATCTTCAGTTTCAAATCTCTTCCCTGATTTATAGACTGAATATCACAGACCACATTTAAAAAACATGATAATGGATTTGAAAAGTGGAAAGACCCATTGACTTTGAACAGAAAACAATCAGAAGAGCTATCAGAGACTTTCTGCATGACTTTGTGCCCTTCTATACATTTCTATTCTCCTTCCTTGAGGAACACATATAATGCCTTCTTTCTCTGATCTTACCTGACACCTACCAAGTTCCCATCTCTTCACATACTTGCATGCATTATTCCCTTGTGTAATAGGACTTCAGTCTTAAGCTGTGAACTGCCAAAAGTGAAAAAATAACTAGAAATAAGGAACACAAGAACATATAATTATATCTTGGTGAAGTTGTGAAGAAGGAGGACCAAAAATATCCCATTCCCCTAAAACCAGAACATAAATGGTAAAATAAGATCTTCAAATATTTTCCCATTTCTGCAGTTAGTCTAAAACTAGCACCTCAATGACACTTCTTAACCTGTTTCTTTGCTTCATGACACAGAGTGACTTGAAGACAGCTACATGCAGCCTAGCTGCTTTCTGGCTGAGATTCACACACTGTCAAGGATGCAGACAGCACTTCTTCAGAAAAAATAAACCTAGGACTAAATTAGAAGATGGGGCTAAGGAAGAAAATCTTACGGAAGGATGCTTCTTTATGAAGCAATTCTGCTTCAGAAATTGTTCAAGGTCCCTTGTATTCTTGTTGGGAGGGTAAGAGAGAAAGACAAAAGGCCAAGATAGTACCCAGTCATTCCAGCAGACCATCCCCTTCTTCTGCACACTTCAGCTACTACACCTAGATCACTACCTGGAAACGACTTGTTACACTGTCACACGAACCTACAAAAAGAACTTTTTCTGACAAGAACATGAATTTCTGTGTGCCAATAGCATCATTAATTTGCATAATTTATTACTTACAAGAAATCCTTGGTTACAGTGCTTAACTTATTGCCTAGTGTTACTGTAGCAAAAAAAGCTTATTTTTACCCTTTTTCCACACAAAATTTTGAAGGAGCCTCTCTACCTTCCAGCTTTATAAATCTGCACCTGCCCTGAGAAACTGGCCACAGTATTCTCAGAGCATCACCTACTGCTGCTCTCTGAAGACACAAACCTTGTCGCTCACCTGGAGGACAGAGGAGTTTCCTACGTTCATGTCAAAAAGCTGAAAGAAGCACATTTCACTTTTCTTATCAATTCCTCATTTACAGCTTAAATTGAAGGCAAACAGGTCTATTACATTTCTTGTAGAAGCATCATTTCTTTTCAAAATCCAGAAAGAGTGGATCAAGGAAGCAAAGTATATTCTCAAACACATTCAGCGTACTGTTCCAGAAGACTTAGAATATTTTCTTTTCTTGTAACTAAGTTATAAAAAAGCCAAAGTAGGCTGTGGATGATTGAGGAAGGTGGCTAATGCCTATGAGTTCTAATCATATTTTTAAGATATATGAAATAAAAAAAAAATTAAAAATCTTTCCCTCAGTTGTCTAATGAAATGGAGATAATAATTTGCTTACCTTGTAAACACAACAGGATTGATAAAACGAATAGAAAACTTGTAAATAAAGAAGCCTCCATATACTGATAGGCAACTTAATTCCATCAGGCAAAGAGTGCAGAATAACTTATTAAACAGCCCATTCTGGTTGTGTGGAAGACAGAACAAGAAGGAGCAATGCTGTAAAAGAGTTTACTTACAGATATAAGAATGAAATTTGTTTGACTTTGAGCTATCACCCTCATTCATAACTAAAGCAAGTCCAGGCACTGAACATGATTTGTAAAATGAACACCATCAACCCAGAGATCTGAAAACATAAAGGAAAACAAGGTACTTTCATGCAATGATACAAATACTACTTCTACCAAAGAAAGAAAATCAAGGAAAAAAACCCAATTCACACAACTGTCACGAGGTTTCTAAATGTATACACCACAAAAAATATATACAGCAGAAAAATTATTGCTACCTACCTGTTTACATGAAAAAAATTCACAACACAAACCACAGTGACACACAAGACTGCAGTCTGTGCTTCCAATGGATTAATATATTGTCTCCCACTGCTCAGAGCTGGTCTTGATTCAGTTAAAGCCTAAGTACTCAGGTTTTCCTGCTGGGAAACAAACAAGTAAAGTCGGTTTCAAGCGTCTCCTATTAATATACAGAATAAATTCTCACAAGCCTGAAGGCAGAAAAGAGAAACAGTAGGTTAAGCCTGCACGAAACCATAACAAACTATAACAAATCAAAAAGCTGCGCTGAGATTTATTAGTTCACTAGAAAATTCACTGCAAAAGTCTAGTTACTTCATGCCACCACTTTGTGAGTCAAGCTAATCCGCAAGAATGTTTTACATAACGGGAAATTTTTTGCTGGCCATAGGTTCACAGTGTTCTTAAATTTCCAGAAACTGCAGATGTAAAGATACTTCTGCTAACCCAAATCAAAACCAAGAAAAGAAACTACCAGAGATGCACACTCCATTTCACAACACAGGTCTCATTTTACTAGCCTCTGTATTTTAACCTATTCAGCATAGGAAAGATTTACGCTCTGATGTAAAAGGAAGGAAACATGAACAATGAAAACACAGGCCGTTTTAATACTACCCCTAAATGGTATTAAAACATATTGGCTAGGACATTGTCACCATTTCTGAACTGTGATACTGAGAACTGAAGTAGTTTAAGATCCTAGTTTTATTCTTGTAGAAAATTAGTATTAGGGAAACAGTCAGAATGGATTTACAAGGAAGCACAATATATCTTTTCTTCCGTTTTCACTTTACTGTGAAATAAAAGCTAACAAGAGAGCCAAGTATCCCTCCAGTCAAGAACAAAATGAAAGGTGCTCTATCCTTCTTTTAGCAATGAAAACATGCTGCAACACAATTACACTATAAAATCCAGTTCACTCACACAAAGTACAGTAGTTCAAATGAAGGAATCCTTCCTCAGTTTTTGGAGGGCTAATAACAGCTTAAGGATTGTATTTAAAATCAAAGAGTAAATTCAAAATATTTCACCGCTGAAATATCCCCCTAATTCTGCTAAAATTATCCACTTACAAATACAGACTATTCAGATTAGATCTTAGTTGCTACTTTTAAAATATTTCTAATGATACTTCATAGTAAGTTTATTGTTTTAATTACACAACTTTTTGGAAGTTGGGGATTGAATACATTTTTTGAATTACTGTTGTGAAAAGTACTCAAGTTCTAAAACAGACTTTAAACTACAAAACTGATCATAAACTAAAACCTGCTGTGTAAGGCATCAGAAGCGTAAAGACCACATTTGTTTTGGTACTGAAGAAGTACATATCTGTTACCATGCGAGTGTAATACAACTTCCCTAAGAGGACACAAAGCATTCAGGACGGGGCTTGGAGGGAAGAAGTTTATTAGCCCAAATTCAAAGAGTTAAATCCATGATCTTTTGCTACCCCCTAATGTTAGGGCTCCAAAATGCACTATACGAACAACTGCTTGTGTGGTCCTTATTTTTTATTTTACTTCTGGTGATGCAAATCTTTTATAAAGTGTTCTGTCCTACCGAAACATTCTTTCCACCCCACAGTACATTAGGACAATA
Organism: Phaenicophaeus curvirostris; assembly: GCF_032191515.1. Classification (NCBI taxonomy): domain Eukaryota; kingdom Metazoa; phylum Chordata; class Aves; order Cuculiformes; family Cuculidae; genus Phaenicophaeus; species Phaenicophaeus curvirostris. Next base: position 57,903,449 of record NC_091396.1, on the reverse strand, counting down.
CATCCCATTTTTATTCTCATCATACCTATTTGCCACATAAAATCCACATTTGTGATTATGTGAGTTTTATCTTAGTTGATGATGACAGAAAGATGAATGAAAAAGACCTCCTGACTCCAATAGCTAAATGCTACCTTTTACACTGAAACCTAGCTAAGGAGGCTGTCTCCACTGCAAAACAGAATCAACCTGTAATTATGGAGAAAGATAAAAAAACAAACAGAGAAAACAAAAAGCAGGTTTCTTTCTGTTATCTGGGGATGTCCTCATTGATTTGAAGCCTGAATCCTACCCGTGGAGCATACAGGACAAGACCAGTGATACAGCAAAAGAAACACGTCTGTGTTTTAATGCCCAAAGCAATCTCTGGGAAGCACCCTGACGACGCTAAGGCGTCCACCATCTTTTTAAATTCCCCAGGATAACTAAGCACTTCTCACCTGCAACTATGCTTTTCTTTTCAGTCTTGATGGTGCTGTACTTACATGGACTTCATCATCTTTATCCACATACTAAATACCAGTCCTTGCCATCCATAGACTGGTAGGCTGCACTCCTTGTATGCCTTATGAAAAAACCACAGCCAGAACAATATAAGTTTTGTGGTCTGCCTTAGGTCTTCCACCTAAGGCAATTGCTGCTCATCAAATCACAAGAGCAAGCACAGCTCTTCCTAGAGTGTTAGAAACCTGGAAATGCACTGGAGCAAGCTTCATCTGTTATTTTGCAAGATGGGCCCCACAGAGATCAGTACCCTTGAAGCTACTGTCGTAAGCTGAGGTCACACCACTAAAACAATTCCACCAATTCAGATAGGAATATAATGCTGTGGAGGTTTCAGTTGTTCATGTCTAACAATGTTATCTCCATGTGTTTCAGGGAAATACCCCAGTACAGCATCAGAGCCTATTGCCAAGCACTGCATACAATAAGCAATACAGAAACAAGAGCATTTTAATAATACGCATATCTATGTGGCCTTATACCCTGTTAGAGCTCCTTAGGCCCCTATGATACCCTCCTTAAATTGCTGTTGTCTCTTTGTTCGTCTGGTCTCTACTCATTTTCCTGTAAATAGAAATGTTTTTAAGATAATCTTTAATGTCTGTATACAAGTGACTTCTGAGATGCTGTTACCTTACAGCTTCCAATGAAACCACTCTACACACCTGGACACTCACTGCAAGAATAAAGAAGCCAGCATATGATGGCTGTAAATTAATACAGAAGAGTTCAGTTTCCATTGTTTTAAACCAATATAGTTATTGGTATTTACAGTGTGCTTCGCAACTTCATACAACATAAAACTTGTGTTCACTGGTGGTTTAAACACAACCCAAGGCACAAAATGAGTCCCAGCAAGCTGCAGCTCTGGGTCTACTCCAAGAATAGGAAAAATACAAAATCTCAATTCAGTGTTGGTAACATCGTAACAGCACCAAGACTGACACATTGCATTCAGTCTTAACATCAGATTCAGGCATTTCTTTTATGGTAATATAGGAGGCTGTAGGCCAAGTACTTCGAAGCTCAATGAGGTCTTTAACTGGAATTAGTACCTGAAATCAGGAGAACAAGAGTAACTAAACCTGCATCCTTGACTGCAAGAAAAATGTACACCATATGAAAACTTAAGAGCAGCAAGATACTCAGTGTCACTGAGTTCATTAAGTCCTGCTCATTCTGAACTGGAGTTCTGTTCTCCAGAATACTTACAGGGACTCCCAGTTTGATATCCACTTGCAAATACACTAAATTTGCTCTCTACTAGAGTCACTGCTGGAAAATTCCAATGATCTCAGGAGCCATAACAGATGCCTAGGCAGTATTATCCAAGATGATGACAGGTACTTGCATCATTGTGATAAAATACTATGGAGAAATTTCTAATAATTCTTGCCATCATTGTTATCGTGCAGATGTTTTTAAGCAAAACATTTATTCTACTTTTTCTGGAAAATAAATTTCATTACCCAGTTTCATATCGTATCACAAAAAACAAATCACAAGATCAAATACAAAAGACCTTTTGAATTGCATTTAACCTCAATCAACTGCCTCAAAACAGATGTGAAAAAGTTAATGGCTAATTGGGTTATGCATTATATCAGTTTATTCTTCTAAACAGTATAGAAGGAAGAAGAATTAATTACTTCATCTCTCTCGCATCAACTTTTGTCACTTTTCCCTTCATACTGTCTACTGGAACAATATCCTCCTAATGCTCAAGACCATATGAAGAACATTTTCTCGTTATCCTTTTATCTCCCTTGTTAGTCTGATGGCTCAAACACTCTAATCTTCTCCCTACACACTTGTGCCATTATTTCTTACTCATCTTTAACACAGTCACCTAAATTCATACAATTTCTTCTAAAACTTCAGATCATTAGCAATATACTGATTTAGCCAAAGTAGTCCAACGCGATATGCCAACACAAAAGAAAGCAAAAAAAAATTCACTCTCTCATAATCCCAAAAAAGAAGATAACTTCACTGAATTCCTCCTAGACTCTTAACATGCTTCCTGCTGTGTCTTACCTACCAATTTTCTCAATTCTTGTTGCTGTCATTACTTTGCTGTTCTTTATTTTCCTGTTCTTCTTCCTTCACCTCCTAGAAATACTGAATTTTATCAGTTCAAGTTAATCTTTCACAAACTGCCTACTCCTTCCATCTTTTTAAACAGCTCCTTCCTCTCTTGGTCGACACTAAATCAAGGCAAGCATCCGTATTTGTTATCAAGACCTTTCCCATGCCACAACATTCTTGCATAGGAGTGCATGTCACAAGCACTTTGCTCAAAAGGTAACTGTGCAAGTAAAATCCTTCATTTATACCAAATTTCACGTTTGACCATTTGTTCATTTAGTATTTTTTTAAAAAGATAAATTAGTTTCATCATCCCACCCATTTTTGGTGGGTATATCACAATACTGCTCATATTACTTCTTAAACTGCCCCTCATTACCTTCTTCACCTAAACATATGTATCTTTAATTCACGACAATACACTAACTTCTTCCCTGATGTCCTCTCTGATCAACATTCTGGTAGGATACGCTGTTGATGCCATTTTGGCTGTAGGAACAATAGCTGTTCCTCAACCTGGAATCCAAGCACAGCAAAAGAGAATGACAAGTTCTGTTAATTGCCAAGTCTCAGCCTGCAAACACACTGGCAGACTCCTAACCAGCTGAAAATCAAAGTAGGTTTCACTAACATTTAAATATCTAGCAAGAGCAGAGAATACTACCACACTTCTGTCTATCCCATGGCAACGTTAGAATGAAGAACTTCTATTCAAGGTGACCAAGCACAACTTCCTTTCTGCTGGATTCATTCCTACTTTGGGTTAGCATCACTCAGCAAGCCAATCACACAACTGAGAAACAGCAAGCTTGTATCTAATGTGCAGTCATAGGTCTGAATGAGATCATGACCCCTATTTTTTTAATTGCCCCTTTAAGGATTATTATTAGCAAGATCTAGGTTAGAATTTTATCAGTTTGCTAATAATAATGGCCAAGTTCTCTCACACAACAGCTTGTCCGTTTCTTCATTATCAAATGGTTGGACTCGATGATCCGGTGGGTCTCTTCCAACCTGGTTATTCTATGATTCTATGAAATAACTGATAATATTTCCTGCTTATTCAAAAAGGGATTATTGCAACAACAGAGAACCATCCCTCTGTCTAGTGCTTCAACTTGCTAGATTTTGGGAAACTAACAACCTGGCAATCACACATTTTAACCCTGGCCAAGGTTAGAAAGTCATCAAAGATTTTTGCAAACTTCTCAACTGCTTTTTTTTTTTAAAACAGCAAATTACATGTAAAGCCCAGGGGCTGCTGCACAACACTAACAGTCGTTAACCTCAGGCCAAGTCTGTCAAGCCAGGGCTCCTGCTGCTGGATCTGAAATGAATTAGAATTTCTAACCCCAAGAAGTGGATTTTTGCTAAGCTACTTCTTCAAAAGGAAAAAAAAAAATAAAGTATCTCTGTTCCTCTTAAGAAAGATTTTTGTCTCTTAAATCTCTTGCTCGGTGTTATTTAGGACAACTAGGGGACCAGATCGACCCAGCACAGGTTCATGAGGTGCTGAGGGGCATGGTTTAGTGTTTGATAGGAATGGTTGGACTCGATGATCCGGTGGGTCTCTTCCAACCTGGTTATTCTATGATTCTATGAAAGACAAGTCCAGCTTGAAGAACCCGATCCTCTTCTATGACCAGGTGATCTGTCTAGTGGAAAAGCAAAAGGCTGTGGATGTGTCTACCTAGACTTCAGTAAAGCCTTTGACACTGTTTCACACTGTTTCACACAGCATCCTCTCAGAGAAGCTGGCAGCTCATGACTTAACAGGCATACTCTTTTGCTGGTTAAAAAACTGGCTGGATGGCCAAGCCCAGGGAGTTGTGGTGAATGGAGTTAAATTCAGTCAGCAGTCAGTCACAACTGGCGCTCCCCAGGGCTTAGTTTTGGAGCCAGTCTTGTTCAATATCTTTATCAATGATCTGGATGAGGGGATTGAGTGCTCCCTCGGTGAGTTTGCAGATGACATCAAACTGGGCAGAAGTGACCTGCTTGAGGCAAGGAAAGCTCTGCAGAAGGATCTGGACAAGCTGGATTGATGGTCCAAGGCCAGCTGTATGGGGTTCAATGAGGCCAAGTCCCATGCAACACTACAGGCTTGGGGACAAACAGCTGGAAAGCTGCCCAAAAGAAAAGGACTTGGTGCTAGCTGAACATGAGCCAGCAGTGTGCCCAGCTAGCCAAGAGGTCCAACAGCATTCTGGCCTGCATAAGAAACAGTGTGGCCAGCAGGAGTAGGGAAGTGATTCTGCCCCTCTACTCACTGCTGGTGAGAACACACCTCGCTATGTTCAGTTTTGGGCCCCTCACACAAAAGACACTGAGGTGCTGGAGAGTCTCCAGAGAAGGGCAACAAAGCCTGTGAAGGGTCTGGAGCACAAGTCGTAAGAGGAGCAGCTGAGGGAACTGGAGTTATTCAGTCTGGAGAAGACGAGATTGAGCAGAGACCTTATTGGTCTTTACAATAACCTGAAAGGAAGTTGTAGAAAGATGGGTGTTGGTCTCTTCTCCCAGGTAACAATGGATAAGTAGGATGAGAGGAAATGGTCTCCGGTTGCTTCAGGGGAAGTTTAGACTGGGTATCAGGAAAAATTTCTTTACTGGAAGAGGGGTGAAGCATTGCAACAGGCTGCCCAGCAAAGTGGCGGAGTCACCATCCCTGGAGGTGTTCAAAAAACATGCAGAAGTGGCTCTTTGGGTCATGGTTTTATAGGCACAGTGGTGTGGGCTAACAGTTGGACTGGATGATCTTGGAGGTCTTTTCCAACCTTAATGATTCTGTGATTTAATGCTATTAAACTTTTTTCCTAGCTGGTCACAATTACCTTGATTCTTTAAAACACTCTAAAAACACTTTGAGGGTTTTTATAAATAAATAAACAATGAGGGTTGTGGCTTCATGAACCTGACCTGACCAACTTCCATCACTCTTGACCAATGATATTTCTAAAACTGAGTGGGTTTTTTTCCTACTTACAGCCCTGTGGTGTGGGAGAATTCAGAGATGCCAACAACCTCATCTTGCTCTCTTTGAAGGAGTTCTAACAGCAAGAAGTATTTAACAGATATATTTTAAATAAAAAATGTGCATTGCCAAATGTATCTCAACTTCAACTACTGCAGAGCGAATCAGTTGTCCAGTCATGGGGGTACAATTTTAGATGCGCTAAAATATCCAAGACGTGTGTGCAGGACTGGCAGATAAGAGTTTGACCATATGGAATATTGCACTTTCAGACCATCAACTTCAGACCATCTAGGATCACCTACAGGATTTAAGATGGTACTCAGTATTTCTATGTGTAGGCACTATCTTTGAACCCCTAAGTTTTTTCTAAAACCCCTAGTAAGTCACAGCTCAGACAAAGGAATACTACGATTATGTGTTTAAGTTAAAACACTGCTTACTGAAAACAAATACTAGTGGACAAAGCTTAACAAGGACAGGAACTCCAACAGATTTGTGAGGGTGTTATTGCTGTAATCTAATTAATTCCTGGATTTTTAAGTCAAATATTTCTTGACACTGAATTTCTGTAATACTGCAGCATCCCTGTCTACATGATAGCAGGGCATGAATGTAACACAGTCAACACTTAAAAAGATGAGAGCTACAACAGAGACAGCTGCTAAAATCTAGACCACTCATGCAAAAAGCATGTGATTTATGTCTTACATACCTACTTCCCATGGAGACAGCCTTTCTTTTTAGTGTCTTATCTATTCATTTCAAACTGGAAAAAAAAAATCAACTTAGCAAGTATCCCTGCCTTCAGAAAGTATTTTAATAAAGATAAGTCCTCTTAAAAAAAATATACGCACCCATGAAAACAGTTCTAGGCAAAAGCCTGCTTTCATTAGGTATATAAACATTTCAGTCCCAGCAGCACCATCTAATGGAGAGCTCACTAATTTTTCCCCTTCTTTAACATGACAAACACTTAATTTTGGAGGTGTTAACAACTGATACTTTAACACACGGCCTATTCAATACTCTATAAAAGCTGACTAGCTACAAGAGAAGCCAAATCATTTTTCCATGGACAACAATCCCCACAGAAACTACATTCACACTTAAGTTCGTTAAGTACCACTGCCCGTTAGTTTAACCAAGATACAAGATTTTAGTTATGAACACCTTTTTAGAAAAAAAAAAAACAAAACAGTAACTGTGAAGCAGCAATGCCAGCTTAAAAAACACAGCTACTTTAAGCATGTTTAAACTTGCCATTTGAAAGCAAAAGAGATGTCAGTACCTCTAAAGTCACAGAATACAGACAAATCTGGACCTTTACCATAGCAACAGAAGTCACTACCTACACCTGCTTAAGATGAAGTTAAACATTGAAAGACATCTTCAGGTTGCACTTCTGTTACAAAACATACTGTCAGAGATGGGCAGCAAATTGTTGTTAAGCATCAATAAAGCATGCGGCATGATGACTGTTGGCAATTTCCACTACTTATCTCATTAACATTTTCTTATGTAAACAAACAGGACAGAACTTATGTATTAAATGGATCTATAAGTAGTAGTATTTTTTTCCTCACTGCATTTTGTCCTCCTTGTTCTCTAGATAAATCATAATATTGCAAGTAAGGGTTCAACTACTTTGAACTTCTCCAATTAGCTCGGCATATGGACACTGTTGTACTGGAATAACAGCCTTTTTATGCATAGCTCAAAGTACTTTCAAAGTCTGTCCACCTTATCTCATCTCAGAACAGCCAATTAATACACCGAGTGTTCATATTTAAGAACAAAAAAAACCACCAAGAGTCTCAGTAAATAATTCTGCAGAATTACAGCACCATACTTTGGCTATATACATATATAAAAAAAGCTTTATTTACACAAACAAGACAATTCCAAGCTTCTTCCTCATTTATTTTGAGAAAATCTCCACAGCAAACATACAGAATGCAGTGGGTGGATACTTATTTGCTTGTCCTAAGGCTCTCCTAAAAGAAAAAAAAATACAAAACCAAAAAACCACAAAGGAAACAAAAAAGAAGCAAAAACCCACAAACAACCAACAGAGTAAATCCCCCAAAACTCCCTCAAAATCTTACTTGCCAAAATACTGAAAGTTGCATGTCTAAGTAATCCTCTTCAAAATGAAAGTGAAGTTTTCAGGAATTTGTAATAAGGAAAGAGAAATAAAGGAAGTTTATGGCCCCAGGTATCGAAAAATAGCCGATGAAACACAACACAGAAAAAACAATAAACTTGTTTTATCTTCCTAGAGATTGCCAAGAGCATTCTTCTCCACCTGCTCCAAAGAAGTGTCAAAGTATCTTGCTATAACACACACAAAAACCCCTGCCAAGCAGTATGAGCAACACAACAGCAATATCTACTAGCTGAACTACAACATAGGATCCATTGGCATCTCCATTAGATATTAACACCACGGGCAAGTAGTGAGACATATTCACTAATGTGAAATATAGCACGCTCAGGTTCTGTAGATAGAAACATGATTCAACACCTGATGGAAGACAGACAGAGGAAATACTCTTAAGTGATACTACGTATTATTAACTTCAAATGAAGTCAGCTCAAATACTTTCTTTTTTCCTCCCTCAAATGCTGAGTTTTAGAAGGCAATGAAAACACTACTGCATCAAAGAGTTCCAAAACTGCGAGAGATGTGCATTAGCAATTCAGTAGCCTTCATTTATTTAGGTATCCAACTTCCTTCTACTCAAACTTTCAGCCAAATGGTGGCATTTTGAGAATTTGTCGTTTTACAACCACAAGCACTTTATCTTTGGCACACGTTGAATGTCAAATTGGTACCCTAATAAGGCTGAACCACAACAGTCATAACAATAAAAACATTCCCAGGCAAAAGCACAATGGTCTTCTCTCAAAATGTTGTGCTGAATAGAAAAGACGACAGTGAAAAGGATGGAATGAGAGTGCAAGTGCAGATTTAAAGACCCGTACTTCAGAGAATAGCAAGGTACATTGTAGTCCATCTTTAGTGACCTAGAAGAGAAGAATCTGTTAATTCACCTGGAGTGGAATGTGGGGTGGGAATCAAAAAAGCAGGTAGCTACAGAGAGGTCAAAGAAAAGTGGATCTACAGATATAAATTATTAGCCAGAAGCATAAAAATAAGTACAAGCCTGGAAACAAATATTTCAAGAGAAAAGTGATGTAAATGGAAGTAAAGGGGAAAATGCACTTTGCTGAAGTGCAAGGATGAAAATACCTTGGAATAAAAGTCATCCTCTAACAACACTAAAATTACAAGAGATGCAAGTTGCAAGTCACAAGAATAAAATTGCAAGTAGTTCAAAAATAAGTCCCTTCTAAGACTCAGAGGAGCCAGAAGAACATTTATACTGTTTGGCCAAACAAGAATGGAAGAGAGGCACTGCATGGACAAGGGCATTGCATTAGTAGCTGAAGAGCATAAAACAAAGTCACTTGGGGTAGTTTAAAGGAGATTAAAACAAGAACACGTTGAATGAAAATCATAAGGTTATGCTTTCCTTGCAAAAATCATGACTTAATATCTGCCAGTAGTTAAGTTAGAAGCCACAATACTCAAGGAAATCTGCTCTCAGGAGGTACCTGTCTGTGGAAAGACGAGGTCTTAGTCAAACCGGTACAGTACACAAGATCTCCATTACAAAAACCTCTAATAATTGTTCTCATTATCTTCCTCTCTCAAATATAAGCTTACAAAATGAAACCCATTCACATTGCCAAAATCTGGTTTATAAGCTGGGCTTTGCTGTTAGAAAGTTATTTTAGGCATATTTATTGTGTAAGCTGGCTCCATAGAATAAGGAAGAAAAAAAAAAGTTACTCTTCTAGAACACCCAAAGCAGGAAGTTGGGAACAAGTACAAGCATCTGAACAGCTACCATTGACAAATTCTGTCATGTACACTCAGCTTCACGTAGCGCTGCATGTTTGCTGCATACAACAATGGAGGAGCGTGAAGCAAATAGTGTTTCCTGTGCCCCAGTGATGACAGCGCAGAATGGTACCGCGCTGCAGAGCAGACAGAACAGGATGCCTCGACACAGCACTCGCGATTCCTTTCATCTATCAACAGATGATGCTTGCACTGCCCTACTGTGTCTCAGCACCTCATCATTTTTATGTCCTCGGACTGAAGGAAAGTAGCGGCATTCCCATTTTATTCTGGTCCAAGAAAATGGGTTGTACATGGAGCTAGAAGCCAGACACACATAAGGCACTAACTGCATCAAAGTCATTCTTAGAATTCCCTGTCATCTACCACCCAACCCAAGTGGCACCCAAGTATCAGTACTCTTTCTTTCCATTTGCTATGCTTAAGGAAATGTCTGTCTTAACAAGGCTGGCCACCTCAGCAAGCATCTCAACACCAAGTTCAAATGCACCAGAACACCATTAACAAAATAACAGCAGAAGAAGCATCAGCAGACTATGCCTTTCCTCAACCTGGTAATTGTCCTAACCACTTGACTGAGACATCATGCTTCCTCTTGCCCTGTTTCTCAGGCACACTGAGTTTTGATTATTCCTGGCATAGCAGAGGAGTTTCAAGAGGAGGAAGTGACACTACTCTTAACTGGCCTGTGGCTTGATGATGAGAATACTCCCCAGGGAAGTAGGAAACTTGGATTGGAATCCCCCTTCTGCCCTTGGGACTTGAGCATGAGGTCACATCACCAAGTACTGCAACATCAACCCGCTTGAGGGTTTGGCCCCAACTGAAAGACTTACAGTACAAACATCTACAGGAAAAAAAAAAAGCCCTCCAGCCTCCAGGTCTCCTAAATTTTACACTGCTATATTATATGGACCACCTTCTCTTCCTTGATAGATGGCAAAGCTTGTGAGAACGAAGTGACAGCCAGGGAGGCACTTCTTACCTTACAACAGCACCTGCAACATGCTTTTCAAGACAGACCGAATCAAAATCATTCTTTTTGCTAGATGCCTAACACAGCTGTAAAGACTCGTGGCATTTGAAGCCTGCCTTGAGTGGGTATATCTTATTCACAAAAAAGATGCTTTTCATATTAATGCAGAAAACACAAAGTCAGACAAATATTTAGTACTACTGCAAATGTTCATTTTTTCTAATTATGAACTTCCATACAGTCATCATTAAAGATGTAAAATAGAAGTTTCACGACTTCTTTCACTAATGGTTTTGACTGACACATTTGGTATGATTACCGCATGTGAAAGGATATATATACGTCAGATCATTTAAACTATACTGCAGAATTACTAGCAATTTTATCATTGTAAGTGATCTACAGAATGTTTCCTCCATACATCAGAAAAATCTATTTCATAAATGATCATTTTATGATACTACATAAAATACTGGAACCATGAAACAAGGAGGGAGCCAGAGATGGAAGTCATTACACAATACTGAACTTCTGCATCCATGAACTAATTGAGACTTCATCTAGTCAAGGGCAGCATGGGAAGTGAAGTGCAGAACTTGGAATTCTACAAAAATCATCACACTTTGCACATGCGGAGTAAAGCAGCAGGGAAGAACAGCAGCATGAAAATCAAAGGCTTAAAATTTTTTGAGGGGCGGAGAGGATTAGTGACCTACAGTTGTTGTATATAATTTTAGAGACACTTGCCTTGCTAACCTAGTTACAAAGCCAACAGCCAGTTGCAACTGAAGGCAGAGTGGCAACAATAAATTTTTCTGTGGATGTTACAGTAGAAATGATCTCCAGCAAGAAAACAAAATCACCCTGAAGACCTACATAAATATATATACACATATAAAAATTCCCAATACCAAATAATATTGTGATTTATTTCTCCCTAACTTCCAAGACCTTTCTACTATATACTGATTTCCTAGAGGCTTTTTTTTTATTTCTTTTTCTCCTCCATTAAAGAAGAAAGCCCCTCTTCCTACTCTGCAAACACCTAATGAACGATCTCTCATTGTATCTTCTTTCCTCCCAACCTTCTAGTCCTTTCTCTTCCTACCTTAAAAAAAAAAAAAAGGCACAGAAAAAAATGAAGTGTTTGTGATTTATCTGAACAAATATACACTGAATTTGAACTATTCATTTATGAGGGTATGGGCTTCCAGCAGCCAGTGCTGAGAAACCAGTTATATTCTCTTTGCCAGACCTTCACTGATCTAGTTTCTATGTCATCCCTTCATCACTACAGGTTAAAAAGTACAAGATACAACCTAGCGTGACCACACAATGTTGTACTACAATCGCACCTTTATTCTGTTTCATAAAAACATATAACTCTCCCTCCACCCTTGGCTTCTTTTCCCCATGGCACATCTTGCAAACTCCTATTTCACTTTCTCCACTACTTCTGGTGTTCCCAAGGCATACACCAAAAATGCCAGGAGATTTCAAATACAAGCATCATATTCAGAAAGTATCCACCCACAGGCATTTAAAAAAAGAAAAAAAAGAAAAAAAGCACCCTGGCAATCCTTTAAAGGAACTGTGCACAAGAGCACAGACATCTGAAACCAATGTGTAATGAGCAGTCTTCAGACATCTTAAGACTCTGCACCTTCAATTCAGAAATGCTATTATAATAAAAAAGTAATAAAATCCAGTTATTGCATCATCTAGGATATCAGCGATCGAAATGTGTTCTTCTTACTCATACAAAGCCAGTTTAGGATACAGAAGTAGATTTAAGTCATTCCTATTTTTAAACTGCAGAACAAGATCATCTGCTTATCAATGTATCCATGTTCCAGGGGTTTAACAACAAAAGTTAAAAATTAAGATTTCTGACTGTTCGTATTTTCAGCATTGCCATATCTACTAACAGAACAGCTGTACTTCACTACCGAAAACACATTCCTCTTCTCCTACTTAAACTTTTCACTACAGACAAGAAAAACATAAAGATCTAAAACACAATAAGATCTCAAAACCACTTAGAAGACAAACTGTGTTAGCATAGTCTGGTAAGACTTGATATAGAATTTTTTGTCACTGATGCTAACTACTGCCACCTTACACAGTTTTCCAAGACACCAACACCAAATATGCTTACATGATGATCAAATTGTCTGAATCCATACAAGAATGGCTTCTCAAATTTGGTATCATCAAACTTTATTGTAGAAGGACTTCAGGAAGCTTAAAGACTGAGTCATTTAGCACCCTCTTTTGATTAAAGCTGATTTGCTGCTTTGCTACTGAATGCAGTTTACTGTTCTATACTCTAGGTCCAGCTACTATTGGAAGCTTCACACCAAGTCATGTTTCAGTAAAACACCTACCATTTTCACATTGGAACAAAGCAACTTTTATAACTTCATAGTGCCGCCTGCTTGCAGTGCCCAAGCTCATGATACATCAATGTTTCCGTTATCAAGCTTTACAACAAGGGGTTTCCCAGTTCAGCCATAAAAAAACTCCGATTTAGTCCAAATGCTCAAGTATTTCTTGCTTTAAAACAAAAGCCCTCTCCCTAATCAGAATAACAACATTTAAACCTATGTTAATAACATAAATAACATTTAAATCTATGATAAACATTTAAATCTAAGTTAATCCATACACTGTGTGTACAGACTGCCATTTATAAACACTTTTAGCCAAAGGGCTCATTTTAAAGGACAACGTACGGTATACGCTATGATCCCTCTCTAGTTGATCTGATGGGTCTTTTCCAACCTGGTGATTCTATGATTCTAACAGTCAGTGTAGCATTTAAATCCAAGCTTCTATGCAAGTCAGCAGCTACTTTAAACACTGATTTTTACTATTTCATATTATATGATTTAGTTTGTCTAAACTAAATACCACCCGTACACCCTCACGTCATACACCAAACTCCTTTTGGATCTATGAACACAAGTTCAGATCAGTGCACAATAATGCTACGTGCATTCTACGGGACAAACCTGCAAGGAAAAACACACAGTGCCACTGAAGAAACAGAAAAAACCTGCACAAATTACAATATATAAGGTTTGTTAAGATCTCGACAAGCTAAAGAAGTCACTGACCCAAGGAGACTGCAAATTTCACATTGCATCATTGGAACATCCCACATTTTACTACTACAGAAACAGATGAAAAACGTCCTAACACACAGCAAAGACCCACAGAGAGATGTGCGCACGTCTCACAGGCTCAGATTGGCAGAAGAGGAGATTATGCCTCCTGGCATTGACACCGTTTCTCTTGTTTTCCTGCAGGTAATTCTGATCTTAAGACACTCAAAGACACAAATAAATCAAGACGTAAATGCCTTACCTTCCTATTTTACAAGCCACTGCAGTTCTCAGATTATGAGTCAGTCATAGGTTCATCTGCAGAGGAATGACTCAGTATGAACTTTTATACGCTCGATGTTTTCTCTAACCTACAACACGGCATTTAATTCGACACGTTAAAACGCGGCGCTGCCAAACCGGCGCCGAAAATGAATGGCGTGAAAACAAAAAACCACCTTCCTCCTCCTCTCCACCAGCCCTCACAGCGAGGGGGCTGCGGCGGGCAGGGAGACTTTGTAAGGAAAGACAGAAGTCTTTCCACACGGAGGAGGAGGAGAAGAAGGAGGAGGAGGAGGAGGATGGCCCCGAGCCCCCATCGCCCGGGCCGGAGCGGAGCCGCCGCAGCGCGGGGCGGAGCGCGGGGGGCTCGGCGGGGCGGCCGCTGCCGAGGCGGTGAGCCCGCCCCCAGCGCTGCACACGGAGGGAGCCGGGGCTGAGCGGAGCCCTCCGCATTCGAACCACAGCGGCCAACGCCGCCGGCGCCGCCGCACGGCCCCGGCCCCGGGGCACATAGGCGCGCAGGCAGCGCGGGGCGGAGGGAGGAGAAAGCGAGAGGGGAGGCAGAAGTAAGTGAAAAAAGGGGGCACCTGCAAAGCCCCGGAGGACGCACACAGACATGCACAGACACACAGAGCGGGGCGAGGGGGGAGAAAGCGAGAGGGAAGAGGGGTAAGTGCGGGGGGGGCGCCTGCAAAGCCTTGGAGGACACACACACACTCTCATACACACGCACCCGGGGGGCAGAAGAGGAGAGGGGGGACAATAAGTGAGAAGGGAGCACCTGCAGAGCCCTGGAGGACACACACACACTCAGACAGACAGACACAGAGTCACACGCACGTACAGAGCCGGGCGGAGAGGGGAGAAAGCGAGAGGGGCAGGTGCAAAGGGGGCACGTTCAGAGCCCCGAAGGACACACATCCACACACATATATACACACAGAGAGGGGTAGAGGGAGAGGAAGGAGAGGGGCAAGCACAATGGGGGCGCGTTCAAAGCCCCGGAGGACACACACACACACAGAGAACACATATATATATACACACACAGAGAGGGGTAGAAAGAGAAGGGGGAGAGGGACAAGCACAAAGCACTGGAGGGTACACATATACACATACACACACATAGAATCATAGAATCACTAGGTTGGAAAGCAGGATGGAGAGAAAGCAAGGGGGGGCGTTCAAAGCACTGGAAGACACGTACATATATATATACACAAACAGAGACGGGTGGAGGGGGGGGGAGAAAGCAAGGGGGGAGAGAGGGATAAGTGCAGACGGGGTGCATTCAAAGCCCTGGAGGACACACACACATACATACACACACATAGAATCATAGAATCACTAGGTTGGAAAGGACCCACTGGATCATCGAGTCCAACCAGAACACACATACACACAGAGCGGGATTGAGAGGGGGGAGAGGGGTAAATGCAAAGGGAGCGCGTTCAAAGCACTGGAAGACACATACATACATATATATAAATATATACACACAAACATATACATATATACACACACAGAGCGGGGTGGAGGGGAGGAGAAAGCAAGGGGGGGAGAGGGGTAAGTGCAGACGGGAGGCGCGTTCAAAGCCCTGGAGGACACACACACACACATAAAATCATAGAATCATTAGGTTGGAAAGGACCCACAGGATCATCGAGTCCAACCATAAACACACATACATGCAGAGCGGGATGGAGAGGGGAGAAAGCGAAGGAGGAGAGAGGCAAGTGCAAAGGGGGCGCATTCAAGGCACTGGAATACATATACATACATATATATACACACACAGAGCGGGGTGGAGGGGAGGAGAAAGCAAGGGGGGAGAGGGGTAAGTGCAAAGGGGGGGGGGGGCGTTCAAAGCCCTGCAAGACACTTACATATATAAATATACACACAGAGCGGGGAGCAGGGGAGGAGAAAGGAAGGGGGAGAGGAGTAAGAGAGGGGGCGCGTTCCAAGCCCTGGAGAACACATATACACACACGGAGAGCGGGATGGAGAGGGGAGAAAGGGAGAGGAGCGAGCGCAGAGAGAGCACGTTCAAAGCCCCGGCGAACACACACAGACCCCGCAGCGCGGAGGGGGTGGAAAAAAAGCGATGGGGGACGGGGTGGAAGGAGGGGAGAGCGCCCCGTGGGCGCGGGGGGCACCCGCGGAGCCCGGGCGCTGCCGCCCTACCTGGGAGCGCGCGGGGCGGCGGAGGCGCGTCGCCAGCCCGGCGGAAAGTCCCTTCGCCGGCCCGCGCGCCGGCCCCCTCCCCCCTCCCCACAGCCCGCCCCGCACTTCCTCTCCCGCCCGCTCAGCCTGGAAATCCCCGGCGAAGCCCGCTGCGCGCCCCGGGCCCCGCCCCGCACACGCGCCGAGGGGCGGGGCGGGCGCGCGCGCAGGCGGAGACCGGCACCTGGAGCCGCCCCCCCCCCCCCAACCCATGGCCGGAGAGCGGGGCCGGCGCGCCGCGCTGCGGGAGGGGGCGGGAGGGGAACCCGCAAACCGAGGGGAGAGGGAGAGGGGTAAAGCCCTCGAGGCGAAGGCAGCAATGGTTTTATCCTGCCATTCGGCGCTGAATCGGATGCCCGTCTGCAAAAGGCGCCGCATCTCGCAAAAGCAGTGGGGGCATAGACTAGTTTTAGACAAAGAACCATATAAATCTTCAGAGAACGCTCTTTTTTTATTCTTTTTCGATTATCCAACCGTGTCCGGAGACTCCCTTCAGATTATCTCCTCCAACAGCTGCATCTTACAAGGCAACTAATCGTAGAATCATAGAATCACCAGGTTGGAAGAGACCCACCGGATCATCGACTCCAACCATTCCTATCAAACACTAAACCATGCCCCTCAGCACCTCATCTACCCATCCTTTAAACTTCTCAAGGGAAGGTGACTCAACCACCTCCCTGGGCAGCCTGTTCCAATGCCCAATGACCCTTTCTGTGAAGAATTTTTTCCTGATGTCCAGCCTGAACCTCCCCTGGTGGAGCTTGAGGCCATTCCCTCTTGTCCTGTCCCCTGTCACTTGGGAGAAGAGGCCAGCACCCTCCTCTCTACAACCTCCCTTCAGGTAGTTGTAGAGAGCAATGAGGTCTCCCCTCAGCCTCCTCCAGGCTAAACAACCCCAGCTCATTGATACATTCTCACAGCCCTAAGACAGGCTATCTCTTAGCCTAAAACAGCTACCTCTTACCAGACAGATTTATATGACGAGATAATTAAAGATACGAGCCGGCTGCAGCAAAACTTATCAATTAATTCTCGCAGGGGCTCGGCGCCGCCTGCCTCCCCGTCCCCCGCTGGGAGCAAGGGATGCTCCAGCCACCCCGCGGGGAAAGGGGCGCTATTTAAAAAAAAAAAAAAAAAAAAAAAAATGCCTGGGGGTGTGGGGGGGGAAGAAAAAAGAGAAGGGAGGAAAAAAGGACGCGAAGGGAGGGAGGGAGGAAGAGCTGCTTGGCGGTAGCGGGCGCAGGGGGCTGAGGGGTCCAAGGGGCTCGGCTGGAGCTGAGGAGCAGGTACTCAGCCGGCTCCAAGGGCTCAACCAGCAGCAAGGGGCTCAGCTGCCTCCGGGGGGCTCGGCTGGAGCTGAGGAGGGGATACTTAGCCAGATTCAGGGGGTTCAGCCGGAGCTGGAGACTCTCAGCCAGTTCCAGGGGGTTCAGCCGGAGCTGGAGACTCTCAGCCAGCTCCAAGGGGGGGCCAGGGTCGGTTGAAGGGTTTGCCGTGCAGCGGGGTTTGGAGCTGTGGGTGCAGCGATGGGGCTAAGAGAGCCGGAGGTATGAGGAATGTGCGGAGCTGAACACATAGAAATGTGCGGTGTTTGGCTAATTTCAGTGGGATGAGGTCACCATCCTTTTTGGAACTTGTTTGTCAAAGGATCACTAGGGAGGAACAGTTGGATGCGTGATCCTGAACGGACAAGCTTTGCGTCATAGTTGCCGCTTACAGCATCTTCCCGCGTCCCTAAAGCCATGCTGACCCTCTTCAGTGTTCCTCCCCCGGATCTCTCTAACACCCACATGCCAACCTACCCTGCAAAACCAAACATCTGTGTCCTCACCAGCCCCTAAAATAGTAAGCTTGGCTCACACTGCTAATTCCCTCCTTGTGTGCTTTTTTTTTCTCTCATCCCACTTCTCTGCTTCCTCTCTCAACCCCCCTCTCTCTCCTGCCTTTTGCTGTTGTCCTCGGCATGAAGCTGGCTTAGCTGTTAAGACAGCTGTGCCTTTTGAAATGAAGCCATGAACCTGTGATCAGAAAGACAATCTAAGACCGATGTCTTAAATGTTCCCATCACTTGTTCAAGATTGCTTAGCTCTGGACCAGTTGATAGATCTATGTACCTAGCCTGGATTTTTCCGGATGCAGGGCTGCAAATAATTTCTATCACAGACAAACCTGCAATTTCCTTCTTTGCCACTCTTTTTGCTGTTGAATACCCACCCTCTTGTTTTACCCTAAAAAAAAAAAGGAAAAAACATAATAGGATTCCAGTGCCTGTAGCTCCACAGTTATACTAATGTATTCTTCCCTAAAAAAAGAACACAAATTCTCATACCACCTAAAAGATGTCAGAAGCTTTTCCACGTCTAAAAACATCTGTAGCCAGAGAGATAAAGTAGAGATCTATTGAAATACCTACCTACCGTGTTCGGGTTTTTTCTTTTTCCATACCATGACTACCAGATTTAAAAGATTTCTGATTCAGTTATTACAGCAAGATATGTCACCAATGTCTTGTCTTTAACTGTTTTAGAATTTCATGTTGTAAGCAGTTTTTTCACTGGGGCCTGAAACACTGTGTCTCACTGTGTCACTGTGTTCACTTCTGGGCCCCTCACCACAAGAAGGATGTTGAGGCTCTGGAGCGAGTCCAGAGAAGAGCAACAAAGCTGGTGAAGGGGCTGGAGAACAAGTCTTAAGAGGAGCGGCTGAGAGAGCTGGGGTTGTTTAGCCTGGAGAAGAGGAGGCTGAGGGGAGACCTCATTGCTCTCTACAACTACCTGAAAGGAGGTTGTAGAGAGGAGGGTGCTGGCCTCTTCTCCCAAGTGACAGGGGACAGGACAAGAGGGAATGGCCTCAAGCTCCGCCAGGGGAGGTTCAGGCTCGACATCAGGAAAAAATTCTTCACTGAAAGGGTCATTAGGCAATGGAACGGTCTGCCCAGGGAGGTGGTTGACTCGCCTTCCCTGGAGGTGTTTAAGGTGCAGGTGGATGAGGTACTGAGGGACATGGTTTAGAGATTGGTGGGAATGGTTGGAGTCGATGATCCGGTGGGTCTCTTCCAACCTGGTGATTCTATGATTCTATGATTCAATGCTGCTGCCACGTGCTGCATCCCACTGCTTAGCGGTAATGTCTAGAATGTCGTTGTTGGGGTGGTAGCTACTTAGAACAAATAATGGCAAAGACCAAGGGGTAACTACATTTTAGTAAAACAGTTTGAAGAAATAAAATAGGGCATTACATTAGAAAATTACATGACAGCGAAGAATTTTAACTTCACAAAGAGAAGGGTAGTAATCCATAACAAACTTGGGCAGGTATAGTTATCTCCAAAACCTATGGGGAGATAAAGAAGAGTGAATAACATGTCGTTATGGGAAGCTAATTTCTCGGATACAGACTGGAAAACAGTACAGGGAAATGGTAGGGCTTAAATGTTCTCGAGTGTCATAGAAACTTGATTTCTTAAGCAAATAGGGAGTGAGTCTATGAAAGAGGATGCTATTTTTGGCCTAGTATTGATAAGTAGCAAGGACACTGCAGAAGTATTGAAACTAATCTTGAACTGAGTGTTCACCAACTAATCCAGCTTATGCTGAATGGCAAGGAGGACAAACACAGGTCTTTGTCTAAGGCTTGGGATCACAGTACAGCAAACTCAGAGAAATGGAGGAAATTCCTGAGGCTGGCCAAGAGATGAACCCAAGGGTGATTTTTACCCAGAGATACTGAAAGACGCTGGCAAAGGAATTTATAATTGCCAAAACAAGGATTTGTTCTAAGTTAGAAGCAGTACTTTGTGTCTAAAACACTCTGTAGTGAAAGGAAGAAGGTGGTGATGCTGGTAGCCTTAGGCCTACTTGTCTGACCTTACTATGGGTCTGAATTCCTCCATGAGAAAATGACTGAGCTGCCAGTGGGAAGAGCTGTGGAAAAGGCTTATGTGAGTCTATGATGCACAAAGTGGGGTATTTTTAGTAGACATAGGGAAGTATTAACAAAGCTTAACACAGCACAGCTAAGGACCTTTGTTTGGAAAATTACTTCCAGTTCTGGTGACTTATGGTCAGAAAAGGTTGACTCAGGTTGCCACAGGTGCAGAAGAGGAACACTGGAGGGATGGGGCAGCAGAGTATCTGTATTCTTGAACAGGAGCTGCAAGCAAGCAAGCGTGGCTTCCTTAGCTAGACAGATGAAGCCAAAACAGCGAGGTGATTCACTGTAAACACGAGTACATACAAACAGTAAATAGCAAGGAAGGAGAACTATTTAAATTAAAGAATTATATTAGCAGAAGGATGTATGTTTATAAATTGGCCATGAGGACACTTAGTCTGGAAAGCTGTTTAACCATTCCAGGAGCCAACAAACAACACCCTAGGCACAAGCACCTAAATGATTTTGTATCAGGACACAATACTTCCATGTAGCCAAGGGAGATTTAATGTGGACTGAGCTGTTGACCTCTGGCATTGTACTTTGACCACTACCAAGCTTCAGGGCTTCTTCTGGTCCTCTACCCCATCGGCATTTGACTCGTGAGGCGTTTTTTAACTGCTTCTGAAGCACTGGAAATTAGTCAGAGACAGGATGTAGAAAGGACACTGGTGACATTAAATCATCAGGTGGTTTGTGGTGCATCTTGCTCACAGGCATATGGTTGCCAGATTTGGGTCACAAAAACCCCTTTTCCCTCAGGTGAGCCTGGGAAAGGACTGTTTTTCCTTTTTTCCGCCTGCCACTTTCTCAGAATCTTCTGAGAGATGTATTTGGTAAATATCTTCTTGCAGAGTTACAGGTTATAGTATTCTGTGATATTGTGCTTGAGAGGTTTGGTCTTTTACTGCAGCTCTTAAGTTTATTACCTCATACTGAAAATTGTGACCCTTGATGAGTGAGGGCTGCAGGAAAGGTGTTTTGCGAGACCTCCTAAACAAATGACCATTGTGTAGTTGTGGAGAGAGATCATTTCCAGTCCTCTCTTCCCAAAAGCAGCGTCAACAGGTTATTTTTAATGAATGCTGGAAGTAAACCTGAGAGGGGTGAAGAGAGAGAGGGCAGCAAACCTTTGTTTCTTGCGTGAATTGGCTTATTGCAATTAATAGCCATTCAGCTGAACTATTGTAATTGGTAATGAATACAGTACATCCTTATTAGCCCTGCTGTTTCAGGTGCAGCTTGGCACTGCTTGTGTACGTAGTGCTAACTCTTAAGTGTTGTGATTCACGTGTCTCCTGTGTGTCCTCTCCACAGTTTCTGCAGAAAGTGGTTATATTTCGTTCCTAATCAATACTTATCGTGTATTTGAGCAAGGCTTAGCAGGACCCAGTTTCTGCAATTCTGACATTGAGGCAGCTTCTTGACTTGCATCTTCCCTCTTCCTCATCTTGTACTTGGGATTGAAGATGCTTATTAACAGAATAATAAAATCATGACATTTATATTCCTTTTTATTGCTGAAGCACAGCCCAAGAGGACCTGCATTGTGGGAATACACATTCATTTATTGCATCCTATGCATGAGATAAAGATTCCTAGGGGTTTATTTCAACTGCTACTAAGCAAAAATGTCTTATGTGATAGCCCGCTTGCTTAAGGAATAAAAACATTTCACCTGCCCAAGCAATGATTTTCTGTTTTAAATTCCTAGAAAGTGATGGCTTTGTACATGACAAGTATTTGAGGTGAAACATTCCCTAAGTCTTCCAGAAGTTAGTTATACCTGCTTTTATGAGTAAGCTATGTGACATTTTTCCATTCTTTCAAGCTAACTGTAATTCCCAGGTCAGCTTATAGATCTCCTTCATAAATGACAGGATATACTAGCATGGCATATCACAACTGCGTCTCAGTAATCTTAGGGCCTTTCTACTCTCTTGTTGAGACTGTTAAAAATGCATTGAGTCCCCCAGGCTCCTCTACCATCAAGACTGCTATTGTGCCTGTGCCAAATTGACTTTGGAGTCAAAGGAAATTTTTGAGTGCACATCAGAGGTTTTCCAAAAAGGCCTGTAAAGTGGTTCATGTGAACTCCAAGTTGTACCTGGAAAAAGAGACAAGATATTGTTCCACAGCAGAGAATTACTAGAGCACAGCAATGCTTCAGCTGTACGTCTGCCTCTCAGTATGGTTCCAAAATCAGAGCACTGATGGGAAGAGTGCAGACTCAGCAAGACCAGCTCTCTGCCATATGGAGATTTCCCTGTGACAGCTGAGTCTGAATGTAACTGGTGAAAGCATCTTAAAGCCTGCATTGTGCCTTTTTGAGTAGCACAAAGCAGCTTTTTCCAGAGTAAGGATTTGGTCCAAAAGTTTTTCCTAGACATAAAATGTCGATTATTATACTAGTTTGTAATGAACAGCTGCAAGGATTCTGTTGAATACCTGGCAAAGTAAAAGGCTGACATGAATGTAACAGCTGTATTGATTTATCCAGATGCCCACATTTTCTGGATGATACATCTATCTCTGAAGATATCCTTAGGATCTTTACTCCATCAAGAATCTCAGAATCTAATAATATAGTAAGAAAAAGCCTTACTTGATATTGGCAGAAAGACCAGATAAGTATACTTTCGATGCTGAGAATTATTCATTATTGTAGAAATTGTTGTTGGCTCTTCACAGTAATCAATAATAGCTCTTTCTTTAGAATGACGTAACTATTTTTACTTTGACCTTTTCTGCATGTAGTCATGGGAACACAGACCAACCTGTGAATGTCTGGCTTAGGAACAATTAGAGCCTTTCAGGTAACTAGGAAGTGAGTCTTATCACTTTCCTGGCTTCCAGCTTAGCTGTATGCCTTACCTCCAGTGCCATCAGAGCATCATAACAGATTTGCTTCTAGGTTGGGCCAGCTGAGAGGCTTTTTCCCCCTCCTTTTATTGACACTGCTCTTGGACATTCTAAGGGAAAATTTCAGAGTATTCTCGAAGGTTGTTTGAGCTTATGGATGTTCTTTTGTTGTAAGTAAACTGTTTGCAAAAGATGCATTTCCAAACCCTGAAGTGTTCTGTCTTGACTTCACATGCAGTTTGACTCAGCTAGCCTAACAGGCTTCAGAATGGAAAAGGTTATGGAGAGATGGAACCTCAACGTTTGCTCCACTGTAATGACAGCAAATTCCTGGAGAGAATCCAGACAGCAGCAATTGTCATCTAAAGAATAGTTGTTTTAGAAGCCTAGGGGAAAACAGTATTTCTCTTGCCCTACATATATGACAAAGATACTCCCTGCTAAAGGATGTTCAGTTCCAGATCTAGTTCTTTCAGACACAGTTTTGGGACTTCATTCATGGCATTAACAATTCCCTGCCAGCCTTTGTCTTTCATACATCCAGCACTCTTGAGGATCCACAAGTGTTGGATCCAAGACATATGCATGCCTATATGAAGGTATAATGTCCTTCAGTCTCTCTGGCTTTTACCATTCCTTGTTGGTCTGCCTCTTGTTATGCAACATTTTTTTCCCACTATTCTTAGCAATTTTTCACCTTGTATAGTAAATGGCAATTCAGATTTACAGTTTCCAAGGTACCATTCATTTTGCCTCATGATAATATGCATAAAATGTGCTAACTCTAGAGAAGCTGTTTGTCTGAAGGTATCTCGTAGCTGGATTCTACTTACCCACCTGAGCCTGCAGAGTTAGGAGATGAAAGAAGATGAGCATATTCACTGACTGATATTTAGGATAATTTCACTTTCGCCTATAATTTTTTTATCACAATGTTTAGGGAGGTTTCTGCCCTGTGCATATAAAGCAAGTAACAAAAACAGCTCCAAATGATTCCAGGATGAAAGTGGCCATCTTGGGATGCAAAAAACAGGCTGTCTTAGAAACCTCTGCATACTACATAGGTGATAACCAAGAATAGCTACCTACTTTAAATGTATCTTCAGGGAAGCATTATTATATTTTCCTTCTGAGTTTCTGTATTCTCTGCATTAAATATGTTCAGTTTTCAAGTAAAAAGTATCAAATCTACATGCTCTCAGTACGGCTTCAGCCTAACCCCTAAGAATCAAGCTTCCCTTCTTCTCCCCTCTCACCAGAGATGATGAATGCTCTGCAAGCCACATTACACCCTAATCAGCATTTGCGTAATCTTTACTATCTCTGTGATTACAGTATGAGGGGCTTATATATAAGCTAGACAGTAATTAAAGAGAGGTAGAAAGAACTCCGTTCCGCTTATTAGCATAAAGGAGTAATGACTCAAGAGCACATAGACTAGAGAGAAAAGCAGAGAAAGAAAGAGATGAGTGTGCTATCCAGGATAAGGGTTTCAATGAACCTGAGAGTCTGGGAGCTGCAGGATGGCAGAACTACTAGTACAGGGATGAGGAGGGAGGAGGCCTCCTGGTCTGAGGAAGACCAGTGTCAGTCAGCTTACAATACTTATAATGAACTGTGGATCTCCCAGGTACAGCATTTGGAAGAGAGCTACACTGGTAGGGTAACTACCTTGAGCTGCTTAATCATGCAGGACTGTTCAGACTGCTGGTGCAGACCCACACCAAGGCTCAAGCAGCAAGAGCTTCCTTCCAAGAGCCAAACAGACCTGTTGGACATTGTGTGTTGAACTGTTGGACATAGTCTTCAACCATTCAGCTGTAAAGGCTGCTGTTTTGATGTTGGGGGGGGTGACAGACAAGTTCTGCCCGAACCAATCCACACTAGTCCTGCCCATCAAAGAAGAATCTTCTTTTGCTTTCCCAGATGCTGAAAAATCTGTCGGGGAAGTGGTGAAATATTATCTTAGACCCTGCAAAGATCTGAACTAGAAGTATTAGAAAAATTCCTTTGGAGCCTTCAGATGATTGGAAAGGAGTCTGACAAAAGTGGCTTGAAGGTATTGCACAGTAAATGAGCGGCTACTGCGGTCAGCAGTGGTCATTTGCTGTAGCCATGGGATGGTGTATCCATCACAGGTATCAGCATGCAGAAAAATGGGCAAAGGGTGGTACCACTTTGTTGTAGCTGCCCTCATGACCAGAAAGGAGCTCAGTTGAAACTCAGGAGAGATGCTTAGACTGCAACTCTGTAAAGAACCTTTGGAGCGGTGGAAGATGTATGGAGAGATCATCTCATCAGCTTACAGGACATAGCTAGTAATCTACCACCAGTGCAGAAAACAAGGACTTTTTGCTAAGAAAGAAGAGATAAACATGTATTTATTCATAATAACATATAATAATAGAACAGAACCTGTTGTCAGACTGCAGGGAGGTCCAGCCACTCTTGTAATTTCAGCAGATGTAGCCAAAGCAGCCCCAGAACATTCTGAGTTCAGCCCTCTCACTTTAACAGTAGCAGACAAATGTCATCACTGGGATTGAGGACAAGAGGCTACTATGTCCAGCCTCAGATGTCATAGCTGAATTCTCAGGATCCCTGAGGAATGGGACAATGGGACTTAAGCATTCACTAGGTCAATCCACAGCAGTTCCCAGGTCCTTCACTTTTTCATCCTTTCTAGGTTGTGTTCCAGAAAGATAAGAGCCTATGTCCGATCCTGTAACACTTTCCTGAGTTCAGTCCCCAGAATGTCTGCTCTAGCCATGGAGAAGAGTGCTTCCATGTTCCAAATTACAGGCATAACTTCCATTTGCTGCTAAACAATTAAATGTTCCCCTGTTGCCAACAGATGTGAGTTAAAATGCACAAAATCTTGTGTCATCTTTATACTGAATTAAAAGCTGCAAGGAGCTAAATTCTTCTTTGGCCTCAGTCTTATCTAAGACACGTTAATTTGTCTTTGCGCAACTGCTGCAGAATTAAGCAAATGTAATCCAGAGCAGAAGGGGCCCCCAAATCTCTCCTGGGCTGTTTGAGGTAATACAAAACCCAAAACCCAGTACCCCTCCTACTGCAGTCTCACGAGGTATCAGGAAACATTCTGCTCTTAGATTCTCCATGGAAAGCTGTGGTATGTGCACTAACTTTCCTGGAATTATTCCCAATCCATACTGATTGTTGACTCAGCTAGGATCAAATCTTTTTTTTCTTTAGCTGGGCCTCAAATTGCCATAGATGTGGAGACAAGGTGGCAATCGGCGTCTTTGTTTGGAGAAGGGGAAGTTATTTGTAATGGTATTGCTGCTGAAGTATAGCTTTGAATCTTTTATATACTTCAGGAAGTTCTTTCTCTGTAAGAAGGGCACATCTAAATCTCAGACACCTTTGAGGAGCTACAAATTGCCAATTCTCACAATTTTTATCATAAGTTTTCTGATATTTGAAGTTTTTCCTCGAAGTACCTGCTCTTGGAGTGATGTGATTATGTAAGAAACTCTCGTTTTTGTTTCATTTAAACAAAAAGGCAGTGATTTTCTTGCTCTTACGGTTGTAGATAGAAAGCCTGAAGATATAACCCAAGCACACTGCAAAGGCTCAGGAAGCAGAAGGTAAAGCAAAATGAATTTAATATATTTCGCTCCTAAACATTATAATTAGAAGTCCATGTTGTAATATTTTTTTGAAAGACCTGACTCATGATTTTTAAATTATTCAATTTGGCAATACCATATAGATTCACTGTGCTCTTGGATAAAATTCTTTGTCACGCTAAAGGCTAAATTGAGCCAAGAGTAAGTTCACTATAAAGAATTACACATATTGTCTATTCTTGGCTTTTTAAAAACATCATCTACTCTTTAGAAAAACTCTGTAACACAATGGAGATGATAGCTTTCATCCAGCCAAGCCTCAGCATATGAAAAAAAATATAAAAACTGAAAGGCACAACAGAAAGAGAAGCTAATAAAACTTAAAATAGGTGAGGTTTATTTCTTTAAAGCATAACTTTTCCCATACCCACTAGACCACAGTCTGTTCTGAGTTACACTAGGGTAAACCCAGAGTAAATCCAGTGACTTAATCTGACTTTATTGGTCACATCTAATATATTTTACAGTGAATTGATACCAGTTCTGCTAAGCGTATTTGTCACTCAGTTTCTAGTTCCAGCATTTATATCAAAATCTAGTAAGAACAATGTGACAGGGGAATTTAGAAGGTGCTAAAATTAAGCCTGTGTGTGCAACTTCAGTTTGACTGATACCCCTTCTGCCCTGCTTCTGAATATTAATTCCAAAGCCCTTAATGATGTGATGACAATTTTTTTCCACAGGCTTCCCTGCCGCTCCAAGTAACAGATCACTCTGTTGGGGCTTAGATGTGAAGTGCACAGCAAGAGAGTCTCCTGCCTTTCAGACTGCTATTTCAGTTGAACCTTAAAGAGATATTTAGAGCTACAAAGCCCAAGTCCTATAGAAAGTAGATGAAAATGGAGTATTTGTGCACTTGGTAAGAAATCCAAGATTGCAAAGAGAGTTTACCATGCTGTGCTTCAAACACCTTGAAAGAGAAAGGAAAAGCACGTGCCCTACAAAAGAAAAACGATCCAGGAGTCATACTTGCAGTCTTCTGATCTATAATCAGAGGGTGTTACCCATTGTGCTGCTAGCATGCTGTTGACAAGGTCCTTGCTTGGACAGATGCACCCTATAATCAATGATGAAAGATGGATAATTCTAAACCCCACCTAACATTTCCCCAGAATAACAGAGTGAAATGAAACCCTCACCAGGGTGATATGAAGATGATTGAGTGTTTGTGAAGCCCTCAAGAACAGCAGTGATGAGCACTAGAGAAAATTTTAGGACTAGAGCTGACAAAAAGTAATGGCATTAGAGGTGTTACATGGTAATTCTCAAACCCTCCAAAGCCAAGAGCACCTATCTCTTGAGGTCTCTTTTTAAAATCCTGATTACTTCCTAAAAAATGCATCCATATGGGATTCAAAGAAGTATGAAAAGAAGTATGTAACAAAGAAAAACAGATATTTGGCATCCTTACTTAGGAGGAAACAGGTGGCCTTCAAAACAAGCCTGAATAACACACAATAAAATATGTAGAGGACTACACATTAAATATTGCAGATAAAACAAAATTACTAGGAGATCCTCTGTCCATCTTGTGTACTAAAGAAATCCAAGTCCTTTGGAAAGAACACTACTCCACTAAGGACTGCATCATAATGCAGTCTTTATTCTATCATTTTTCTGGGTCATCTGAATTTTTGAATCCCTTGAACTTCAAACTCATTGTCACGTGTACATGTAGATTTGTAGTTTGGGGCAATGGAAAGGAGAATGAAGATTTTTTTCTTAATGTATCATTTGGAAATATTCATATCCTCATGCTCAGACAAAGCTCTTTAGATCCATTCCACAGACTTCTACTGCTTAACCTAATGGTGTATCTGCTCACAGTACTGCAATGCCACATACAATGGAGGGGAGAGCATCTCTCCTACTATCCCATCTTCACTGCTATTTATTGACAGCAGAACTGAGACAGTCTGGGGGAAAAAGGGACTTTGAGGAGCTGGAGCATATCCAGAGAAGGGCAATGAAGCTGGGGAAGGTTCTGAAGCACAAGTCTTATGAGAAGCGGCTGAGGGAACTGGGGTTGTTTAGTTTGGAGAAAAGGAAAATGAGGGGAGACCTTATCGCTCTTTACAACTGCCTGCAAGGAGATTGCAGCCAGGTGGGTGTTGGTCTCTTCCCATAAATAACAAGGGATAGGACAAGAGGAAATGGCTTCTAGTTCCGCCAGGGGAGTTTTAGACTGGAAATTAGGGGAAAATTGCTTCACCAAAAGGGTTGTCAAAAACTGGAACATGCTGCCAGTGAAGTGGTTCACAGAATCATTTAGGTTGGAAAAGACCTTTAAGATCATCAGATCCCTCTGCAGACCCTTCCTGCCTTCAAGTAGATCAACACTCCCCTCTATCTTGATGTCACCTGCAAACTTACCGAGGGTGCATTAGATCCCCTTGTCCAGATCATTGATAGATATTAAACAGAATCAGCCCCAACACTGAGTCCTGGGGAACACCACTTATGACCAGCTGCCAAGTGGATGTTATAACATTCACCACGACTCTCTGAGCCCCGTCATACAGCCAGGTTTTACCCAGCAAACAGCACAACCATCCAAACCACGAGCAGCCAGTTTCCCCAGGTGAATGCTGTGGGAAACAGTGTCAAAGGGTTCACTGAAGTCTAGGTAGACAACGTCCACAGGCTTTCCCTCATCTACTAAGCAGGTCACCTTGTCATAGAAGGAGATCTCGTTAGTCAGGCAGGACCTGCCTTTCCTGCTGGCTGGGCCTGACCCCTTGGTTCTTCTGTATGTGCCACATGATGGCACTCAAGATGATCTGCTCCATAACCTTCCCTGGCACGGAGGTTAGACTGACAGGCCTGTAGTTCCCTGGATCCTCCTTCCAACCATTGTGGATGGGTGTCACATTTGTCAACCTCCAGTCAACTGGGACCAACCTGGTTAACCAGGACTGCTGAAAGTGGCTTGGTGAGCACTTCTGCCAGCTCCCTCAGTACCCTTGGGTGGATCCCATCTGGCCCCATAGACTTGTGTTTGTCTAAGCAGCGTAGCAGGTCACCAGCCATCTCCCATGGGATTCTGGGGGCTCAGTTCTGCTCCCCATCCCTGTCTTACAGCTCATGGGACTGGGTATCTGGAGAATAACTTGTCTTAATATTAAATACTGAGGCAAAGAAAGCTATGAGTGCCTCAGCCTTATCCTTTCTCACTAAGTTTCCCCTGCATCTAATAAACTCTGGAGATTCTCCTTAGTCCTCTTTTTGTTGCTAATGTATTTATAGAAACAGTAGCAGATTAAGCAGTAGCCAGATTAAGTTCCAGTTGGGCTTTGGCCCTTCTAATTTTCTCCCTGCATAACCTCACAACATCCTTGTAGTCCTCCTGAGCTGCCTGCCCCTTATTCCTAAGGTCATAAACTCCTTTTTTTTCCTGAGTTCCAGCCAAAGCTCTCTGTTCAGCCAGGCTGATCTTCTTCCCTGCTGGCTCATCTTTTGACACAAGAGAAGGGGATGACCTGCTCCTGCACTTCTAAGACTTCCTTCTTGAAGGATGTCCAGCCTTCCTGGACTCCTTCATCCTTCAGGGCTGCCTCCCAGGGGACTCTGTCAACCAGTATCCTAAACAGGCCAAAGTCTGCCCTCCAGAAGTCCAAGGTGGCGTTTCTTTCTCTTTCCATTTCTCTCTCTCTAGGCCTCTGCCCTGCATCAGGATACCATTGTGAAATCTTTGCCACAAAAAAGCAAAAAGACGGTTACTGAAGGCTGCCATGCTGCAATCTCAGCTCTTGTTGCTTGAATAATACAAGGGCCACATCATACAAAATACTGAAATACTGTAAAAATACATGCAGAAATAAGGGTCAGTATGTTTGTCTGTAATTCAAGTTCACAATTTCAGTAATCCATCACACAGTACACTTCACAGAATGTGCACATTTTTAAATACTTACTGGAGGGCCCACAAAACCTGAAAGCTGTCTAAAACAGCAAGGACCAAGAATCAAGAGCTCTAACCTGTGCTCTGGTCTGCTTAAGAAATCAAAGGAAGGAAGCTAATTAGGCTTCACACCCTCTTTTCTGCAAGGCTAAACTTAGTCTACAACTCAAATGGAACGAGTAGTTTGGTACAGATATTTATTGTATGTGAAGTAAATCCAGAGACTCGGTCCACCTGACACCCTTAAAAACTTAGGCAAAAGTCACACATTCCTAAACATCTCACGGAATAGTCCAAGGCCTTTTCTCACTGAAGAAGGTTGAAGAAAACAGGTTGGGAAATGTAAAATTTCTCTGATGTCTGCAGAAAGAAAAAAAAGCCAGAAGTGATTTTGCCATGAAGCATTAAGAACAGACACACTTGCAAGTAAAAGGGTCAGAGTAAATACAGCATATCCTGAAACACTAACACACTTAATATTCCAGTGTCAAATTTTTGTGTTGTTAGTGTATTCCAGTAATAACTGAAATAAGAATGATTTGTGTGTCTAAGCTTGTATGTCTCTTTCCCCACAGTTCAGAGAAACCCTGCTGTCTGGAATAAAGTTTTGATGGGACAAGACAGAACAAGACTGGGCATGACTGGCTAAATTATTAGGGATTGCCTGGGATGCTGAGACTCAGAGATAGGTGCTGTAATGCCTGGAATAAAGTTATTCTCCCCCTTTCTCCTCCCTCAAGAATCTTATGCAGCAGAGAAAAGCTTCAAAAGGTCTGCAGGGTCTTCTCTTGAAGCATGTTTCCAGCTACGCCTGGATGCTCTGCTGCTGGACAGGAGGTGAATGGATCTCTTTGTCAAATGCTGTAACCCCTGCCTCTTGTGTCATCTCCAGCAGCTGACACAGAAACAACAAAAGACAACAGCAAACAGACTAACACAATAAGACAAAGTTTCAGGCATCTGGCTTCAGTTTGAATTTTGAAAGGGGAAAGGCACTGCCTGGTGGCGAGTGGTACCACGATCTGTACCATGGGAAGGGATGGATTTAAAGGTTTGGTCAGATGGCCTCTTGCAAATGTAACTGTGACAGCATTAGGAATTAGCTCCTTGTCCTTAACCTGCAACTCCTGAGCTGAAAACTGTTGCTTTCCCTTATCATGGCTGGCAGAGTTGCTGGTGACGTAACTCCTCTGCTTCAGGCCCAGGACCAACTGGTCAGACATTACACTGGAACAGATGAGGAGCACATAGGTGAACCATTCTGCTGTGGCAAGGGTGCCTCAGGCACAAGATGTGATAAACTCAAACAGCTGAGAAGATGATCATGTCTTAAATTTGCTGCAGCCTCTTCTAACATGGTAGTGTGTATCTAAGAATGTCCTCTCTTTTCAGTGTCTCCTTTGGACTATTTTTGATAACTGGCATTTCAGCATAGTGACTTTTATGGATCCACTTCTGATGCTACTGTATCATCTCCATGCACTGGGGGACCACCACAGGTTTGAAGATCCTGCTGTGGCTGGTGTGTTGCTATGTTCTGATTACCCCATCTCTAGTGCAATCGTCTCCTCACAGCAAATAGATGCAATAACAATTCAAAAGCCCTAGTAAAAGACAGGAAGGAGGCCACAAAGAATTTTTTCCCATATCAATCTTACCACAAAGTTAGTCATGCTTAGCCAAGAGTCACTTCCATCAAAACAGAAAATCCTTTAGCTAAAACGCTGCTGTCACTGTTATATAATGGTCCAAATAATAACATTAAATGCACCTTTAGCAAAAAAAAATATGCGCCTTTAGCAAAAAAAAAACCAGCAGCAGAAAAGTATGGAGATGCCAGCCGATGCCTGCCCAGTCTTCAGGATCCCCAGGCATGTACAAACCAATGTGCTGCCCTTTGAACCTTGAATATTTTTACTATCGACTGACTTTGTTTTTTCCCTGTCTCCTGCCTCCCTCCCTTGTTATCACTATGGTGACTGCCGTATCACAGTCTGTCTCCAAGCCTTTGAAACTGTCTCTTTCTCTCCCTTCTTCATCCGTTCTCCCTTAGCATCTCTCTTCCCTTTGACCCAGTCCTGCCCTTTAAAGGATAGGCTCATCTCTGGACTGTGGCTGAAGTCATCCCAGTTGTCCAGCCTGTCCCTGATGCATGCTTGTCTCATTGCTCATCAATCATCTCCTGAACTACCTCAGTTTGCAAAGCAACACTTTAAGGCAAACTGAAATAAGCAACAGTTCACCTTGAAACACACGTTCCCAACTGTGGCAGCCAAAGAGCTGACTGACAAGCAGCTGTACAACAAAAGGGAGGTGAACAAATGTCCTAAGGTAAACTTTCCCTTCTCTTGAAACAGTCTCCTTGATAAATACAGGTAATGAATGCTCATCCATCTTCCTCTTATTGATTTACTCTTATGTCAAACCTACCTTTTCACATATTCTGGAAGAGATCCTGTATTCCACCACGTGTCACCTAGCATCACCTAGCACAGCAACTGCTAGGAGCAGAGTTCAAGGATGATAACAAGCTGTGCTGTTTCTGATGCAAGCCACAGTCCCAGAGGCTCAGAGGTGCTAACTCAACTTCAGCTTGGTAAATGAAGTCCGAGGCTTCAGACAGAGGCATCTCAACCCTGCATATCCTCCTTAACACAGTGAAAGAGAGAAAATATTAAAAGCATTGGATGTGCAAAGGAACAAGTAAGGCTGTTACTTTTAACACTCCTTCTTCCCTTTCACATTAGCTTTTATCCCCATTTTCTATAGAAACAAGGCTTATGAGATCAGCAAGGCAATGCTCATCTCTCCCCTGCATCGCTTTCCCCATTAGCCAATCTCAACAGAAATTAAAGAAATACAGAAATTAAAGTTCTTCAGAGTTAATTAAATACTTACAGGATTTATAAAAAAGCAGTGGCCAGAAAGTAGAAAACGTGGTTTGGACCTTCCCAAGTTGACCTCAGATGACTTTGCTCCTGTTAGGAGCAAAGGATATTACTTGTCTTTAAAATACCCAGAGGGGGACATTATCATAAGGGAAAAGAAAGGAGAAGCATAGCGAGAAGCTACGAAAGGAGAAGTACAGAAGAACATAGAAGGTAAGTATATGTGGTGCCATTGTGGTGATGGTCAAACACAGGAGTCCTCCTGGCTCTATTGGGATAGCATGGCAAGAACAAGCAGTAAAGGGAAGAGGGCAAAGTAATGCAATGCAGAAAAAGTGTGAAAAATCTCATGTAGCCAGGTAACTGCAGTAACACTGATGCAACCCGCAAGCCTCTGAGCAGCACGGCTTACGGTCCAGATAAGGGCTAACCAAATCCTAGTCCAAAGATCTGAATTTGACTTAAAATGAGCTGTAAAAGGATATTGGACGTTAGGGATATGTCATCCAGGAAATGTCTAAATATAGCTTCATGTGAAATGAACATGGGGTGCTGAAAATGACTGCCAGGAACGTGCAACCGTAGGATAAGGATGAAAAATTAATCAATTAAAAATGTATAATAGGAGATAGCAGCCACCGAGGAAGCACACTGCACAGTGCAAAGGGCTGATTGAGTATCATGGAGGAGTACCTGTGACTCAGTTCTTGCACCTTTAGTTGCTCTGCCCTCGTACCACCATTACAACTAATGTCCCACTTCCATACCAAGAGCTGGGATGAACCCTGTGCTGTTTAGAGCTGTTTGAAAGAGCAGTAGTACCTGTAATGCAATGGCAGCCAGCAGGAAAGAGATTCCCTAGCAATGTTATGGCCAACAGATAAATGGTCCACAGTGGAGAAGGACTGTTGGTGGATCCCATCTCTGGAGCGCGGTTAGTTCTGGAGGGTCTGTTGTGGTTAACGGGGATGTGAGAGACCTTGAGACATCTTTGGTTGCAGAGGAGTGGGGCGAGCTATTGCCCTGCTTTGCCTGGTGCTCCTCACGTACAGGGGGTTGTTACTGCTTGACCACAGCCCTCACATTATTTACAGTTACAATGGCAGCTTGCACAACCCTGCAAAAGAGAAAAGCGGTCACATCAGGGGAAGGGATGGGTTAAAAAGGAGGAGGAAATGACAAGACGATCTTAAGAGAAACCTGGAGCAGCAGAAAAATGTAAAAGCTGTAACGTGCAGGGAAGACAGAAAGGAGGAAAGCCAACCAGCTAAAGGCAGCAAAAAAGCCATGGGGATGAGACGGAGGCAGAGTGCCTGAAGAACATGGAAGTTGCAGAGCATGATATCATTTATGTTTTATGCAGAGATAACAGCAGATCTGAGTATAATTAACTTAAAAGTCAATACTGCCCTTTACGTGATAGGAACATAGATCTGCAGAGAAACAGGTTTCATCATTTTGCCTGTGTACAGAATGACCTACTATCAGGGAAAGCCACTATTTGCCTGGCTCTTGTAAGGTACTGGAGGTGACAACAACTGTCCATTTGGGCAAAAAGGGAAAAGGTTATTTTAAATGGGCAGGAGCCGATGTTGTTTTCTTTTGTTCCTCCAGAGGAAAAAAAAAGACAAGAGCACACAAATGGAGAGCTAGAGGGAAGAGCCGCAGAGACAGAAAACACAGCAGCTGTCGTGGTGCTGACTCTTCCTCTCCATCTCATTGTGAAAGAAAGGGCACAGCACATGCTCTTATCATTTCCTCTGAGATGATTTGTACCAGCATTCAGCCGTTCAGGGCACTGCTCAGACTTTCTGAGCACCCTCACAGCATCTAACAAAAATGTAGTCTTGGCTGCCTAATCCAAAGTTTGAAACAGAAGCACAAACAGGCAGAGGAGAGAAGAGAAAATGGGGAAAAGGAAGAAAGAAAATAAGGAGTAGAAGCCCAGCCAGATCCTTTCCTTCAATTTCCCTGACTACATAATTTTTCCAAGATCAAGTAGAAGACGCCTGTCTTAGTAACTTGGTGATTTCGGGGATTTGAGAAGTGCCTGGGCAAGGCACTCCTGATCATAAAAATTTCCCCAGAGGTCTGTCCTCAGCTAGCACCCACTGCAGACCCCAAATGGACAGAAACCCCACTTGCTCATCACTTCATCCTTTATTAATGACCTTTTAGTTTGCTACATGAATTTAACAGAACCTTTAGCCTCTGCCAATAGGCCTTTTGCTCCAATCAATTCAATTAATTTTTAATATTTTCAATACTTTTGTTTTTAAAAAAAATCTGTGTGAGGGACTGAGTTCAACCCTGTGTAACCTCAAAGACCTTAAAGGTGTTGATTTCCACATTTTCACCCTGCCATATTAAACAAAAATCAGCCCTGCTTTAATTTACTGTAGTGCCCAGCCAAAATTGCTGCAGTTCAAGAGTTCCTGCACATCCTCAGCTCCTGTCCCTGCTGTAGAGATGCCAGGTAGGGTGGGCATAGCACCGCTGGGAAGCTGATTCAGCCATCACACTCTAATCCACTGCAGCGTGCAAGCTCCCAGAGAATGGTCACCTCTTGTAGGACAAGCTCTCCTTGTGCTGGGCTGGGCTGCTTCAGAGTCCTCATGGCTGGTGGAGGGAGGGGAGTGTGAACTGCACGTATCCTGCTTCCCTGCTTTGCAGGGGCTCAGGCAGGGAACCCACAGAGTTGATGCTCTGGCTGGTACGACAGCTATCCCTAGCCACTCTTCTCCCCCATGAGCGGAGGGACGAGTGCCGTGCTTGGTGCATGAGCAAATGTCTATCCACGAAATGCCACAGAAGGGGTTGCGGGGTCCCAAGGAAGAAAGCAGGATGCTCCTGCCAGCTGCCTAGGACAGAAAGCAGGCAGTCAGACCCTCCCTCTGCCAGCAGGGCAGCAGCAGCCCCTCTGCAGCACAGCTCCCTTCTGTGTCCTGCAGCACAGGGGGCTGGGAACTCACACAGAAGACAGACCAGCCCTGTCTCTTCCACTCCCTGGAGAGGGTTTGATCCACAGGACTGTGGCAAGGCTATTGGCTCAGCACAAGGCAGGACAGGAGAGATGTTGCAAAGCAGTCTCACCTTAATTTGAAAGAGTGTATGGATGCCAGTGTGTTGGAGGTGGATCCTGTCATCTGGTATTCCTATGGGGAGATGCATTGGCACGGTCTTACCATCATGTTTTCAGCTTAAGGGATGGAGTGCCTACACACAGTAAAACTCTCCAGGAAACCATTGAATTTTCATTTTGAAAGCCAAGATGTTTCTTTTGGCTACGTTTTTAGCTATGGAGGTAATTTTCACAACTGTGGTTTTCCACTTACCATATACAGACCTGCCCTTCATGCCCATGTGCTCTCTATGCAGTGGGTGTAGCAGCACCCAAGAAAGCTCCTGCCACCCGTGCCCAGTACATGTGTTTGTGGCATTTTGTTCAGTCTGTCACTGTGTGACAGGCCAAGGGTTCAGGTGTTAATTCCTCTCTCCCTGCACTTGAATTGGGCCAGTCCTGCCACAGCCATTCCAGCAGAAATACTTACTGTAAAAGTACAAACAGAAGGAAAAATAAGTTGTTAAAATGTTGACCCTGAAGTACAGAGTAAGGTAAAGAGAGAGAAGCCTCCTCTGCTGCATTTTATTAGACAAAAAAGAAACTTGGAGACACTGGAGAGTCAACTATTTGCCCAGGCCCCACTGAAGAGATTCAGATTTTATTCTTCTCTTACCTGCTGCGTTTACTTGCCAGTGAAGGAAGGAGGATCAAAACACCTCCCCATATTGGCAGAAAGGTTCTGTTCAGAACTGGGTCCAGGATCCAGGCAAGGAAGCTGACCTGAAGGACTGACATCTTAAGCTCCAGCATATTTTATACATCTTAAGTTTATGCCAACAAAGCTGAAACAGAGCTAAACTGATATTTGCCCCCACTCTCTGTAAACTTCAGTAAGCTGAATTGGTTTGGTCTTTGCTTTTGCTTTGGGACTGTCTTTTGTTTTAATAACTCAAGCATTGCTTCAGGAAAAACTTTGGGAGCTGAAGAACCCTTAAAGCTCAGGAACACAGGTAGCCAAAGAGCATGTCCACCCAAAAATAAATCCAGTAATCCTTGACAAAAATTGATCGTTACTGAAATAAAAGCTACTCTTAATAATTTTTGGATGCTTTTTTTTAAGCTATGGAGCCCAAGATTTATATGAGTGTTATCTAGTGGTTATAGTGGTCTTTCTAGATTCTCCCCAAGCCCCCAGAGATGGCACTTGTAATACTGGGAGTTTACCTGCAAACACTCACAGGATGACCAGTTTATTTTAGTCCTCAGGGTCATTTCTTGCCCCACCATTGAAATACCCATTTGAAGCATCTTTGCTTTCAACCCCTCAGACAGCCCTTAGTCCCATTCCCAGCACTTGGAGGATCAGTTTGAGGAATGTGATGACAGAATAAAGGGATTGAAGGTCCCTTGAGAGGCAATCTAATCCATCTGTTTATCTAGTCCATTCAGGATCAGCCCTACCTCACTGATGTAAAAACCTCAGGACTCTCTCAGACTGCAAGACATTTAGTTGTTAAGCCAGGGCAAAAGGTTCGTAAAGCTTTCCTGCAGGATAACTCCACCAGAGAAAATCTGTACCCCAAAGACAGCTGCTAGAGCCAGCTGTAGAAAGAATAAGGTGTAGAACCAAATATAGTGATGCATCCTGTCATTTCTCTACTGTTCCAACACCCACCGGGGATATGGCATTCGTGCAAGTTAAGGCATCTTTCCAGAGCTGCTGCATCCACACTGCAGGCTAAATAAACCCTCAGGATCTCTGCTTCTCACCTTGCACCAGTATTTCTAGCAGCACATCAACAAAGGGGGACAGACAGTGGCTCCACAATACCTGATAGATGGGCATGAAATGTGGTCAGCAGGGCAACCCACCTGAAAGCCTTCAAGCTTGCTCAGAAATGCATCTATCAGCCCAAAGAGAACAAAAATGAGGTAAGTCGTCAAGAATTTCAGGTATCTTAGGACACTGAGACAAAGGAAGACACATCTGCAGTTTAACTTTGGAAGGTTACTTTGGAGAAATAATTGAATTCTGTGCTATATTCAGGATGATTGGGATGTTGAAGTGAAGTTGGGTTCATTCCCTTATTTAATAAGAAGTCATTAGCAGCTTTTCAAACCACCTGAACATCAGCACAACCCGATACCTAAGTGGGAGACTGGTCTTCTTTCTCACACGTGAGCCAGTCAAACCCAGCCCTCAGCTGCAGTTGTCAGGTGGAAAGCAGGGCAGCCTCCTACTTCTTGGTGGTCAGTTTAAAAAGGAAGATTTCAAGATAAAGCTCAGGCATGATTTTTGCCCCTTCTTTTCAAAATGAACAGTTGCTTCTGAGTTGATAAAAGCACTTTTTACCCCCCTATCCAAATTAGTTATTTTCTAGGTTCTAACCAAATCTTTTTAGCCCTCATACACAAGAATACACAGGAGTGGTATTTATTTAGGTGAGAGATGGGATGAGCATCCCCAAGAGAGCTGCAGAGCCCCTACCTCTACAAACATTGACACATGGGATTCCGTGGCCGGTGCTGCCTGGGACTTTGCAAACAGTGTCTGGAAAAGCTGAGACACACTGCAAAGGAGCAGCTTTCCTCCTGGACACATAGTGTTTCCAAGAAACGGACATTCTGTTCCCTGCCACCTCTAAAAACAAAACTCACTCTGTCATCTCCATGTTTGTTTTGCTACATCTGATATTTTTAAATTGTTTATTAAATACAGTGGTGATTTAATTGAGTGTTTGTAATAGCATGAGATCCGTGCCATTGGCTTGAGCCAAGAGTCAGAAGGCATACAGAAAAAATTCCCCCATCCCACTGCTGCTGCCAGGCCTTCATGGTTTGCAGAAACTCATTTTCTGATCACGTAGTACTAAACTTCCTTAATGACATTCCCCCATCAACAACAACAGGAATGAAACCGCTCTGAGAAGTTGTTTCACAGTCTGGATTCATGCACAAAGGATCCCCCTTTAATTTCTCTATAATTGCCAACAATCGTTTTCCAGTTCCCGTTATAATCACAATATAGAAACAGCCCACATGAAAATCTTCTCTCCTCACTGCACTTAAACTCATAGGACCCATGCTGCGGAACTATTGCACTGGAAACCAGCATAATGAAAGCTCATTAAATTTCATTGCAGAAGTGACCAAACATGAAATGTATATAGCAAAACAATTTCAAAGCAAAACCTTTAAAGATCCCATTTCAGGAAAATGAAAAAAATGCCGGGGTTTTCATCTGGAACCCAAAAAGAAGATTCTGTAGTTACAATGTTAAAAAAAATACCAGAAAATACAGAAATCAGGTTTATATTAAAGAAATAAAATCATTGCTAGTTTAGTGACTGCTTACACAAAAGACACTAAACAAAAACAATGTTAACATTACAATATTAAGACATAAATCTACACTGGGGAATTCTAAATTAAGTCAAGTCTTTGCTTAATGCAATTCTTATAAAAATGACACTTTGCCAGAAAGAAACCTTATTCCTAGAGTATTTTTTTCTGTGTACCAGGCCGTAGCGTAAGGTGAATAAATTATTATTTACATGAATAACTGATTATTTACACAGTTCAAGAAATGCTCCATTTTTCACATTCACAGATAAATGTGTGGGACTCAAGACACCCAGTAATATAAAAAAGCTACCAGGACAGCATTTCACTATGTCTGTGTCTGTTCCCATCACCCTCCATGGTCCAAAGTCAGGAGAATCCCTGACATTTATGCCCCCGTAGAATCATGGAATCACTAGGTTGGACAAAAACTCTTAGATCGAGTCCAACCATTTCTATCTACCACTCAACTATGCCCCTGAGCACGTTGTCTACGCGTCTTCTAAACCCCTCCAGGGATGGTGACCCAACTACCTCCCTGGGCAGCCTCTGCCAGTGTTCAATGACCCTTTCTGTGAAAAATTTCTTTCTGATACCCAGTCTGAACACCCCCTGGTGTAGCTTGAGGCCATTCCCTCTCATCCTGTCCCCTGTCACTTGGGAGAAGAGGCCAGCACCCTCCTCTCTACAACGTCCTTTCAGGTAGTTGCAGAGAGCAATGAGGTCACCGTGATTTCCCCAAAACCAAAAGCACATAACAAGCAATGGATGTTGTGTCACCTTTCTCTCGGCTGCTACCCTTCCGCACAGAGAAAGCGAGCAGCTGCCTCACCCGAGGGGCCAGCGGAGTTTGTTTCTCAGCCCCCTCTCCCAGATGCCCCTCACTGGCCATCCACTTCAAAGGTTCAGGGCTGAGCTGGAAAACATGGACACTGGTCCCTCTGTGAGGCTTGAGGCCACCTATGGTTGATGAACCATGACCGAGGAAGGGGAGACCCTGTAAATAGAAACAAGTAAGAAGAGGTGAGCCAAGGACTGAAACAGAGAAGCGCTGTGATGGGGGACATCTCGCCCCTGATGAGAGCTGAGTACTGGCCTGAGCCACAGCATCACGACCCCCCAAGCCCTGGTGTGAAGTTGTGCCTGGCCCTTGACAGAGCAGTGTCTGGGCAGGAGGTCAGGGAGCCCAACCTGAGCTGGAAGGGGAACCTGAACCATCAGGGGTGAAGGAGCACATTTCCAGGAGGCCTGGGTATCAAAGCGATGGCAGAGAGAAGAGGGAGCGAAATAGGGACAGAAATTAGAGAGGAACACGTGCCAGTTGTCAAAGGAAACAAAACAGGAGGCCGGTGGAGAAATGTGAGATAGAGAAAAGGAGGAAGGAGGCAGAAACTGAGGAGGAAAGGAAGAGGAAAAGAAGTCCTTACTCTGTTTGAGGAGGAGGCACTGGCTCCTGGAAGACTCCTAGTTAGACAAAGCCCTCCTGTTTCCAAATTCCCCATACAGAAACGTGGATGCAAAAAATTTTCCTCCTGTTCCTGATGAAAAAGAAATTGGGACATATGGGACATGTCCTATAACAGAAGCTACTGAAGCAAAGTCAGCATTAGCACAAGAATGAATGTGTCTGAGCTGTCGGGGAATGTGTTTAAGGTGGCAGCAAGAAGCATGGTTCTGTGGCGACAAAGGGCAACAGCTTGATTCAGTATGAAATGGAGCCTGATGCATTCATTAAAGGGGTTGTATAGTGTGATCACCTGCAAAGACAGACAGCTTGTTTCAACAGTCCCAAAGACCTTCGCCTCTATTCCCGAATCCCACTGCACTTTCTGCACCTGGCTTTTCCCAGCCTTTCGTGTTTTCATAGTCCTAGCAGCACCGTGATTCAAGAATAAAGGACAAACGCGCAGAACGAATTTAGAAGCTATTCATGTAGCGCCATATATATTTATACTCTTACAAGGACAAGACTAATTTTTTCGCTTAGGAGTATAGGGCGAATCAAGGGCTACAAGAGCACATACAGATCCATCCCAAAATAATGCTTTCTGTATATTTCAGGAATGAGCCTTAACTATACTTAGGATAAGGAATTTGTCTTCATGTGATGAGCCTGACCTCATCATCTCCAAAGGGAGAGGTTGTGAGCAAGCAGACACTCTTCTCATCTGCAAGGTCCAAATCATCAGTATATTTCATATATTTAAAGTACTGCTCTGGAACCCATTGCCATAGCGTCTGGGTGCCTCATGGTCTGCCTAAAAATAAATAAATATCAATTACCCAAGTGGGTGACTCATAATCATACACAAGCCCCTTCCAGTGCGAGCGGGTTGCCTGATTAATTAACTGAAAGTCTGACTAGCAGATGATCCTAATAGTATCCTCAAAATACCATCAAACCAGTTTAATTAGTGTGTTTAAAGAGGTCAAAGTGCACAAAGCTAGTAAATTAATCTCCCCTCCCTTCCTACATCATGTACTAGAAAGACGTCCCACTTCTCAGACCAGAATTTATCCTTATTGACAAAAAACGTTCATAGAGCTCTTTTTGTCTCATATGCAAAATATGGGCAGAGGGGCAGTGTTTCATCATAACACCACTGAAAATATATCGGTGTAACCCTTCACCAAACCAGGAGCCCAGCCTAAAACTCAATCCACTCTTCAGATACTTCTCGCGATGCTCTTGTAGCCTGTTGTTGGTATTCCTGATAACCTCACCCTCTATCCCTTCCATGATTCTGACACGTACACAGTTTACTTGGACAATGGCTCCAAATCTTGATCTTATGGAAAATATTTTTTTTAACAATGTAGGTGCTTTAAAATAAAAATACTTTTAAATGAGCAGAGCCTTCTGGGATCTTATAGGTGGTTTCTTTCCTTGATTTTAGTTTTTCATTTTTAAAAACTCCTGTCTACATATATGTATATACACACACACACAAGAAAATATACATATACACATGCATACATATATCTATATATGGGACCATATGGAACTCTTTTTGCCAAGCCAGACTCAGCCTAGAGGAGTTTTGCTGTTAAGCACAAGGACCTTTGTGGTCCTCTGACTCAGTAGCAACCCTCTCACTGCTAGGAGCACTAGTTTAGTTATCATTCAAAAATGCAGGCAAAAAAAAAGCCACCACTCAATTGTTCCAAGAAAAAAAATTCACCCTTTAAAAAAAAAAACCCCAAACAAAACCAAAACCAGATCTTGTGACATCTCTCTATGAAGTGTCACTGCTGGCCATCTTTAAAAAACACTTGAAGTTTAAGCTTGTGTCATACTCCACGTGCTGGTTGCTTTCCAGTCCCAGCAGCTCCTCTGGGCTGGAGAGGGAAGGAAGGGGGATCCTGTCAAGACACTCCTCATCTATAATCAGCAGGTATAATTGCACTTCCCTTTACCTGGAAATTTTCCAGCATTTTCCAGGCTAAACCCCACTGTTCTCATGCAGGGAAAACTCTCTGGAAGTCAATACAGAACTGCAGCTCCAAAGTCAATGAGAATTGACTTTTTCAGCCTGTCTGCGGGTACTGGCCACGGTCACTTTTTGGCAACCATGCATCACCCTGGCTTTGTAGGTACAAATGAGTGAAGTTGCTCTCCAGTGACTGACTTAGAGACTTATTACTACTGACAGCTGCAGGAACTCTCTTTTTGCTCAAGAGATAAAAACGTGTGTTTTGGAGCCAAAGAACCAGAGAGAATGAAACACGCTGATGTTCATGAGAAAACTCCTACCAACTTCA
The DNA here is from genome assembly GCF_032191515.1 of Phaenicophaeus curvirostris. NCBI lineage: Eukaryota > Metazoa > Chordata > Aves > Cuculiformes > Cuculidae > Phaenicophaeus > Phaenicophaeus curvirostris. Next base: position 57,859,953 of record NC_091396.1, on the reverse strand, counting down.
GTGAGACCAGAAATTCACCCTTCTCCTGGTGGCTAATGGGAAGGTCTCATCGTGCCTGTTGGCTTTGTGGCTTTTTTATATCTCACACTCCGAGGTTGCTCTGCAACCCTGCAGCACACACGTACAACAGCATCAAGCGAAAGATCAGAGCTCAGATCACAAAGTGGTCTCATATCTACATCAATCCCAACATTTTTCTGTACAGAAATTTACGCCAGACAGTGCCATCTAATGAATGAGAAAAACATCTGGTCTTATAATTGCTTCTATGGGCTCCACGGAGCTGAATTGAGATGACTCTTTAGAGCTAAATGCTCACGTACAATACCTCTCTTGGCGTTTCTACTTGAGTTTTCTATCAGCATTCTAAAATGTGTGAAAGCAAAGATAATTCAGATTTTCACCTTCCTTTATTGACTGTTTCAAAGCAATGTTCACCAGTGCCTACATAATTATCTAAGTGAGATAATACAACAAACACCTTTTGAGCCACAGGACTGCATCAGTGGATGAGCTGTGCGTATTACTTGTAGCGTGAAAAATACTGTTAAAGGAAGATGGGCTTTGTTCTAAGTTATCCTTCAAACGGCTCTCTTTTTTTTTTTTGGTAGGAGTTATGAAATTACATGAAAAAAATGGGAAAATTTGCTATAAAGTCAAACACAATGCCCACCACAAAAGCCAGCCCAAAGAACAAAAAAAATCCTACCATTGTTTTGTGCTGGTTTTGTTTCGGGGAAAATAATTAGCATGAATAATGCAAACAGGCAGTTCTCTGCCCTGACTGAACAAAGAAAAGAACATCTTCATGTTGTGGGGATTATTTTTTCCATTTAAGATGCCTATGATTTTTTTGGGATGTTTCCAGCCTCGTGTTGAAAAAAATGGTTGAAAATACATTTTTACATGCTACACCTGACCCCCTTTCTCCACTGAATTCCTTTCTGGACATATAATTGCAGTTTCCTTTTGAGCTTCCTTCTTATTCTAGAAAACAGCCACTCAGAGCTGTGAGGGAGACAAAATAGATGATTTTTACATTAAATTAGCAGCAAAACTCACTATACAGAGCATATCCTTAAATTTTTCCAGTGAACACACTAGAAAGATAGCGACATTTTAATTCTTTTGAGTAAAAGTAATGTGATGCTGAAAATGGTGGCATCCTTTCAGCATTAGCCAAGGCCACTAGCTTGTGTTGGGTGTCAGAGCATTCTTTACCTCTACGTAATGGGATTTTTCTCATTCAATGAAGGCATGTACACCTCTATCTGCCATTGGGCTGGAGGTTTTCACTACTTCTGTTAAGGAAAGCAGATTAAAAAATTAGAAAACCCCTGGCATAAAAACAAAGGACGACTTTAAAAGACATTCAAACTACAAAGTTTATTTCTGTCTAAGGGACGGGTCGACAGGGCACTGAGGGGCATGGTTTAGTGATTGATGGGAATGGTTGGACTTGGTGATCTGGTGGGTCTTTTCCAATCTGGTGATTCTATGACTCTATGATTCTAAAATATGTCATTTGTGCCAGTGTACTGTGTGCTGTGACATTACACTGCAGCAAAGTGAATTCCGCCATGAATGTCAGTAAAGGAAAATAGTTTCTGTTGCAACTCCCACCCTGGGGCTTGTGTCTGGATTTGGTTTTTGAACAGAGAGATATTTCTCTTACTTTAAAGTTCCTATGTAAAAAATACCTCTTGTTTAGGGTGTGTCTGTTTCTTAGTTTCAGCATCTAGAAAGGAATTCATCCCTTTTGCTTGGGTGAAGCACCATCGTGGGGTAAGAGCACGTGCCTAGGTAACTGCCTATACCAGCATCCTCAGGGGAGTTCTTCCCTTTGGTTCCCTGAGACCATGGGGGAAAAGCTCCCCAATTCTCCCTCACCTTCTCTCTGCTGCCAGGAGCTCAGAGGTGGTGCTCCCATGGGAGTACTTCATCCACTGCTTGCCTGCCAACCAGTTCCTCCAGGATCCAGAGGAGGTGGGCTTGGCCTCCTTCTCCTTTGCCGATATCCTGAAGAAAAGAGAGAAATTACTTATATCTTCAGAGCCTGCAGAAGCGTGCTCAGGTAAATATGGTTATGCTCTCCCTGTGTAGCACACACATGGTCTGGACTGTTTCAGCTCACAGAAATCAAACTTTGCTCCAACCAGAAGCACTTACCAGATGCTACACATCGATGGCTGAACCAGATCAGAAATAGGATCTGAATTCCATAGAGAGCTTAGAGTCCAGAAAGTTTGGCACACATTTTTTCATGATACCAGTAACAGAGGGGCTTGGAAAGTCCTGTGATTGTCTGGCCATGGACTATTGTATATCGCGGCTGCTAGCGATAGCGCTATTGGTATTGTTGAGGGCAGGCCAATGGATTTCAAAAATCCCTTCCCAGCTCTGCAGCCTGTGATTCAGTTATCAGCTGATCCTGCAGCACCCAAGCCAGGTCTGCAAGCCTCAGAGGCACATCCCTTACATGCCAGAGGTACGTGTCTGCATGAATCATAGAATCATCAAGTTGGAAAAGACCTCTTGGATCATCGAGTCCAACCGTTCCTCTCTGCCACTAAACCATGTCCCTGAGCACCTCATCTACCCATCTTTTAAACCCCTCCAGGGATGGCAACTCAACCACCTCCCTGGGCAGCCTCTGCCAGGGCCCGATGACCCTTTCTGTGAAAATTTTTTTCTTTTTCCTCTTGGCCCACTAGTGCCGGGGGACTGTTCACAGCTGAGGTAGGGACTGTGACACAAGCAGTGACAGCCAGCAAAGGCTGGGGTGGTCGGATAGAGACAAACAGGCTTCAAACTGCCACCACAGAACCTCCTGGAGTTCCTTGACAAAGCCCTTGGTCTCTGTGGCTTAGCCATTCTCATGAAGATAAAACTACTGCCTTTCTCCTGCTTGCACTGTCTCAGTGATTGCAGAGGTTCAAAAAGCATGCAGGGGAACACCTCAAAAATGTGGGGTTTCTTTCTTTCTTTTTTTTTTTGGTAACAGAAATGCATAGAAATTTGCAAGTGGTAGTTTTGTGGTTTTAAGAGGGTATCTTTTCCTCCCTGAGCATCCCCACCTTCCCCAGCTACAGGTCACATCTCCCAGCAAACAACGTCACAGAAAGGCAGCTTATTGCAATGTCTTTCTACTGGAATATTTCAGACTAGCTCTTGAGAGAGAAAAAATAACAGCAGCAAGTCCTTTCCAAGTGATAGGGCTGCATCAGCACTAGGACATTTGCCAGCTAATTTTTTTGGCAAGAGAAGGGTAAAAAGCCACTGCTCTGACCAACAGAACGAAGCTGGCAAAACAGAGGCACAGGCTGTTGCATCTAAAAGCACGTCTCCTCTGTCCCGCTTCCCCAGTCCCACTTTCTCCCACAGTTCTGGATTTGCTGGGGTAGGGATGTACTGCTATCTCCTCATGCAGATAAAGCCAAAAATGTTTGCATAAACAATTCCAAAGGACCTGTGGGAGATGCTGACCATACGCTGCAAGTCAATTCATTCACTCAGTCACTCATCACCTCATTGAGCCACTAACCTGGCAGCATCTCCTCAGATTTCCTTGCTAACTACAAAGCTTCTGTTTCAAAGGGAAATGCTTTGAATGATCCTTGTGCAAAGAAGATACCGTGTTGGCAATGAGAGCTGCAGTGCTGCCATTTGGTCTGCAGAGCACTGCTGAAAGAAGCAAACAGCCAAAAGCGTAGCTGTAACCTGTTTGCTTTAATGAGCAGTGAACTTCATGGGTGACTTGGGACTGTTTCATCAACAGCATTAGTAAGCTGAGCTCATTTGCCCTCCCACCTTCCGCCTGTGAAAAAAAAAAAAAGTTCAATACCAAACTCTGTGTTAATGCAACTGCAAAATTACACTTTAAAAAAGAGCTCAAAAAGGGGAAGCTGGTGGCTTTTTCAGCAGCAGCCGTAGCCCAGCCTTGCTGCAGTGACCCAGGTAGGTTTCCCTGGGCAAGAGCACGCTGACAGTATTACAGCTTTGATCGTGATGTTTCAGCACAGCAGAGAGAGCTGGGAGACTTGGCACAGCCCAAATGCAACTTCCAGTGCCTCTGCAGGCTTGCACTTTGGCTTTCATTTTAGTAAACAGCGCATGGTGCAGTCAGACAGCGCCTGCAAGGAGGCTGTGCCGCAGCTACACATGCATGCGAGCAAACAGAGCAACAGATAGGAAAAACAAAGTATATGCAGCCACATCTCTGCTGACATGCAGGTAAATCCTGATGACAGACTCTAATCCTTCTTGTTAATGTACCTAAATGTCTTTCTACGGTTTAGCGAGCTTATGCTGTTTGGGCAAACCACCACAATCAACATATAAGTTGGCAGGCAGGCAAATTGAAAAGGCTTTGAAAAATGTTGATCCAATTCCTAGCTTGAAAGCTTATAGCTTACAAACAACGTAACATGTAACAACACTGTGTATTGATTTCATTAAATAATAGCATTGGGTGGGGGGAAATCGCCGTGAACACGGCTTTTAGGAAAATCACTTTATAGCCCGTAGTATCTGATAAAACCGTAGTGCTGGCAATCGAGACCGAGGGGAGAAAGAGCTGAATCAGAGGCCCCCAGGATGCAGTGCCAGTCTCTGCTGCAAGGGTGTGGGAATCCTGCAGCAAATTTTACTAATTCTCCTCCAGCCCTGCAGCAGCAGCGTTTGACTGCAATCCCCCGGCCCCAGGCGACGACAGCCCCGTGTCCCCAGGAGCCACCGCTAAAATCCTTCACGCCAAGACACGCCATCAATCCCTCCAAGCAGCCCTTGTGCTCAGACCAGTCAGGGTTTGCTGCAGAATAAAACACTGATGAGGGAGCCACAAATATTTTGGGAGCTGCACTGGTGGGGTTTTACCAGGACAACTAGACCAGGATTTACCCAGGCAAAGAGGTCTGGGTGCAGGCACTGGTCAACTGCAAAAGCAAGTTTCTGCCAGATAAATATACCCAAATTCTCCTCTGCTCCCTTTTCCCCAGACAAGCCCTAGTAAAGAAAAAGCTGGTCAGGACATATCTATGGGTCTTTTTGCCCCACAATTCTACTGCACCTCATCACACCTCCAGCCAGTGTAGGTCTGTGGAGCGAGACTGAAGCCTGATCTCCAGCAAGATTCAAGGGGAAAGCCTCAGATTTGTCAACTTGGCTTTCGCTCAGAGCAGTTTTGACTGCGTTAGGATCAGGTGGGGCAGCCATTTAACCTTTTCATTAAGTTTCCATCAGGCAACACTGCTGCCCCTGCCAGGGTGGAGCCCAGCTTGCCCCATCCCCTGGCTCCTCTCATTCAGTGAAGGCTCCTAAAAGCGCAGATGCTGCCAGCCAGAAGCACACTATTACTACTAATAGTAGTGGTGCTGTTATTATTAGCTAGTCTTTTATTTATTTTTTAGGAAGTTATACTGCTGGACTGCAGACCTGCCTGTAATGCTTTTCTAAGGGGCGGGCTGGGAGGGCAGACTCCCCGGCACCAAACCCATCATTAATCTATTTTGAAAACAAGAACATGTTTTCCAAATATCACTGCATGACTTGCTCCTAGGCTGCCAACACATTTTTATGGTGGTTTCGGATTTTTAGGGGGTTTCTTGGTGATGGGGGAGGAGGTTAATGACTGATAAGTGTACTAGCTTGCTTCACAGCGAGCCAGAAGTTTGTGCCCTCATCCTGGGTCTGCAGAGCGAGTAAAGAACTTCTGCGCTGGGTGGGGATCTGGTTCCCGAGAAGCCCTCTCTATGGATACTGGCTGTAATCTGTTCCCAGCACAAGCTGTGCCCCTTTCAACATGCAGTGATATCTGGAGGCAACATGCAGAAGGTTTGCTGAGATGCACCCCCGGGAGCGCTGGTTAACCTCCCCAAAAAACTATTGTGTCTGCAGCCCAGAAAAAACATACAGCTGGATTCTCCACCCATGCTGTGTAAAGCCAAGCTTTACCTGCTCCATTCCCACTGGAGCAGTCGTTTGCTTTCTCCTGGGGTCCCCTCAGGAGCTTTTGGACAAACACAAGTACAGTCTCCTATTCATAGAATCATAGAATCATAGAATCATAGAATCACCAGGTTGGAAGAGACCCACCGGATCATCGACTCCAACCATTCCTATCAAACACTAAACCATGCCCCTTAGCACCTCGTCCACCCGTGCCTTAAACCCCTCCAGGGAAGGTGACTCAACCACCTCCCTGGGCAGCCTCTGCCAGTGCCCAATGACCCTTTCTGTGAAAATTTTTTTCCTAATGTCCAGTCTAAACCTCCCCTGGTGGAGCTTGAGGCCATTCCCTCTTGTCCTGTCCCCTGTCACTTGGGAGAAGAGGCCAGCACCCTCCTCTCCACAACCTCCTTTCAGGTAGTTGTAGAGAGCAATGAGGTCTCCCCTCAGCCTCCTCTTCTCCAGGCTAAACAACCCCAGCTCTCTCAGCTGTTCCTCATAAGGCCTGTTCTCCAGCCCCCTCACCAGCTTTGTTGCTCTTCTCTGGACTCGCTCCAGAGCCTCAACATCCTTCTTGTGGTGAGGGGCCCAGAACTGAACACAGGATTTGAGGAGCGGTCTCACCAGTGCCGAGTACAGAGGGAGAATAACCTCCCTGGACCTGCTGGTTGCACCGTGTCTGATACAAGCCAAGATGCCATTGGCCTTCTTGGCCACCTGGGCACACTGCTGGCTCATGTTCAGTCGCTGTCAACCAACACCCCCAGGTCCCTCTCCTCCAGGCAGCTTTCTAGACAGACTTCTCCTAGTCTGTAGCTGCACAGGATTGTTGTGCCCCAAATGCAGGACCCGACATTTGGCCTTGTTAAACCTCATGCCATTGGACTCAGCCCAGCGGTCCAGCCTGTTCAGATCCCTTTGCAGAGCCTCCTGACCCTCCAGCAGATCAACACTTCCACCCAGCTTAGTGTCATCCGCAAACTTGCTAAGGGTGCACTCAATGCCTTCATCCAGGTCATTGATAAAGACTTTGAACAGGGCTGGACCCAGCACTGAGCCCTGGGGAACCCCACTTGTCACTGGCACCACCTTTGCCTCCCGATGATCCCATACAAACACCCTCGCTCTGTGCCTCAGTTTCCCTCTCTGTGGTTTGCAACCACCCTCCTGGTGAGCTCCCTGACAGGTTGGGAGGGGAAGCATTGCAAGTGCTACCACACAAGTGCTGCCCTGGGGAATGTGCAGGAGCTTGTGCTAGCCCCATAGCAGGAAGAGCAGAACTGGCCTTAGCACTGAGTGTGGCTTTTTGCAACTGAGAAAACATAAATTCTGGGCAAAGGAAAAGAAATTACTCAAGTCAAGTGAAAAGACAGGTAGCTGGTGAAGTCACGCAGCTGGGGAAACAGAGGCAGAGACAAACTTAAATTTGGAATCAATTCACTGACACTGAAAACCCCATTCAGCAGAGGGTCTTGCCCACTCCAGTACTTCTAATTATTGCAGAAAGTCTCAGCTGCTGCAGGGAAGGGAGTCTTCCCCCTAGGACAGAGCCAGGCAGCTCAGTAGAATGGGAGCCTCACAGAGAGGCTACTGGGTGCTTTGCTCATTTAAAACAGCATTGTGCTTATTCATCTTTGTGCAATGTCCCTTATGATTGCACATGGCTGCATGCAATACTGGAGAAGTTAGGAGAAATTCAATTATATTGATTTACAGAAGAAAAAGACAGTAACAAATGTAATGGGTACTTGCTATTCCATATTTTATCGTGAGCTATTAAGATTTCGGTTTCTAATATCCTCTACCTTTAGTGCAAGAATGAAATTAAAACAATCATTTTCAGGATGAGGCGCTTCTCCATGCAAAGTCTAGAGCTGCCAGCTAACTAAGTGTCAACATACATAAATCAAGACCTCCTCAAATATGGGTGCATGTGGATACTTGATGGAAATCACTTGGAGAAGGTGCTTCTCTGTATACAGTATGTAAAACAGGCATCCCACTCATTGTGGAAATCCAGTTGTAGACTGAATAAATATACAGTAGGAAACTGAATCTGCAGAGGCTTCCATGCTTTGAAGATCCACCTTCTAATTTCTAAGTAGGTGACCAAACAGTCTACAGCAGGGAAATAGACAACAAGCATTAAGCTAAAGCAAACGGTACTGGTCTGTAGCCTGTTTCAGGTCCCAGTGACCAAACTCGGACTGATTTCAGGGGAGACTTGAAAAAAGAAACATTTTTGAGAGGGGTAACAAAAATCAGTCATCTAGACTTGAGGTTACTGGCTAAGAAATCCCTGGCATCTTCCACTGCGGGATATGCATATCACTAGTGACAGCTTAATGTGCTGCTGCCCTGCAGCTCCATTTGCACAACGAATAAGCCCTGAGCCTCTCCTAACTGAGCTTTCCTCCTCTGGCTCACCTTTCATCAGGAGTCACAGCACCATGGTGGCCCAGATGGAAGATCAAAGTGCAACCAATTCTCCAAACATCTTCCTTTCAGCAAGTAAAATCTGAAACCACTTTGTTCACAGTTAAGTTGTTAGCAGAGGAGCTTCCCTCCCCAATATTCAGATTCTCTTGTGGACACACGACCAAGCAGCTGCTCTTTCTAATACAGGTTGAAAGCGCCAGCTCTTTATTACAGGCAAGGGCTAAAAAACTGCTGCGGCACATACCTGTGTTGTAATATTGCTCTGAACAGAAAAACAATAGGATAAAACTGGCTTCTTGAGGTAGAGCATTTTTATGGTAACTGTGGTTTAGGAACCCTGCTCAGTAGTTGAGTGAATGACCATTTGTTTGCAGCATCTTAAGTTATGACTGCATGCAGTTTGTGGTAATTTAACAGAGTATTTATAGCCAAGGCTAATAATTTCCCTGCAGTTTTTCTTAGTTCCTTGCTATCATTTGACACCTTGAATGGCTCCTCCCCACCCACTGCTTGGGCCCAGCAGAGATGTGCTGCCAAAGTGGCAGTGATGCCTCCTTCAGTGCGCTCCTGCCTTGGCTGAGCGATGGGAACAATTTTTACCTAGCTAAAAAATTGCTCCCTGTTCCCAGAAATCAGTCTAGGAGTTGTACATCTCTCTCCCCAACTCAATCAATGCTGAAAGGCTTCCCAAAAGCCCACCATAAGGGACACCAGGGCAGCCTGCATCCCCTCTGCACGAAGGCTGGTGGGACCTCAGCACAGGCTCCCGTGGGACACGAGGAGGACTGCCAACCCACCCAGCCTTCCTCCAGCGAGCAGACCAGGGCTCACAGCTGTCTGGCACTTCTCCAGGCAATGCTTGCTTGCTTTTTAAAAGCAAACCACCCACAACCCTCTCCCCCGTGAGGTGTGACATGTCACAGCACTGGCTGAGTCTTTGCCAAACGTAGTCTCCCAGCCCTTGCTTTCTGCACAAAGCCTGGAGGCGCATCATGGTCCAAAAGCATCGGTGCGTGGAAAGTGGCTACTTCAGCCCTGGACATGGACCTTCGCCAGTACATCCTCTATGCAGAAGTTGTCCAAAGGGCTTGTGGTTTCTCCCAGCAAGCTTATCTCCCCTGGGTGGGAACAGCCAGGAGGGCAGCTCCCTTCATCAGGCCCTTCCTTCTACCCCAGAGCACGGGTTTCACACCTGTTTGGATGGATGAGTAGATGGTTCAGTGCCTCCAGCTCCTCAAGGATTCATCTCCAATGAGGCAGGTCATTGGGGGCTGGCTGTACTCCATCCCAAGTCTGGAACTCATTCCATGGATCCCTCCAACACCTTCAGACCATCTCTGGGGAAACAGGGGCTGAGGTCTGTGTGGAGGCTGGGCAGGTGGGAAGGGGCTCTGGGGCATCCCCAGGGCTGGGGTGAGAGGGGAAGCGGCAGCCGCACGTCATCCCTGGGGAGCAGAGAGCTGAGAGTTTCAGTGCCAGTTTCGAACACACATGCTTCTCACAATTAACCCTCTGACCTCCCAGCACACCCTGGGCCAGCCTGTTGCCACTGTTCCTGCTGTTTCCTCCTCAAGCAGTACAACAGAGCTACAATGCACTAGTCGTGTCTCCAAGCAGGATGAGGGAGCAAGAGGAGCTACGGGACTGGGTGATTTGCAGTATCAGGATGTCTGAGGCTGGCGGGGACCTCTGGATACCACCTGCCAACCTCCTGCCCAGCACAGGGTCAGACAGAGCAGGTTTCATTGTTGGGCTTTCTCTGTCTCAATGGGTGGAGATGCTAGATCCTCTCCGAGTTCGAGCATTTGGCAACTGGTAACATCCAGGCAGGCTGGGATTTAATCTCAGTCCACATCTGAAAATGTCACCAAAGCTTAGGCAGAGCTGATGACTTTGTCTTACTCCAGGTCTCCTCCTTTACTGTCCCCAGTATCCTCTGCAGTGCCCCTGGTCCAGCTCTCCTCCTTGATGCCCATGGGAGCCTTCACCACCATACGTTTTCATCAACACAGGAGACACTGTCTCCCACCTAGACCTACTCCCTCCTGAGTTCACCTTCCGTGTATTTGATAATTCACAGATTCAAATATTCTACCTTTTGCCATTTAACCTTTGTCAGTGAAGTTAATTTGCAGAGGCAGATTTTGAGCTCTTTGGGACAGAAACCACATTTTTCTAGTGTGTTGTACATAGTAACGGTTTCTATGTAATATTCCATAGAAATAAGAGTCTTTATAAGATGGGCTAAATATAACAGCTCTGATGAAGTTACCTCTAGTCTTAAACATAACATGCAGCCTTCCAGCTTGCACACGCATTGTTCCCCTTCATCAAAAACAGGGCACTAGGATGGCTGTTTTTCTATCCACCGCTTTATTGGCCACCTCTTAGGCCAGGAAGCTGCTTCAATACATCCTTCGCTTTTTAAATATCACACAGTGACCTCTAGCAAATGTCACAGTCCTCCTCTGCCACTTTCTCTCACCCAAGCCTCTTCCCAGCTGTGTCCCACCACTGTGGCCTCCTTGACCTCATCCCTGCCATTGCAAGAGCCCTCTGCCCCTGTGTTCCTTGGCATCTTGATCCCTCACCACTGCACAAATCTCAGTAGAAAACAAGTGTGCCACCTTTTGCTATGCTGATTTTTATTTCCAGCTCCTGTCTCTAAAAATGAGGAGATAAAGCTTATGTGAAAGAAAACAAAATCATCCCCCCAACCTCAGAATAAACAAAACTAAGCATTGCCTGGTTAGACAGGGCAGAAGTGAAATTTCCTTCTAAAAATCTCACAGCACAATAGCTTCATAGAATCATAGAATCACCAGGTTGGAAAAGACCCATCGGTTCCTCAAGTCCAACCATTCCTATCAAATAACCATGCCCCTTCAAAACGAATGAATCTTTAACAACTTCAGTTAATCACGCATTTGGATAAGTCTGCTTGGGTTGATTTCTGCTTGTGAGTTATACAAGATTGTAAGTAGCAACACAGCCATCCAGGTTAAAAACGTGCGATATCACTTCCAGCATTGCAGACAGTAATGCCAGACAAGGGGTTCCTGCCCAGCCTGAAGAGCAGAGCTCCTGGGATCACTGCACCCCAACGTGTAAAGTTACTAAATGCATTTAATGGAACCATTTGCTTCAGTAGCTGCAGCGTGAGGGCAGGGGAAGCTGCCGGCAATAGTTTGTTGTCTCTAGCTGCTTATCTGGAACCCGAGTCACAGTTGGCTGTTGGTGCAGAACTGAGAAGTGAAAAGATACTCAAATGAAATGTAGCCGGCTCAAGCACTGCTTTAGCATTTCACTAATGGGGTACCTCACTCAAAATCGCTTACAACTTCTGGTACACCTGCCGAGGGAAAGAGCACCCCAGAAGTTACAGTCATGCTACAGGTGGCACAAAAATAAAACAGCAGCACAGCTAAAATTGCGTCATGATAAGTGGAGGGGGCAGGACACCCAGTATCTCTACTGTGCATTTCAGGCTCATAGATAACAAGAACTTGCTTTTCCTTTCCTATGTGCATCCTCTTACACTGCAGGCAATGTTTAGAGAACCCAAATAAAACAGGGGGTAACTGATGATGTGCCACTGCACATGCAGTAGTGGCACTTACTATTTGCACAGAATTGCTGTTACTGTGTAAAACTGATGTCATGCTCTTGTAAAACAAACCAGAGACCCCATCTCACACTCCTTTACTAGAGTACGTACACCTACTATAGGCATGCCCATAGAACTCTACCTATTCTACAGGTAGACTAGGTGCACTCCTTCTCCGTACCCAAAGGATGTGCTGGATGAACAAAGGGAAAATTCCTTTAAAGTACTCATTTTGCATTCCCTGTGAAGGCCAGATCCAGCCAACAGCATGCTGTACCGCATGCATTGCAATAAGCTGAAGATCATTGTTTGGCAGGAGCCTTACCAGCAGACTGCCAAGCTGTCCAGGGGCTGGTAACAAGAGACCTGGCTGCTTCTGGCTAACCCTGGCATGGCTGGGACCCGTGGATCACTGTGAGCTGTTCTCCACCATGAAGTGAGCACCACTTGATCCAGGTCATAACGCCACTCTCATCGGCAGCAGTGACTGATGCATCTGGCTGCATCTCAAGTCACAGCTAAAAGCCTCTTGGCTGGGGTTGCTTTATACAGTCCCCCATGGGGTCTCTTTACAAAGGGGAACCAGGCAGGGTGGAGGCTGATGTCAATGATCAGCTGGCTGGCTCCTGCCTGCCCTGGCTGGTATTCCTGCTAGAGGGATGCCCCAGGGCATCTCAACTTGGGATGTTAAAATTCCAAGCAATGGGTCAATTAACTGAGCTGTCCCTGGAGCTCTGCTCTTGCCAGGGCACCTCAAAGGTGTTCTTTCAGTAGGACCTGACTGCCTGCCAGCCCCAAGGTCTCTGCACTGGGGCTGCAACTTGACTCTGAAAAAAAAACCCAAACCCATGCAACATTCTTATTTTCTGTTTTACCATTCTGAAACACTGCTTTTAACTCAAGTGGCCAGCTGTGCTCAGGCGTCACCACCAAGAGAAGGCAGCTCGCAGCTCAGCAGCTGTATCCACCGTGGCACCAGCCCTGCTGGAGAGCATGGACACACAGCCAGAGGCAAGATCTGCACCAGAGGAACTCCAGTAGAGGTGGGAGAGGTGATCTTCTTCCTGCTTTGCTCTCTGTTCTGTCTTTTCTCCTTTTATTACTTTCTTTCCTGCTGTTTTCTTCCTCTTCTCCCCTCGGTCACAAACTCTCCCTTGGTTTCCATCAAAGCCAAGTGGGTCCAGCCTCTGACATGTGCAGACCCTAGCACTGAAGTAAGCTCTGCTTTTTCTTGGGGAGGGAGCATCACCTCCCCCACTAATGTTGGTCCCCAACCTCTGCATCTCCATTTCTCTCCACAGCTTTTTACCCACCAATGCCAGAGATCATGAGCTGTCTCTGTGAGGTTAGGTTTGGAAACCATGGGCAGACACCCATGGTGGCAGGGGACGGTCTCTGGCTGGGTTGCTGGAGCAGAGCACTGAGGATGTCCAAGTCAAATCCACAAGTCCCTTCTGGGTGCACATGGGCACAGCGTGTCCCTCTGCCCAGCTGTGTCTGGACCCGCAGCTCTCCCTTCCCAGGTCAGCATCCTTACTCACGTCATCACCATGTGCTCTGCCTCCAGCTTCCTCAAAATCAGGTGGCATTCACAGTGATTTATTTGGAAGTACCTATATCCTTCATTCCCAGTGTTTCACCATGCAACAGTGAGCAGATGCTCTTCATATTCAGTTTATCAGAAGAACTTCTTTCATTAAATCCTCACCAGAAACCCTTCACATTATCCACGCTGCTAATGCATTAATCCAACGTGCAGTCACCAACAAATTCAGATTTGTTGCTAGCAAATGTGATGAAATGCTTGGCCACTGATGCACCCATGATCTTGTCTCCTGCATCACAAGGAGTTAGTGCTTTCCCCTTACCTGCCACCTTCTCTCCCGTTTTCCAGGATGCGCAACAATTAATCATGGATGGGGGAAAGTGCTCCTCTGCTCTTGGAGAGGGGAAGAAAGCAGCTGCAGGACATTTCTAGCCCAAGTAAAAAGCATCAGCATAACAGTCTGGCATCAAGTCATTACCCAGAAAAAATAGCAATGATCTTTCCTGCAACACAAACTGGAGCTGGCTGGATATTTGTCAGGGTTTTGGCATGTGTGGGTTGGGGTTGGTTGAGTTTTTTAGCTTTTATATAAATTAACTTAGAAATGGAAAGCAGAGGTGCCTCTTTTATAGTAGCTCAGCTCAGAAAATGTTGATCTGCAGTTTTTGTAAGGATTTAGGTGATAATGCTACTCTTGCTTTCACTGTAGCAGCTCATTTCTAGGCCACGGGCACACTGGTTTGCTTCTCTTTGCTAGTTTGTGAGGGATACATCATATACATACACACACGTATATATATGTATGTTTGCTTGCTTTCACGTTTGTATTTCAGAACTCCTTTTTTCTCCCCAGGCATCCTTATTGACAGACTAGTAAATACTACAGCATCTCTTTCCCATGGATTAGGAGGGCTGCAACTATCTGTTCAAATACTCAGAGTAATCAATTTTTTCACTGCACATAATAGGGAGAGGGGTGAGAAAAAGCATCATAACATACGATGGGTGATCAGGCAAGGGAACAGCATGTACACAAAATGCTCTGTAGTGGCTCTGGAATTACGTTGTGCCTGTTTCTGAAAGCTTAATTTGTCGTTTCAGGATTTTGTGTACCAGAGGATCCAGCTGCAGGCTTGATTCATTGTATTCCCATCAGGGCAGCTCACAGAAATAGTCTAGGAGGTTAATTGTATACCAGCACTGCAAGGTATATTGTTTTCAGGAGGCCAGGTAAGAATGGGTTTATCAAAAAGGGGCGTTTCAAAGAAAATGTGCCTGTAGTTCTGGAAACAGAGTTAGGATTGAGGTTCTTGGGTCAAGAGAAATCATGGAATCATAGAATAGTTTGGGTTTGTGATGGGCAGGGACACCTCCCACTAGATCAGGCTGCCCAAGGTCCCATCCAACCTTGCCTTGAACACCTCCAGGGATGGGGCAGCCACAGCTTCCCTGGGCAACCTGTGCCAGCACCTCACCACCCTCATTGTGAAGAAATTCCTCCTTATGTCTAGTCTAAATCTGCCCCTCTTCAGTTTATATCCATTGCCCCTACTCTGATCACTTTGTATAAAGTCCCTTTGTATAAAGTCCCTGTTCTAGTCTCCTCAAGCCCCTAAATATCTCAGGATGCCACAGGCTGGTCTCCTCTCCCAGAGACAGCGTTGCCTTTGCAAGTCCTGTGCTGTGATTTGGGACCAGACATTGGAAAGACAAGTAGATTTGCAGGCAGGATTTGCATCACTGATGTAGTACAGCTGCAAAGCCCCATGCTCTAGGCAAGACCAAAGCAATGCGACTTACTAAAACTCACTGTTTTCCCTCAAAAAAAGTAATCTCTTGTCTTTGTCACAGTAAAGTTACCCACTGACACATTGCGCTTTGAGAGCACCGGGCATCAAGTGGATAAAACTGACAGGGGTAAGGGAGAAACGAGATATGAAATGAAATAATGGATTATAACACTTGTCTCTTGCCTTTGAGAATTTGGAAAATAAGAGACAGGAATATGCTTAGCACCAGAAATACCATCAAAAGAGGCTCATGCAAGATTTCATTTTTATGAAGACATGCTCAAAAGGAAGACAAGCAAAGTGTGGCTCTAAAACAAATATAATTTTTCACAGTCAAAAAGATTAGTCTTGCTCTATAGTGTACAGCTAAGTGGGAAGAGCTAGTTATTAGGTGACGCTGGAAAAGAAATAGAAGAACACTGCAGTCTTAAAAAAGAATTTAAGGGATATCACTTTCATATAAAGACAGACACTTCTGCGGTCTGAGATTTACATCAAACCCACAGCGTAGTGAAATGCTTAGTTTAAGGCTAGATTGCAAGGGCTATCAGAGACACAAAGCTGGAAAAGAGTCTGCTAAAAGGGCCCCGTCAGGATCCACTATTGCTGCCGATGACAACTGCAAATCCTGGCAGGAAAACCATGGTGGACTGAGTGAGCAAATCCCATCCCCAGGGACTGGAGATGCAGAGCCAGAATTGCAAGACCCACAAAAAGATTTGAAAAGCCTGACATTTCCCAGGAAGGGCAGAAAGAGTTTTCCATGCAGCGTGGAAGTACACACCAGCTTCTGCAGCAGCTAATCCTGTAGGCAAATCTGCTGCATCTACAAGGACATGGTGAGGACCCACAAAAACATCCCTTGAAAGAAACCCCAAAAGTCCATCCCTGCCAGGAGCAGATCACCTCAAAGTTGAGGAGGGAAAACTACTCACTGTGATTTCTCAAGACTCCAAGGCACTCAGTGAGCGAAACAGTGTGCGCATGAAGGTCTCTTGAATCAAACACTCCTGCAAGTGGATTAGATGACGTTTCCATAAAAAAGTCTAAAAGAAAACGTAAACGTGATCATTGCTGACCAAGTGAACTCAGATATCACAGCAGGAACATAATGTCTATCGCAGACAGAAGCAAGCTTAGATGTCAGAGGAAAACAGGATATTGAAGAATTTGTTTTAAGTAACGAGCTTCTGTTCCAGGGCTGAAAACCTCTTAGACTTCAGTGTTTGGGTTTGTCGTGCATCTGCACTGCCTATCCAGGGTCCCTCACAGGTTAAGGAAGGAGAATGGGCACCTCTGGGATGCAGTTCATCTTAGAAGCAGATGACACGAGTAGTATCATAGATATGGGTATTTTTCTCCACTGGATAAAAATTGAGGCTTTACAACACAGGTATCTTACACATGAGCTCATGGGATTCATCTTACCTTGCTGAATGAAAATTCATGTTATAGGACAGGAGCTTGCAAAGATAAAAATAAAAAGAAGCAGAACTAAAGAAGAAGAGAAAAAAAACCTAACCAAAATGAAATCCCAATTCCCAGTAGCAGGTGAAGGCGATACAGAAAGCGATACCTCTAACATAAAATGAAGAAGAAATAGAATTGAAAAAAACAACCCTAAGCTAGTGTTTCTGAACACAGGGAAGGAAGCCAGATTCACAGGCCAAGGCTGGCACAGGCCTGCTTATGGTGGGAAAATATATATATTGGTTTTGGATCATTGTTCTCAGAATCCCAAAGTAACATTATTAAAGATTACAAACCAATAACCATGTTGCCTCCTGTCTAAAATTCTACCTGCCGTTCATAGCATAACAACTATGGAAGCAACAGACAACAAGATACATCGAGTGTTACAAGAATGAAGTGTTTTGGGGGAAAAAAATATTGAAACTCCTCTGGGCCCAAAGCAGTTTGGCTCAGTCTGGGATCTCCAGCTTGTCCACCTGGTAGGAAGCGATGTTCACAGACCCAGCCCAGCACACAAATGTGTAATGATGTATTTGTTCTGGGTGCTTAGGGGCAGCAGGGTGCACAATTCCACCAACCTCGTGCCTCTGAAGGGATCACCAGAGGGACCAGACCTGTAAGAGGAAGAGGAAACCCTTCATCAGGTTCATCTAGAAAAAGAGGAGATGGCAGCTTTGGCTCTCCAGGCTGCAGAGTGAGGCCAGCTGAGTTCATTGCACCAGGGAGGGGGCTGAGAGGGCAGCACAGGGACACTTGGTGTGCACAAGATCAAGAAAGTCGGCACTGAGCATAACCAAGTTGTGTTCAATTGCTTTCTCAGTGCTATGCAAGGAGAAGGACCTGGGGGTGTTGGTCGACAGCCGACTGACCATGAGCCAGCAGTGTGCCCAGGTGGCCAAGAAGGCCAATGGCATCTTGGCTTGTATCAGACACGGCGTGACCAGCAGGTCCAGGGAGGTTATTCTCCCTCTGTACTCGGCACTGGTGAGACCGCTCCTCAAATCCTGTGATCAGTTCTGGGCCCCTCACCACAAGAAGGATGTTGAGGCTCTGGAGCGAGTCCAGAGAAGAGCAACAAAGCTGGTGAAGGGGCTGGAGAACAAGTCTTACAAGGAGCAGCTGAGAGAGCTGGGGTTGTTTAGCCTGGAGAAGAGGAGGCTGAGGGGAGACCTCATTGCTCTCTACAACTACCTGAAAGGAGGTGGTGGAGAGGAGGGTGCTGGCCTCTTCTCCCAAGTGACGGGGGACAGGACGAGAGGGAATGGCCTCAAGCTCCACCAAGGGAGGTTCAGACTGCACATCAGAATAAAAATTTTCACAGAAAGGGTCATTGGGCACTGGCAGAGGCTGCCCAGGGAGGTGGTTGAGTCACCATCGCTGGAGGTGTTTAAAGGATGGGTGGACGAGGTGCTGAGGGGCATGGTTTATTGATTGATAGGAATGGTTGGACTCGACGATCCTGGAGGTCTTTTCCAACCTAGTGATTCTGTGATTCCTTTAAGGCAGTGGGGCTGAACTGCAGTGTCCCAGAGCAACGTAGTCAGAGCAGTTTTGTGAACAGTAAGAGTTTGCAGCCAGAGACAAGCAGAAAATGTCTTTCTACACCTGGCAGGAAAGTTTTTTTAATTTACCTCTTACAGTAAGGTGCACCCGAGTTATTCCCCCAGCCAGACAACTGCCCCCCCACCCCCAGCACCCTTCAACCACCACCACCTGCACGTACTGCCTGTGTGAAGCAGCTGTTACCAACACCTGGACATCTGCATCTGTACCTCTGTCGCCGAGGTACCCGGAGAGAGCCAGCCAGTCCCACAGGGCCAGCACTGCCAAGGGGCTGAGCAGGCACTGCAGCCTGCTCTAGGTCTCCCTCCAGCAGCTCCTTCATGTCCAGAGCATTGCGACTTCCAGGGTTTGCTGCAAGCTTGACATTCACGTTCAGAAACTGAGTATTTTTAGCCCTTGGCAGAAACACAGGAGAGGATGGAGGAAGGAGAGGGAGATGGAGAAGAGTTAGATGCTGTTCCAAATGCAGTGAAAACTACAGAAAGACAACCTAATCCAGCAGAGGTAGAAAAGCTCATTTACAGCCAAGCTCATTTTTAGAGTGGCAGCCACCAACATCTACTAATGGCAGTAAAAGTCCTCCCACTTCAGCTACATATCAACTCCTGTATAAACTCACCCAAAGGCTGACAGGCATCCTGGGTTGGCTGTTTCAGTAAGTTTTATTGCTTCAGCACTTGCAAAGGGAACATATTTGTCTCCCAGATGGCTAAGACCCACGTGTAACCTGCAGCTTCATCTCTCCCTGGGGTTTAAGACCCTCTGCATCCCCAGCTGACCCACTGATGCTGCCCCACACCCTCAGCCCAGCATGCACCTTCACAGCATCTCCACCAAGCCCCAGCTTCCCCACAGAGGACACCACCACAGCAGCCATCCTACATTTAACCTGACTGGGTGGCTCTCTCAGGAGAAAGGCTCCAGCCCACCAAGCCCAGGGCAAGCTTCACCTGGAGCTTGCAGCATGGGACGAGGCACCCAGGGCACTTCCAGCAGGGCAGGAGAACAGCTATAACTTCTGCTAAAACTCCTCTGCAGAGTACTTGAGATGCTAATGGGTTTTAATTTTCCATGAATTTACAAAAGCAGTAGCTGACAAAACTGCAGATGATTGTTCACACTTCCTCAACTAGTCTAACATTTATTATATTTTTCAAACAGACATTAGTATTAATTTAATCTTGCTTTTTTTTCTTCCTGAAGCAGGCTATAATTAAATGTCCTTTTCCTGTGACATTTTCTGGGATACAGTGAGGCCAGGTCATTTTTAAAGACTCATTCAGTATAACTAGCATTTCAATTAGTGTAAGTGCATGAAGTAAACATTAAAAAAACCAGCCCAGTTGCTTGAACTCATACATATGGGACAGTTTGATTTTTAATTGACTGCAGGTTTTATTTTTTTAGGGAAAGGAAGTCTGACTGAGGGATGGAAGTCCTAGCAAAGTATGCATGTTGAAGGATACTAGATTTCTTTTCATTTTCTCCTCAGAGCTGTATTATATTTTCCTTTCCACAGCTGAAGCTTCATGTTGACATTCGTCTCTCTGCTGCTGCCCTTACTTGGGGAGATTTTCACGTAGGAAATTTCCTTCTGAGCAACACCATTTCCCTGAACAAAGCTTCTTCTCTTTTGGTCTGTCACATCAACATGCCTGAGCATGGATTGGCAAAGACGTGTGATATTTTCAATGGCTTTGCTTTCCTCTTTAAAAGCAATCACAGAGAAATAGGCTATTCTCATTCATATTTTTCAGGGAACATCTTGGGGGAAAAAAAGCCTTCTCTGGAGGTTCACAGATCCCAGCTGTCTGCTGAGAATGAAATCATTAAAGCAAGAGCCACATCTTACTGTATATCAATGCAGCATCTCACACAACAGACCCCTGACCTTGCTCAGGGTGCTGGGTAGGAGGAGGCAGTGCTGCGCTGCAGCAAGTCATTGAGCCTTTAATAACTTGTTCCAAATTACCATAGGAGACATTAAGGAAAGGGACATTTAATTACAGTTCTCTGTTAGAGGGGAAAAAAAAAAAAGAAAGCACAGTCATTTTAATCCGCGTCCCACAAGTGTGGATAAGGAAGAACATCTGCCATTTAAGTTTCCTTTCTGTACTGCTGGTGACCAAACCAAAGGGGTAGAGGGAGAGGATGCTAATCCATGGGCTGACAGTTTGCCTCGGAGAAGTAAAGTAGAAGGCTCAACTTTTCCAGCCAGATATAAAGTCACTTACAATACAGCACTTGCAGGCTGCCCTGCTTGGAGAAAGCTCCCTGTGGTCCCTCATGCACCTGCTGGTTGCACAGCTCCATGGCCGATGTGTCTATAGGAAGGTTCTGATGCTTCTGAGCTTGGTTCAAGAGCCACAGGGAGAAACGACTTGTTCAAGATGAAGAAGCAGTCTTGGGACAAAGGTGAAGCCATGCTTTCCCTGCAGAAGGTGGAGGCGTGGGGGCTCACGTGAACAGCCCCTGAAGGGACGGCTCGAAAGGCTCCTAACACTGCATCAGCAGCCGTGAGGAGCGCTTCATGCAGATACCTCGTCATCAAGTAAACCAACTAGGCTGCAGCAAGTCAGGCGGCTCTTTGGCCCTAATTAAACGTGGGGACAGTGCTCCAGAGGAAACTCAGTGTCTGCGCCACTATTTCTCTTCCTAATACTACTATTACAACACCAAAATTAAGCATGATTACAAAAGCCAAGAGTATTTCTAAAATTAAATGAAATACCAGTAAGTGCCTACATCTGAAATGCAGCATTTTGTCTAACACTACCAGCCGAATGAAACGCTGCACTGCTCTCCTCGCTGTTCCCAGAATAAGCACAGTGCATCTCCAATTGATTTACAAGTCCAATCGATTACTCATTTTGTACCAGGCTTTGCAAATTCCTCCCCCAGCACAGAACACAATTTTTCTCCATTGCTGACAGACGGCAGCAGACTGACTCCGATAAATCCCACTTGGTCAGAATCGAGCATCTCCATAATCATTCCTCCTAACTGACTGACTGAAACACTGCCGGCACTGCAGTTTCAGCAGCTGCATTTATCCTTCCTTTAGACTCTTCCACAGACCTTTCCCATTATTTCAGATGCTGGTGATGCTTTCCTCAGCTTAGGTGCAGAGCAATCCTCTCCAGCAGGAGATTTGAACGCCATCACCTCTGGGAGGAAAGTCACTCCTATGAAAGGGTCAAACCAGAAACATCATCTGCTCCCAAGGGGAAGCAAACATCCTGCTGCCCTTGCCCCACTTCAACCAATGGCATTTGGCTTGACCTGGAACCCAACAGACTCTATGGTCAGGGCGAGATCTGTGAGCAATTTAGCAAAATGTTTATTTTTGTACAATTGGTTACTACAGTTACTACACACTGACAAGTGTCCATAAGGTGACGTTAGGCTCTTTTCTGTAGCCATTTCCTTCCCAAATAGTCTGTCCAGGTGCTCTTATTAATAAACCCCCAGCCACAGAATCATAGAATCACCAGGTTGGAAAAGACCCAGCGGATCATTGAGTCCAACCATTCCTATCAAACACTAAACCATGCCCCTCAGTGCCTCGTCCACCTGTCTTTTAAACACCTCCAGGGAAGGTGACTCAACCACCTCCCTGGGCAACCTGTTCCAGTGCCCAATGACCCTTTCTGTAAAAAAGCTTTTCCTAATGTTCAGCCTGAACCTCCCCTGGTGGAGCTTGAGGCCATTCGCTCTTGTCCTGTCCCCTGTCACTTGGGAGAAGAGGCCAGCACCCTCCTCTCCACAACCTCCTTTTAGGTAGTTGTAGACCATGCTCGATATTTGCTGACAGGACCCACAACCAGGGGTCCGTGCTCACTTTTCTGGGAACGGAGAACCTCATCTCCCTCTCCACCCCCTTTTTTTTTGTTTTGATTGAACTTGCAACAGGTGGGTACCAGAGATAAACAGGAGGAAGACAACAAGTTAAATGCCAAAGCCAACCTGCGCGGCATGTTAATGAGGCTCCATGCTGCTGTGCTCACCGGCAAACCATTTCTCCATCTCTCCCTACGGCAGCAGAGAGGCAGCACAGACAGCACTGCAGGGAGAGCAAACCCATTAGCATTGCCTCTTAGATAAAGGCAATATCTATAAAGCTCCTTGCGGCAGGGAGGAGGCAGCACTCCTGACCTGCTGGGCCCCTTGGAATCCTCAGGAAGGGACATGGGGACTGGAGCCTCCCCCGTCCCTTTCCTAGAGGAGTCTAAACCCAGCTCCTTGCCCCTCGATCAGTTTTGCCGCAAGATATTTGTGTCCCCCCAGGCCTTAATAGAAAAACACATTTTTTTTAATCAGGGACTTCTCTTAACTCCTGGGGCCTCTTGCCTGGACTTTACCAATTAGAGACAGAGTTGCAGACTTGCTCTTATTTTGGATTTCATTTTTTCAGTTGAATTAGTTCGGGGATCAGAAAATGAATGAGCTTAGCTCAAGTCCCACAAGCCAGCTTTTCCTCCAGGCAGCTAAAAACATACTGCTCTGCTTGCTAGACAAACATTTAATCACTTTCTGCATTCAGCATCCTCTGCCACGCAGGGAGATGGGCTCTTGCCAGGTTCCTCAAACACACAAAACTGCCACACATGTGCTTTTATTTCCCGCACAGGCTGTGGCCAAGGCACAAGGACAGACACACACAGAGAAAATCATCTTTTTTAGAAGAGAAACCTTCTAAACAGGATCAGGTTAAACAGGCTCCCCGACTTTCAGAGCATCTTCGAGGCCACTGTAAAATAGGTATATTATCAGATAGGTTCCCACTAGAAAATTCCTGCCAGGAAACACAGGAGAGGGGAAATTCACTTCCACATGTTACCAGTACCAAACACAACAGTTTTGAGAAGAGGGCAACATGAACAATTTCAGTTCTGTGAAGTTTATCTTTTTGTAAGGACAGCAGAAAACTGATGCTACTTCGTTTATCCAAAACGAGACTACAATGTAGGAGGCCCCTCACCTACAAGTCGCAGGTTGTGAAGAAGAGTCTGATAATAGTCTTTAACCCAACAGGAGGAGATGCAAGGAGATACACCAAGCCAAAAAAAAAAAAAGATGCTGGGTAAATTAAGACAGCAAAGGTAACTCGCTATTGAAGCAACTTGCTTAGGGACCTTGTGAATTCATCGTTGCTTGAAGTCAAACCTGGGCATCTTTCCAAGGCCTATGTTACAGCTCAAGAATAAATTACAGTTGTGACAGAGCTGATGCTCTGTAAGCACAGAGATATGATAAAGGCTGTGGAAACAGTCACATCAAGCGGAGGCCATCATGAATAAATTGGTATTCCTTATCCAATGGGAACTGCTGAAGTGTTTAGGAGAGGAAAGGGAAGAAAGGGGTAATCACGACAAGTTCCCACAATTGCCTGCATAGACGGTTGTCCTCTTGAGGCATCACCTCCCAAAGAAAACAGCACCACTTTATTCAGGAGGCTGGATGAGGCCCTTGAGCACGCCATGTCCGGCTTCCAGCCATAAACACGTGGCTTCCAAAGGCTTCTGCAAATACCGACGCTGTCAGGCTCAGAGAAATGCTGTCACTCCAGAACAAAAGCACCTTCTGCTCCCACCATCATCCTGCTAACCTGAGCAAAAATGGACTTGGTTTGTGGGAGCCTCTGTGATGCTGCTGCCCCAGCAGAGCTGAGGAGGGAAAGCTGATGCCTAACACATTGAAATGGCCACGGTAAATCAGAAGGCAGCTATGTCCCACAGCCACCCTGGGGGTCTGAACGGGGTCTTGGTACAGAGATCATCAGGCAGGTTCTCAGACATTTTAGGGGTATTCAAGTCTGAGTGTTGGGATAAGCCACACAAAACACGGCTGTGGGTCTTCCTGGCCTTCAAAACCTACAAGAATTCATCCTACTTGATCATTCATCACTAGACACATGGGTCCTTCCTGCCTTCCAGCAGAGCTTTGTGCCTCCCCCTCGAATTATACTCATCTAGACTTCTCTTGAGAGAAAATCCCCAAATAAATCATTTGTGATTCATAATTTATTCAAGCAGTTCCAAATCCTTTGGACTAGGTATTGCTTGGGTTGTCATCTGACAAGATTAATTGCTTTTCACAGCCACTGGGAACACCTTCCCCATCCTCTCCTCCTCAAAGCTTTACTGTCCCTAGCAAAGTACAGTCTGGAGGTGCCACCTGGCACTCCTGCATTGAACACAGGCTGTCAAGAAATAGTTTGTGCAGAAACACAACCAAACTCAAAGTTTCGCAACAATAAAGAGTGCAGCACATCTGTCACTCAGCTCTGCTAATGAGTAATTCCCTTTGCTGCCTTGTTTCCAGGACATCATCAAGAGCTAATTTCTAGCCCTACCACACAGCCTGGGCTGCAGAAGGGCAGCCTTTTAGCTTCAACACTGGACAAGTGGATTAATTTAAGAGTAGATTTGCTATCTTTGAGAAGCTGGAGCAATTTGGACTTACACCAAGCTTCACACTCAAAAGATTTTTTTTTTTCTTACAAGTTAGGTAGGAGGGAGCAAAGAAGAAATGCAAAGAGACATCCCTGGCCCTTCCTCCTGTAAGCCCTACGGATTCTGCCCAAGCTTCTGCTGTAGGCAATATTTAAGACAGCAGCACAAGCCCTGCCCAGCTTCCAACCACCAACATGTGGCTTCCAAAGGCTTCTGCAAACGTTAAGCAGACACTTCAGGACACACAGTTTTCACATACTAATTTTCTTAAATGATGTTACTTTGTCTTCACAACCGGGACACTTAAACAGAAATCATAAACTGAATCTCATAGGAATAATTAGTAGACGAAAAATAAACTGAGCCAAGCTAGAGCCACACAGGCAAGTGGCCCTTGGGGTCTGCCTACAAAACAACTCATTTAGAATCAAGAGTCACACGCTGGGGAAATTTGGACAGCATTCTCCAAAGCTCCAGCTATTCCAGGAAAACAACCTGGAAACCACAAAAGGCTGTCATGAAAAATAGACTTTGGGACATGCAGCCAGACCCAGCATGGAAAACAGACCAAAGTGTTGATCCACTACTCGGGAATGGCCTTAGAGGTGGGACCGTGGCAGAGGTCCCAAGCCCCAGTTCCCTCACAGACTGTGATGGTGCTTCCACTGCTCCTGACATACATTCAAGGTACCTTCAGTTGATTTCTATATGCTCATGTTAGTCTGCAGCTAGAACCCAACCCATTGATCTTATTAACGAGTATAATATTAAGACACTCTTGTACTCTCCAGCTTTGCTCTGTACTTTGATTATTTCTGGAGATTTCCAGAAAACCTGCTATAAATACCATCATTGTCAAGTAACAAGCCAACACTAAGGGTAATACTGTAATCAGAGAACTTCAGCCTTCAGAAAGCAAATCCACATGGACATCTCTTTCCAGAAGCATCTTGCACCCAACCAAGGACTCATACCGCAAGTCTTTGCTACTCAAACACGCAGCCTCAGCCTCTGCAACATTCCTCCAACAGGAATAATAACCTTTAAACAATAACAAATTAATAAACCTTTTTTTTAATAGCAAAAATAACTCTTTGATACTAGATGACACATACAGCAAAACTCGTGTGTGTAACACCTAATTGGAGTGCACTGCCTATAATTGACATGGTAGCCATGTACTGCAAGGATTAGGAAATGCCTTCATCCTTAAGTACATCGCTGCTCCTCTACGACTATCTGACATTAACTAAGGGTTTTACCTCCCAACCACCCCCAGGTTGTCAATCCAAGCCCTAACTGGGCATTATTCTAGGACTTGGTCACCCACATCCTAACAGTTCCCATCTGCAGACATCAACACTTCCACACTGACATTACTCCCTAACCCTGAGCTCAGAGGTTAGTTAACATTGACTTAATTTTGGCAAGAATTAGCAGAAATTATAGTCTTGCTCCTCCTCCAAGAGCACGTTAATGACTCTCAGCAGTGCTGTGAGTCCTCCCAAGTGACCAGCAGTTGTTTGAAGCCTTTAGTAGGTTCTGAATTTTTAAGCGAAGATGTATTCTCCTGAGTGTCCACAGGGCATTAAGTAAACATTAAACTTTTTAGTAAAATGTAAAAGCATGGAAAACCATTTCAATTATTCAGTTTTCCTTTATACAGCACTGTGACCTCCCTCCCCCCTCCCACCCCAGGAGGCTGGAAAAACAAGAGTGAGTTTCTAAATGAAAAAAAAAAAAAAAAAGCACCTTTTTAAGAAAAGCATAACTTACTCTCCTGCATTTTGGCAACCTTCAAATTCAAGAACTGCAACAAAAATCATATAAAATCTCTTTGCTTCATTTTACTGATTACTATTTCTTATCATACCATAGCAAAAGCGAAACAGTGCAGGAGAGAAAACTGGACAACGTGCAGGTTTGAAGGCGTTGCCCTCTTGTTAACACATTATTTCTAGTGAAATCCTTGAGACTAACCAGTTTGATCCAGGAAATTACCATCTCCAGTGGACAAAATAAAAATCAGCGTTTCCTGAACGCAGCATAAATCCCTCCTCCAAGTCCTCAAAGCAGGTTCACCGACCTACAAGGAAGCAATTCAGAGGTGCCAGATGCTATTTTGGATCGATAAAGCATTGCTGAAGCCTCGCTGCTTCTCACCGCGTGCTGACGTGTTCCTTCATTAGCAAGGCACATCTTTCCTCGTCAAGTTTCAAGCTGCCCAGACACTAATAAGAGGCTGACAGGTAATCATTTAAAACTACATTCACTCTAACGTTATAAAGTTATTTACTATCCGCTTGGTCCAACCGTTACTGCAGACTATGTAAAAGCACCTAACAAGGCTTGGATTAGGTTCTCTATTATTTACTTAGTGCCTAGAGTTGGGGCATCCTCGGGGAGGCGGGGAGGGCTTGCAGTTTAAAGCATTAACACAAAAAAATCCTGAGAAATATGTATATAAAATATGTATATACATATATATGTGTGTATATATGTATATGTGTATATATATACACATATATATGTGTGTGTATATGTATATGTGTGTATATATATATGCATATGTATATTAAAAATAAGTTTTCTCCTTTTATTTTAAGATATTTTTCTCTGCACCTTGAGACAGGCTGGCAGAAGAGGCCCTCCTGTATTTTATATTACGGAGGCCTTAGGCAGAACATATTTGAGGACAGTGAAGATGCAAGTCAGCTCATAGTTATTTATTATGGATCTTTTTTTCTTGACACTGGATTCTGAGCCACATAGCTGGAGCCCTGGGCAGATCCCACTAGTCGCAGCTAACAACGCACAAAAATGAAACCAGGAGGAAGAGAAGTTATCCATCCACGCCCTGGGCTAAAGATATTGTTCGTAACAAATTGCTTGACAGGTTTATCTTTCTTGTGTGCACAGCACAATTCTCTTAAATTTCCTACTGCTAAATCCAGCCGTGGTTCTGGGTCACTCACTGAAAGTCAAGGCGAGAGGCTGTGATGGAGCAGACACGGGGTATCGCTCGCTTCCCGAGTTTGGCAAGGCACTGAACCCGGGGCATCCCAGGATTAATTGCAGAAATGGGAATCTGTGCACAAATACTTTTAAAGGAGAATCCCATTAAGCTTAAAAGTTACCTTTTCAGAATATTTCATAGAATCATAGAATCACCAGGTTGGAAAAGACCCACAGGATCACCGACTCCAACCATTCCTATCAAACACTAAACCATGCCCCTTAGCACCTCATCCACCCATCCCTTAAACACCTCCAGGGAAGGTGACTCAACCACCTCCCCGGGCAGCCTCTGCCAGTGCCCAATGACCCTTTCTGTGAAAAACTTTTTCCTAATGTCCAGCCTAAACTTCCCCTGGTGGAGCTTGAGGCCATTCCCTCTTGTCCTGTCCCCTGTCACTTGGGAGAAGAGGCCAGCACCCTCCTCTCTACAACCTCCTTTCAGGTAGTTGTAGAGAGCAATGAGGTCTCCCCTCAGCCTCCTCTTCTCCAGGCTAAACACCCCCAGCTCTCTCAGCCGCTCCTCATAAGGCCTGTTCTCCAGCCCCTTCACCAGCTTTGTTGCTCTTCTCTGCACTCGCTCCAGAGCCTCAACATCCTTCTTGTGGTGAGGGGCCCAGAACTGAACACAGGATTCGAGGAGCGGTCTCACCAGTGCCGAGTACAGAGGGAGAATAACCTCCCTGGACCTGCTGGTCACGCCGTTTCTGATACAAGCCAAGATGCCATTGGCCTTCTTGGCCACCTGGGCCACTGCTGGCTCATGTTCAGTCCGCTGTCGACCAACACCCCCAGGTCCCTCTCCTCCAGGCAGCTTTCTAGACAGACTTCTCCTAGTCTGTAGCTGCACAGGGTTGTTGTGCCCCAAGTGCAGGACCTGGCTTTTGGCCTTGTTAAACCTCACGCCATTGGTCTCAATTTGTATCAGTGAGACTTGTTGTACAACGAGACAACAACCAGCCACATGGCAAAATGGAATAAGCTTGAAGAACATCCAATTACTTTTCAGGTCGGAATTTGGTTTTTTATTATCTCTGTTGAATTTTAAGGGAGAACATTAACAGCACAACACACCGGTCAGAGATGCAAAGCTACTACTGGCATTAGAAAAACTGCCCCTAAAATTATACTGCAAAAAAAATCTGAAATATCTGAAAGTGATAGAAAATATACAAGAATAACATTTTTGGCAGTAGCAAAGAATGAGATTTCTTACCTGAACTGCCTCTTCAAGACAGGTCAGACACAGGGCCCAGAAGAATGGAAATGGGTCCAATGAGGTTCCCCCCCAATACAGATACATTTCTAGAGCACTTAATAGCTACCAAGCCACAGGGGAGCCAGTTCTGTCATCAGAGGTGGATTTCAACAAGCAATGAAAACTTGGGACCTTCAGGATGACATGGTTTTCTAGAAACTCCCGAAGTTTCCAACTCTGTTCCAGATTTGCCACAATATCTCATGGCAGGAAGTAGATTTAATCCTCTTTCGCAAGGAAAGAGCACAGGACAAGAGTGGAGACCCTTCCTGCAGGAAAGCCGGGCAGGTAATTCAGTTTTCAGTGATAGAGACTGACAAGTCTACAGGACAGAACACACTGCAGTTTGGGGAAACAAACAGAATCCTCCAAGCCAATTTTTCTTGTAAAGACCCTACTTCATCCTACCTGAGGGAGAAAACCCCTAAAGCAACGCCAAATCCTCAAGCCAACCCAGCAGGAATCTCTGGGAACACCCACAAGGCATGTTACTGCTCCCTTCCCAACAGTCACTGCACATGCAGGAAGGTCCTGGGCCTGGTACTAGGAGAACGAGGAGATGCTGCATCCCAACGGCAAGTGGCTTGGCAGCTGTGGTCCAAGGTGGGCAAGGCAACTGGAGCAAGTCAGGGGCTCTTCAAATCAACTTCTATACCCAGAAGAAAAGGAACAAATCCCGGACTAGTGACTCCTCAACACCACTACTCTCCAGGAGGAAGAAAACCAGCTGGCAGCAAGGGTGGACCCCACTGGCAAACCAGAGCTTGCCCAATATCCTTCTGCACCAAGAAGCAGGGAGCTGGGAAAGATCTGTGTTACGGAGTTCAGCTCTGTGTACTTTCAGAACTTAGTAACAGAGAGATTTGTCCCCAAGAACCACCTCAGTAAGGTTATAGACAGGCTGAAATCCTGCCTGGTTTTTCTCCCATCAACACTGCCCTTGTCTTAACCTGTGACACCCAGGGTGCCCTTCATGGAGAACAAACCCCAGTCCTCCTTCCATCTCCCCAAGCAAGCCAAGCTCACTGGGTGCCTTCCTTTCATTTCCATCTGCCCAGGCTCGTCTTCCAGAGGATGAGCTAGAATTGCATATAATACCCCAGAGGAACTTTTCAAAGCGTTGGTACGATGGTATTGATGTTTCTTCGCCTAGTAGGAGGCACAATGCCCAGTGCTGTGATGAGGGGTCTAAGTCCCTGCCCTCTCCTAGTGTTAAGCCCAGGCAGCCGCAGCACTAGCGTGGTTAATGCCCAGCTTCTACATCTGAGACAAAGATCTGAGACAAAGCCCTAGGCTCTGCCTACAGTCTGTAATAGAGAAATAAGCACTTTCAGGATATAATACATTAGATCAGTTTTCAACATCTAATTTAAGATGAAATTAATTATACCCTAGAAAAGCTTATTTCTCTTTATGGGATTCTGGACAGCAAGCGCAGGCAGTGATATCCATATCCACTAACGAATCCAGCACCTTGTGATTGACTAGCCAGGCACAAGTCTCTCTGGCAAACCCACTGCACTCATTCTTCTATTTTATTAATTCACCAAAGTCTCCTTTCCATCATGACTTATTGTAAATCTTCAATATGCAAGGCAGTAACAAGTCTGCAGCTGCCTAGATCTATTCATCTTTTTCTTTTAGAAATCAGCTCAGTTTTGTCAGTCACATAGTATCATCTGTCATTTTAAAAGCTTATTCAGGTCTTGCTAAGGCACACGGTTTCATGTGCTGGGTGTCAGGCAAACTATACCTGCTTTCCCAAGGTATGCAGGCAGGGGAGATCTTCTCCCAGTTCACACGTGCTGATTTTATTTCCATCATCCCACATACCTTCTCCTGCTTCACACCACCTTAGTGAAAACTGCCTATCCCAAATCCAACAGAATCATCAAGGCTGGAAAAGACCTTCAAGATCATCAAATCCAACTATCCACTCACACCACCACATCTAAACGATGTCCCAAAGTGCCCTGTCTACACTCTTTTTGAACACCTCCTTGGATGGTGACTCTGCCACCTCCCTGGGGAGCCTGTTCAATGCTTGTCCGCTCTTGCTGTAAAGAAAATTTTCCTAATATCCAATCAAAACCTCCCCTGCCGCAACTTGTGGCCATTTCCTCTCATCCTACCCTCTTCCTCAACATCGTTTCTAGCTCCAAACAAACAGAAGTGAGCACAATGCTTGTCAGTTCTGCTCTCACTCCCATTTCCTGACCTCACCTATGGAAACTCAATGCTTTTCCCCCATCTTGCAAGTCCTTGCCCTGTGCTGCCCTTGTTATGCTGGGCCTGCCACCTTCTTCCATGCGAATTTCTCTCTTTTCAGTAGGGGAAACTTCCATGTGATTTCTCCATCTTTGTTAAAACTTCAGATTACCTGTAAACTGCTGTCCTCAATATTTCCCTTGATAACTTCAGAAATTAATTCCATTAATATTCCACAGTAATTCTCTCCCTAGCCCTTCTGCAGCAAAAGCAACAATTCTTCTACCATTGTCAGCAGTTCCTTTGCTGAGGTTTGAGGGTGGTTTTTGTTTTGTTTAGTTGAGCTTTTGTTTGTTTTTTACAGACACACACATATATATTTTGTTTACAGTTTACTAAAAGCAAGACCACAAATTGCATTTGCTCTTATCAGTTCAAAGATGATTTAGGTGGATAAGCCACAGCACAGTTCAGAACGGAATGAGATCATAGGTTTGATATCCAGTTCTCTCTCAAAC
This sequence comes from Phaenicophaeus curvirostris, assembly GCF_032191515.1. Taxonomy (NCBI): domain Eukaryota; kingdom Metazoa; phylum Chordata; class Aves; order Cuculiformes; family Cuculidae; genus Phaenicophaeus; species Phaenicophaeus curvirostris. The sequence continues at coordinate 57,828,135 of NC_091396.1, read as the reverse complement.
ATTACTGTATCTTTCAGACTAGAAGTTGGTTTATGAAATAAAATCCATATTTACACTTATTTCATAAGGCTGATACTCAGCAATTAGATTTAAGATTTCAGCACACAAACAGCATCAACACCGCGTTCTTCCCTTTCAGCCTGAACTCCAGCTCATACCGGATCCTGCAAGACAGCTCCTATCCTAAGGGAGAAGTGCTTGGTGCTGCTATGTTGTTTGTATCCCACAGCTTGTAAAGATGGGAAAGGCTTGGGAGACCCACGCATGTGTTTGGGAAAAGAAGGTTTCCCCACATACACATATCCCCTCTGTAGTTAAGGTCCAAAGATTAATTAAGGTCAGACCTTGAAGTCTAAATTACAGTAGTCGCTGGGCTGGTGATACCTTAAAGACTTCAACACTGGAAGCTGTCAGATACAATTTGGTTATGTACAAACCAGGCAATAAGGAATATTAAATACAGCATTTTAACTCCATTCAGCATTAATTCCACACTGCATTTCTATCTATCGATACATACCATTAGTAGGTAGAAAAAAAGTTACTTTTTTTAAAACCATAGCATTACCACTACTTCACCTTTCCTTCCGGACTCCTCGGCGATTCCTCAGGCATGATAGTCTGTTTCCTCACCTGCTTAGGGTCCCCCATTGAAAGGGGGAAATTCCTTTTCTATTTCACTTTGGGGTCAGCGGGGTACAGAGGCAGTCAGGGCTGGTTTGTATTGAAGGGCCAGAAGATGTTCAAGTCAAATGACTCTGCTAAAAGAGTGGATTGCTATTTTACAAAACTGGCACTGTATTCTCCACCACCAGGAAAAATGTGCAAAGATGCTTTTCAGTAAGGAAACAACCTCAATACCAAAATCCTGTCTGTGCTTCCAAAACCCCATGCCTGTGTCTGCCCCCCTCACCCTTGCTTTACAGTACAGAAAGGCATGACTAACTCCTGCCCTTTATACACGACACCATTGTAAACAACCACAGCATCTCACCGTTTAACACGTGAGCAAAGCAGAAAATTTGTCATTCATCCTGTGCTAACACCCAAACTCACGAAGCACTGCTGGTACCTATTTAATATAACAAGACAACACAATGCAGCTGTCCCTGAACTGTCCTGTAACGTCTTGTCCACGTTTCTGCATTTAGTGCTCAGCACTCAAGAGCAGGCACCAGCACACAAAGTCAGAAAATATCACCTTCCTGAAAATCCCAGGGTCCAACGCCAGTACAAAGCTTCCTGCCAGTTCAAGCATCCGTGATAGCAACGCCTGCACACTCCTAAGCTTCAAGGGTAAAAAGTCACCTCTTCCCAAGTATTTTAAATGCATTCCTTTCATTTTAAATGAAGATGATGAACTTAAGCTGCACAAGCAAGTGCTAGCCCTTAGCATGCAGCAGACAGCAGTTTATTCTTCAGGTCTTCATTACAACAGCAACAAGACCACCAGGCAGTCTCCATATGCACCCTCCGAGCTGGTTTCCAGCTGTAACCCCTCAAAGACCAGCCAGCATCTCAGTCCCAGCACTTCCCAAACACAAGAGCTGCCCCTTGGCTGAAGAGGACAGCTGCGCGGCCAGGAGAAGGGATATGCTGGAGCAGCACAGTCTCTGCAGGATCACTGGCACAAGCTGCACCAGACAACTCCAGCTGCTAGCTCCCTACTAGCTGCTGCTTGAGCCCCGTAGGACTGGGACAGTCACCCTGCACTCCAAAGCCACCTACGTGCCAGCAATGCGATGCAGGAAGGGGCGAGCCCCACTCGCTGCTCCAGACCACAACTTAAAAGGCAGGGGATCGATTGCATATCATAACCACATGGTACATCAATAACATTTTACTACATATTTTATTACATCAATGGCTTGAAAAAATTTTATTTGATGTCAGCAAACATTGGAAATCATAGAAAAATGAATTATGTAGAATATCACAAAGGAATTTACCCCACTATAATTCCTCATACAGTAAAATAATTCAAAACCAAATGTTACTTTTCAGTGGCTAAGCAGTTTTATAATGCTATGAACATTCATCACAGTAAGGGTGCTGAATAATAGAAAACAGGCAAAAAAGACATTTAAAATATTACTTACAACAGCATTATTACAACATACTTTCTTTAAAATCCCAACGAGTATTTTATCACTTCAAAAGCTATACAGCATTTCCATTATATTTGCAAACTTAACCTTATACATCTTTTAAAATCTTGAAAAAAGTTCTTTTAAGCAATCTATAAGCAGTTAACAAAATTGATAAAATCTACATAATGGAATACTATACACTCCAGTATAAATTTTATTTTAGGAGAATATGAATGTAAACACTCAGTATTATACAACATGCATAGACTATACTGACCTTCCATCTTCTGAACTGTAACTTTCACTGCAATTGTGCTTTACTATCAACAGAAAAGCTGCATTAATCCAGGGAGTGGCAGAAAGTATTTGCTTTAGGGGCATTGCACAAGATCACTAGATTTTGACTTGCTAAAGACAAGCTGGAGCTAATAAAAATCACTTCTCTTTTTTTTTTTTTTAAAGAGCAACTATCGGGCCACTCATCACTGAATGGGCTATGAATTATTTTATACAGATTTGAAAAAGCAACACATTATCAGAAATATCTCCTGCAATATTTTTGCGTGTTATCAACTTGGAGATTTATGTCCATAAATCCAGTGATCGAGTTAGTGTAATGCACTGTTTGGCTCATATTTGGTGTGCAAGAATACCAACAGCATATTAGCGATTCAGAGAATAAAAACTGAAATTTAAAGTGACAATGAGCATATTTTAATACATAATGTTTCAGATGTATTTGAACAGGAAATAAAAAGGTTTGTCAGGACATTGCTTTTAAGAGAATAAGAGTTTTCACTCTTTTATTGACTATTAAAAGAAGTGTTCTAGTAGATACTCATGGGGTCTTCTGGTTGCAAACTTGTAAAAATATATTAAGAACTCATTATCCCCATTGGTATTAAATATATCAAGACACAACCATTGTGGTTGCACTACCGGTTATGGCTACTATGGTCTTAAGCATCTGATTGTACATTGTAGCTATATTGTTAAGCACAACTGAGGCATGTATTTTTTTTCCCTTGGTTATAAGATTATATTACAAAAACTGATCACTGTTCCAAACCAGTTAAACACGAATATTCAAGTAACAAGGTTGTTTTAATGGATAAGTGAAAAAAGAAGTTACCTAGCACTTTACACAACTACATAAAAATTAAATAGAACAAATGAAATTTGTTTATGCATATGCAATACACTTTTATATCTTTAAGATTTCTAAAACTAAAACTTAAACTATCATTTTATTTAACGATACCATATTTTGCACAATAACTTATACTTAGGAGAAATAATTTCCCATTTTCCACAAAATATATATAATTATGACATTCACATTGATAGTTTAAGAAACAAAATTTAAGTGAATATTCTATCTTATGCAGTTATCTTTGTGGACCCTTCTAATCAGAATGCAACCAGTTGATGTATCTAATGCTTGATCCATTTCAAAAAGAAAAACAGGGTCTTCACCCAAACAAGACCAAACCATTTAAACTTTCAAAAGCTAAAATGATTTTAATCGCATTTAAAAAGATAGTTAAAGAGAATGTAAAAAACTAAACGTTTAAAATACAGTGCTATTATATTGTATGTATCAATTACAATAAGATAGCAGTCAATTAAAAAGTAATTAAACAACTTTTTTATTCCCAAGTATCATGAATTATATGTTTCCCCCCACCCCTTGGGGATGAAGCCAAAACACAACTTTTCTGATCGTAACATGGACAGATTTGAGGGCAAAAACCGATTAAAATTCCTCAGAGGTAACTCAACTCGCCAGCAGAAGCCTCTCCTGATGAATTTCACCAGCTAGGATGGAAGCTGACACAACCCTCCCACATCGGCGAGGACCTGTCTCATGCATTGGTACCAGCAGGAGACTTAATACTAGAGAATTTCTTAAGAGCGGCGTTGTTGAACACCAGAACTGTCAGCTGAATTCACAGTGCTAACCGACCGTCTTTAATTCTAATTCACACTGGCTAACAACTAGTGTTCTTTCCCACAAAAGACTCCCAACTCCAACCGGCCCGAGTCTGAGGGCACGTCTGCAGGGTCATCATCAGAGCTGCCAGTTCACAACAGCAGCTGTAGAGATGCTGTCACAAACTTGGGATTACAGATTTCCAACAAAGAGGATGGAATAGCTCCCTTCCATCCTCCCATCACCTCACAGGATCTCTCTGGAGCTAACAGAATGAACCAGCTACTGCTCAGAAACAGCTGCAAAGTGGCTGAAACAGGCTCCACACTCTAGCTTGCCCCTGTCTGCTTCATCGTCTGCATGTTGTTGCTCGATTTCTGATGTTGAATTACTTAACTTGCACAAGGCCCAAGGCGACCACCTCAGTGGTATTTGTGGCTACCTCCCCTGCCCTTCCTTGGGTTGTGTCTACAGTGCAGGCACCGCTGGCTCTGTTAGCCAGCTGGCATTAGCCTACCTCATCTGGGTACAGAGAGCAGAGCCATCACAACACACAACACGGCACAGCCAGGCAGCTCAAACATCAGCACCAAGTTTGGGACCAGACTGAGCTTCAGCACCTCAGCAGGCCAGGACGTGGAGTAACTCATTTCAGGTTGTGGTAGGAGGCTGGTGCTGTACATAGCTGTGTGCCATCCTGGCTTCAACTCTCTCGTAGAGGAAGAGAGGCAAAGACACCTGGTGGTTCCTTCTAACATCATGAAATTAACCATTTTGTGAACGCTTTGTGACTAGTGTTATTTTGCAGCTTTCCACTGGACAAGAAGTAATACTGCTGCTTCTGGCTCCTCTCAACACTGTCTGCTCGGCAGTCAGCAATGACCTTGTTCAAGGTCCAAAGTCCTCATACAGGACTTTAAAGAACAGCTCCAGTTTCAGCCAGCTAGACAGGCCATAGCACAGGTCATCCAAGCAGAGGCCTGGGGATTTGAAAGCTGCATGCACCAAGTATTTGGAAAAGCACCTCTTAGATTTTAAATTGCATATTTTGGTTCAGAACATGAAAGCGATGTGTGCTTCAGAAGGGTTAAGATGGCCAACAAAATTAACCCAGTTGTTCTCCATTAAACTTCCGAGAGCTCAAAAACTACCTGAAGGTTGAATTTTGTGCTCTCACCCTTGTCCAGACTTCCAGTGGGAGAAGTAGTTTGATGTCTTTGGCAAACAGCGCTCTGAAGAGGAATGAAACACTGGGACAGAAAGTGACCTATGGTAGCCAAATGTAAAAAGGCACATATTCCAAGAGGAGAGGCACCACAGAAAGTTGTTTTGACTTAATCCCGCAGAGGATCAGGAAAAAGAAAGTTGTATAGCGCTCATTTAACAAGTTACAATGCAAATGCTGAATGCCAGGGGTTAAATAGCGTATCGAACAGCTTCAGGTTATGTATTCCCTTTTGCACTAAATAAAAGCCATTAAAATATACAGGAATAAAATAATCAATTAGGGAGCTTTCTATGAAGCAAGAAAACACAAATAAAGTGGGAAGAACTGCACAAACCAGAAGCACGATGAGTTACGTTTACAACCTTGGACTGACCGAACCGTAGAAATAACATTTCCTACCACTTTGCATTATTCAAGATTGTTTGTTAACGTGCCCTGTCATTTCAGAACAAACCTGACACTACTGGCATGTGCACGGGCCTCTCCTTTATAGAAAGCTCGCTAATAATAGTGTCGTCGTAAGAATACACAGGAAGCGGAGACCACAAGGCCATGCAGCAATACGCACTTATACCCTACGGACCAAGTATTATAAGAACTCCTACTGTGTAGTTACTGTGGGGCTGCTAAGGAGCTCCTTGTTTTGCAGGTTGGTCAAAATTTACAGACAGGTGTTACTGGTTCTAGAAATCCCAACGCTTAAGCAGGACGTTGATGAAATGGAGAGCTGAGCTACCTGGGTGCTTTTGAAAGAAAGTGGAGGCAGTATGGAGGAATGAGGGGAGATTAAGGCAGATGTAGCACAGGACTGGAAGCGTTTGCCTTTTTTTGGTAATAGCTGCTTGTCCACAGATATGGTGCAGATGGCTGTCTGAGGTTTGCTAATACCTGATATCCTGGATAACACAGTAGTCAACACAAATTGTTCTAGGCTACAGCACCTTCTCACGAAGCAGATGCATATCTGACATCAAGAACAGAAGTAGCCTGGAGGGGAGGGGAGGGGGGAGAAAAAGGAGACGTTTAGTTTAAAAATTAATACACATAAGCTTTCTTACATCTCCAGTTCCACGGTACTGAAAAACGGACAACTCTGGCACACAGGAGGAATCGCAGCTGCTTCCTCTATTCTGAGTCACACAGGGATTTTTGTTGGGAGTGTAAACATACAAGAATTAAGACTAGAGTTGAGGTTGCACTCTCACCTCCCCCTTCAAAAAAAAGAAAAAAAAAAACCAACAAAAAAGCAACTGTGGCCACTGTTATGAAAAAACAGTCAGGGAAAAGCCCAGAGCAGTCAGAGGCTGACGAAGCTTTTACTAGGCAGACAAGGCAGGCAGGGGAGAAAGCACCTGATGGACTTCAAATGCAAAGTCTTCTTCTGGCTACTGCTGACAGTCCACCTGATGTGACCAGCCTGTGCAAGTGCTCTCAAGAGGAGGCATCAGCCATACAGTACTGCACAGCTCAGGAGGGACCAGAACCACCCCTTCCCTATTCCACATAGCACTTATGTGATAATCCAGTGACATTTCACTTTGCCCCCAGAACTGCTCAAAGAGGCATCCAGTCAACACTGTGCTTTTGTTACCCCTGAAGGCTGGAACACCACAATTACAACCAGCCCGAGAGGCAATGTCTGATGTGCTCAGAGAGCATGGTGACCGTTATATGTCCACCACTGTGTCCCTTCCTTGAGTGTTTTTATAAAAAGCTGCAGGCTTGGTAGTTAAAATCCTCTCCATGCTGCCAGCACCCTCCTCCTCCCAGCACCCTCCTCCTCCCAGCCAAGACTTCATGAAGAACTACAAGCCACATGGTGCTAGCGTAAGGCATACACAGTATGTCACAGCTGGCAGCTCACTGCCACCCTGCCCGACTCCTGCCTCTGTCAGCCTGGTACAGGCAGGCTCTGTCCTCATCCCTTACTGTACTGCAGGGCACAGAGAACCACTTGACTCTTGCAATAGCTACCTTCTCTCTAGGGTGTGCAACTATTCCCATCAGCCTATTCTTTTGGTCCCCCTTCCACCACTCGGCACTTGCTCAGCTCCAGCCTTAGTCTGGGGCTGGAGATCCATCACTAGCCTGGGGATCACAACTGCTACTCCATTAGTCATTTCCCCCAACCGTGCTGTCACACTTCCACTCTCACTCCTCTTCCTGCTCTGCTAACCTGTGTGGGATCCTCACTGCTCCAGTACCCATACGCTGGTCCAGATCAGCACATTTCAGTTCCTGCTGCAACCATTTTCTTCCTATCAAGCGAGACTCCCCTTTTTTTGACCATAACTTCCAGAAGCAAGAGTGTATTTGATGCCAAGAAGAATCTTGGAGGAGAAAAGCTTTGCAGTGCCAACAGATATGACTCTCCTGGTCACAGGAAAAGGCAGTGACAAAAACTACCTGTCTTTCAAATGGGTGGCTAAGTACCATTACTTCTTTGTTCCAGCTCTCAATTCAGGAAGAACAGGATGATTTCACTCACACCTTTCAGAGAAGGTACTTTTTTTTTTTTTGAGTCTGGTTTTATTCATCTGTCATACTTTTGGATCTAGTCCCCAAATATAAGCATCTTTGAATAATATATTATTAGGATTTGTGAAGCAATACAGTTCCACTCTCTGATCGGGAACATACAAATGAGTCAACCATAATCAGGGCAACAAAAATACAGCACGCTCAGAAGTCTTTAGTCCATGTGAGACCAAAATTCACCTTATGCTGTTGACTGTGCTTGCATTTAGAAGACAGGGCTTTTGTGCCAAGCTGTCTTATAAAATTAGGCCAAAGGGAGTCCTAGATCAGACATTTTTAACATGCAAACCTGTAGTGAGGTTTTCTTTTGCAAGACTGTCAATCTTAAACTTTCGTACCTAACCCATACTTTAATAAATTCTACAGTCTCTTAAGTTAACTTTAAACACACATTGTCTTTGGAGAAGCGTTAACTCCGTGAAGCTCCATCAAGGAGAGGCCGTTTCTAGAATTTCTGTCTTCACAGAAAATGCTGTAAAATCAAAGAAACTTTGTCTCTAGGTTAGTTCCAGAGAGAATGGTTTCACACAATCGCCTTGTTTATAGCTTTCTTCCCTTCCCCCGAGTGAAACCACTCCAGTGTCAAAAATGGAAGAGCAAGCTTTGCCTCAGAAGACTGTACAGTCCCACAAAGCCAAACCTAGAACAGCTTGGAGAACTGAGTGCAGGGAAAACATCCAAGTGAGATAAAGATGTATAGGGTTTCAGCAGCAAAAGGAATTAAAATGTCCATGTGCTGATGAGATACTGATACTGTCAGAGGGCTGCAAATTATGTGATCTCTTTCCACTTTCATACATGTCTGGAATTCCCAATTCCCAAAATCAGTACTGGAATCTGTAAATCCAGAGGAAGTGAAATATGCTCAGATTGAAGATTGTCAGAAATGGCTTTTGCAAAGAGTACATACATATACACACAGAGCTATCTGAACTGAGCTCAGCTTGGGAATTTTATTTGACTTTTAAATTGGATTTACCTCATCTTCCTCTTCGGACATTTTAGTGGAATTATCAGGTGATTTTACAGGTTTCTGGCTATTGGTTCCATTTGTCTCCTCTTTGCCGTGCTCTGCCTCCCACTCCTGTAGAACTTCATCTATGTTGAAACGACGTCGATAATTTACAAAAAAGTTTTTCACTTGCACCACAGATTTGTTTCCAATCACATCAGAGATTGCCTGAAAGTCTCGGCCGTATTTCCTGATTGCTAACAGCAACAAAAAGAAAAACAAAAGCAATGAGTTGTTACCACAAATCAGGCTGAAGTTACAGGAAAAGGATCAACAGCTGAACTTCTGTCAAGGTTTCAAGCCTTCCTCAGATTAATCCAGAAAAAAAAAAAAGTCTGAACTGGGCAAGAGACACAGCAAAGACTAGCGCTGAAGAAGAGAAGAAAACAGAGGCATACTATAGGTATGCAGAGCCAAATCTAGAAGATCTGTATAAATCTGCCTACATGAGAAGTTATGCAGGCAAAGAGCAAAGCAGTGCCTACAGTTGTTTCAGTTTCTGAAAGCCTGGACAAGCAGAGATTATCTGCAAACATTCCTATGATACAGTTTATAGTACCCAGGGAGGGGGAGGGAGGATTCTGCTTCCTTGTTCAATTCTGCTCTTTGGGCATTAATATACAACAATGCCACAAATCCTTCATTAGCCACTGAAGGGAAATACAGCTCTGACATGCCACAGTGTTGATTATCACTACTTGAAATAGACTTGTACTGCCATACCTTGCACAGCAAGAAGCTGCTCATCTGTGGTCCAACGTGCATTAAATTTCTGAACAACCTAGACATCAAAAAAAATTAGGCAACTTCATTTACATAAGCAGCAACTTTCAGTTGTATCTGAGCTCATAAAAACCTCACAAAACCACAAGAAATTAACTGCTAGTAAAAATATATCATGCAGCAACAATGTTTTCAACATAAAGAACTGCATGTGGCATCCATTCAGTTAACTGTTACATATGCTGTGGCTGTAAGTCGCAGTAATACAAAAAGATAGGGATGGTCTAAGTAGATAACCAAGAGCCATAGTCTTCCAAAGCACCTACTTGTTTTTAATCACAGACACCCTGTGTAATCTTGGTCAAATTATTTCCAGCACAAGGTGCCAGAGCTGGGAGGAAAACAGCAAAAGCACCAAGTGCCAAGGGTCATTAACATCTCTCCCACATTTCTCAGTATTTAGAGAAAAGCAACTACCTCTCTCAGAAGGGCATATGGATACAACACTGAGAAAACACAGTAGATTCTGGGATACCTGTACTTCTGTTAGAAACCACTTTGATGTGTAAACATCACTCTTAAATTTCTTTTCATCTCCCACCTCCCATTTCTATTATGCAACAACAGTGGAGATGGTAATGGTCGAGTCACAGATAACTAATAGGACGTTGGTCCTAGTTTACTGGCAACACAAATAGCCCTAGTCTCTAAACACAGATTAGCATTCATCTCCACAATAAACAAGAGTAAAAAAATAACGCTACCTCTGGAAGTCTGTATTGTTCTATACCACCTTCAAGTTTTTCCTTGAGTGCGCTGTTTGTCTGTTTGATATTCTGAATCTGAAAAGAAAGTTTCATCCCTTTAGCATGGCTTAAAAATAAAATAAATAAATAAAACATCTTTGAACAAACTGTCTTCCAGAAGCCCCAGCAGGAACCCCACAAGCTAAGCATTTCAGTCTTCCTCACAATGTCCTTGTTCCAAAAAGTATGCTTGTTATATTGGAACAAACGAATGTAGGAGCAGCTGGCATATCAGTAGATCCCATTTGATTTACTTTATCCTGTCTGCAAGTTATTTGGAGCAAGAACCACCCCAACTTCCAGGTCTGTACAAAGCCCAGCACAAGAAAAAAGGCGAGCAATGAATCAAAGTCTACTAGAGAGCTCTGCTTCTCCCAGAGTGCCAAGAAAAAGGCTTCAGGCCAACATACCAATTCTATTAAGTTTAATAAAGAGCTTGAGCCAGATATCTGCTTTAAAAACAGTGAAAATGTTCAGATCTAGGAAACAGACTCAGGTAGTAAATCTGTCTTGACTAACGGATTTTTAAAAAACATCTGTTAAAAAGGCAAATCCATCAGGGAAGCAAAAGGTATGCTGGAAAGTTTGTATGATGCCTGTTTAAGAAAGAATAGAACACACGTATCTGCTTGTTCCAAAAGTATCGAAGGAAAAGGCAAAGGAAACTGACTGCTGCAGATGGAAATCGGATACTACTGAAACCATGTCATCTGAGGAAAGTTCATAGTTAAAACATAAGGAACGCTGAACTGCAAGACACACTAAGCGCCAACAGATGTTCCCTAAAGTCAGTGCTATGAACTTTTCCTTGCTTCACCTGATCTAAAACTTAAGATAATTAAAACACAGGGCTGCATTGATTTACAGCACAAGTCTAGCAGCTTGTCAATTAAGCCACATCATCACTGTCAAGCTACAAATTCCTGCAAACTTTGCAGACTGTGACAGATGCTACCACCAAAACTAGCAGTTATTCTTGTACTGTCCCATCCATACCTGCCGTTTGATTGAGACTAGTTCCATGTCCAGTTGTCTGAGTACAGTGGTAGCAGCTGTCGCATTGGCGGAAACTGCTTCCACATCTTCTTGGGAAAGGAACATTCCTTTAGGAGGTTTCCTCTTTGCTCTGTTCTTGGCCTGTGTACTGTGCTTCTCCTTCTTCACCTGAGGAACAGTTTCAGTAGGCGGCACCTGCAAACAGCAGTAATTTTACAAAGTTAGGTGATCTTTAGAAGTCTCTTCCAATTCAAACCATTCTACAATTCCGTGACTTTTAGCCATCCTCAAAAGCTGGACAATGGAAAAAGTAGCTTGCAAACTAGAAAATATTTTTAACTTTAAGTGGTATATCATACAAACATAGCCTTATACAAATCTCTCCTTTCTTCTAGGCAGCTTTCAACATTTACAGAGATACTGGTTGCCATCTTTGCCCATTCTCATTTTGGGAGACAGACACCCAATTCTCCAGCAGTCAAACATTCTGGTTATTTTCAGACACTTCAAAACTTCTCTTCTTGTTTTCATCACCAGGCCTCAACACATCAGTTTAACTGACCACCAAAAGGAAACAAAGTGGAGTTTAGAGACAGGGGAAGAACACAACTAAGAAGCATTTACAGAGACTTGTATTTCCACATGTTGAATAGGCAAAGGAATAACCCAAATTTATTTAAAGGTTAAGGATAAAGGAGTGAGATGACTTACAAAGTAATTGCTAGATCGTTTCACAGATGCTTGGGAGCCAAGTTTTCTTGCACAGCAGTGATGTATCTACTGTTCCATTAAACTGATGCATTTTTTTCCCATAAAAAAAAATTTAAGTCTCTTTTGGAAAAAGGAGTATTTCACACACCACTAATTATTTTCATGCCTTCTGTCTAAAGCAAAGAATTAGGTGCACACCTCTAACATATAGGTTAGCTAGGACATTATACTACAGATCCTTCAAGAGCATATCCGGTTCTCTAACACCAAACCCATTTCTTCCAGAAGTTATTTTCAACAAGCAACTCGTACCCAAGATTTATTACTCAGTGGCTGGAGCCTGGCCAAGAACGCTCAAGAGTAGCAGGGAGAGAAAAAGCAGAGAGGTGAGGCCACACATCTGAAATGCTGTATTTGATCACTGTCAGCTTTAAACACAGTGCCTTCACTTAGTGCTGTTTCCCTCCTAGTTTGCATTTACATGTAGTTTCTACACAGTTTGTGGCACCTGCTCCTTAGTGAGCATCAAAATGCTCACACTCAAACCCATACAAGGCTGAACACAAAGCCCCACATAAGCATGAGGCTCTGCCTCTTGAAGACTGGGGGACCCCAGCATAACTGCCAGCAGATAAAAGCTTGCAGCATTTCCACAGGCCAGAGCCACATGGTAAGTGGGGACAACCGCCTGTTCTCAACTTTTTTCTTTCCTCCTTTAGGGCAAAAGACTGAGAGACGATGCCCAAGACAAGCCTAGGAGCAAGAGAACTGCTGCTGTTGCAGGATGGATACCCTATTTCTTTTTGCAGAAGGTAGCAAGGAACATGAGAAACCAGTCTGGTTTATCTATGAACAAGTTAAGTAAGCTCTGCGCTCCACTTCAGAAGTGAGCACTTTGATAACTGAGCCAGGTAAATTATTCAACATGGATAGACATTTCAGATTTATTCATATTTAACCTACATACAGAATTTCACAGGATCATGCAGTAATGCCTCGCAATAGGTTCAGGCTGTATGTTGACCAACATGCAATGCCTGCAGTGCAAACATCCAAGAAGCTTCAATACTAAGGAAAAACGAAAGCAGCTTCAAATGATTGTTTTACACAGTTCAAAGAACATGAAGCTCTTTTATATTATGGACAACAAGCCAGAGCTTCAGCAGAATGGTTTCCGACAGCTCTAAATATCTGTAGGCCCCAGTGATATTGCACAAGCTCTAAAAATTTCAATGTCTACCCTATCTTGGAAACTCTAGCTTTCCTGGCCACACACATCTCACCATAGAATTGAATCAATTCATGAAAACCAGAAAGAATTAAAATGCAGCAATTTAGTAGTGCTTCTCTGTTTTATTTTTGCTACTGATATCCAGCACATTTCAGATTTACAAGCCCCTTAATATGAACAAGGTTCCCTTCCTCGGATTTCATGGTGTAAAAAGACAGGACCAAGCTATCTCAAGTCATATAAAGGCAGAGGATGAAATGGGAGGCATTTCCAGGAACAGGGAAGATGTGGAGAAAGCAACTCTAGTTCACACCCTCACTATTACGGAGTCACTGTCTGAGGAAACCTGAATAGTTGTACTAACCTTGAAAGTACTGAAAGATTCCCCCTCCAATGACCCTCAAAAAGAGGAAACGGAGAAAGAGATTTCAGATGCTCTGAGAAATCCCAGTATTATTTGGCAAGTCATACAGTAACCAACACGTCTCAGAGCTGGAAAAACCATCTCTGTGGGGTTGGGACAAGAAGGTTCTTTACAGTAAGAGTCCTGGGCTAGTGGCAGATCACCACCACTTCATGTTTGACCACATCACCAGAAGAAATGTAATGATCCAGCGAGAACATATCTCCCTTCCGGATACCTGCTCTCTTCCAAGGCATTTTCAATCAGCTAAAGACTCAGACACTGCAAAATCATATTAACTCTGAACAGGCTATGCAGGTTGTTGGCTTCATTTTGCTTCCTGTCCAGAAGAGCCCCCACAAGGCTGCCCATCATTTCATACACAGCCAGATTCACGTGCTCCAGAAGATTTGGTAATTTCTTTCAGATTGGTTAGTGTGATACGGCCTGTGTTAAGTGTGACAGGGAGGGCAGACTGCCCCCTCCCAAACAAGACTTGCTACAAAAATGTCTCGATGGCAGCTGTCAGCCATCTGCTCTGGTTTGACCTTAAAAGAGAAGCAGCCAAGTTTGCAAAGAACTACTTTTCCCTCTTCTGTAGCAAGCTCAGAGCATGCAAATGTGGTAGGGAAGAAAGCAAAGGGGATTTAAGGGAGCTCTCTTACAGATGCAAACTTTAAATGAGCTCATGGAGAAATCTAAAGTTAAAAAAAATTATTCAAATAATGGGAAATGAGATGACAATGTTAATTACTTACTAGACCCACTGGAGAGCTGCAGTATACACCTGCAACTTGGCCAAATAAAAACCCTTCCAGTTTAGGTGCTGCCAAGGCTTTTAAGAACTCAGCTTCTTGTAAGGGTGAACACAAGTGGTTTCACATCCACTCTGCTCCTAGGAAGTCATCAAGGATGCCAGTTCCTTTAGTGGAAGCAACAGCAAGGCTTCTCTGGAGAGTCTAGAGAGCATCCTGGCATAGGTGAAGAATGGACTGGAATACTGTTATTTCTCAGTTAGGCCCATTCAAAGTAATTTATTAGAGGAAGTAATGTCACTGATAATGACTGACAAAGCAGCCCTTGGTTTTGCCTGTGTGCAATCATTTGTACATAAGTTTAGTGGGTTTTTCCTATTTCTACCCCTTAAAAACTGAAGGAGAATGACTGTGGGAGAGAAATCAGGCTACGAGAAATCAGGCAAAGGAGCTTCTTTGAGAAGTCCTTCAGGTAAACATCTTCCTGTAGCACGCACACACACACACACGCGCGCTGCTGCTGCTGAACAGCAAGGGATTTTTAATTTAGTAACAGATAACCAGCAGGTTATACACATGAAAATCAAGCATACACTTCCCTTACACATCACAGAGTAGGCTTTCAAAATTGGTGTATTTGTGTGGCTCCATTTTCATCTAGCAGCGTATGCCCACTTAAAATGAAGTATTTGAAGTGAGGCTCAAGTACTGCATTTTTAAGTGGACGCCCCTCTGCCAGACAAAGTGAACTGGCCACAAGAAAGCTTTCCCCTCTACCGTTCACCACTGTAGTTGCAACCCTGGTGCCATCAAAATCCTCAGAACTATTGCTAAGGACTTCAAAGTAAAGGACATACTGGGGCCAGCAGTGCTTCTACACTGTCTCCACACAATTGACTTAAACCATCACTGAAGGTGGTTCAAGCTAACACAGCCAAACTAGAATCAAAGAGACTACAAACATTGACAAAATACATTATCATGGGAAGGTAAAGTCTTCAATTTTCTCAGCTCCATGTATAATAAATAATTATTTGTCTATACTCGTCTTGATCTGAGAATAATTCTGAAGACAATTTTTCTTACCTTGTATGACAACTATACAAAGCACAAATAAAGCAAATTAAGATACTGTCAGCTTCTACATGAAGGAGCTAGTAAACACTTCCATTTGTACAGCAGTAAGAGAAGAATTATACCTCCTTTTTGCTCTCCTTATTTTGTTCAACTTCAATATCAATAGGGTTATTTCCATTTGCTTCCTCCATTTCATCCTCACTAGAAGACAAAAGCAAACAATACTATATTAGCTTGTGAGGCTCTCTTTTTCTACAAATAGCATGCTAAAATAAATGCATGGATGCAACAGCAAATCCAACAGCTATCCTTAGTTTTATTCCCAGGGTGTATCTTTAGGAGCTAGGGGAAGGGGTTTGGCTTTGTTTTAAGGCAAGAAATCCTGAATTGTAAAGATACCGGGAACCACATATTGTAAGAAAAGATTGTTGGTAGTGTACTGAGGCAAAATGTCCACTTGGATAAAGGCAAGATACACGGTATTGATTACACAAGTTAGCTTTTAAAGAACATAGGACATTGAGCATTTTAACTTCAGGCAAACCAAGACAGAAACAAAGACTTAGAATTACACCAAGTAGCTAAAACATGAATTTCGTACAAATCATTAACATTTCGCAAAACAAACATGCACAAGATGAACTCCCTCAAAAACAAGCATAAAAGTGTTTGGGTTTGTTTTGGGTTTTTTTCAGTGAAAGCCTTGCATTTCATCCTTCCCTGGAAAAGAAAAAAAGGTTATCAGTTACAGAATAATAACAGGTATGAAATTGGGGCCATATTGAAAGTTGCCCTGACACACCTGGCCAGTTTGGCCTCACTGAAATTTTAATCAGACATTAAATCAAATACATTTTCACCATTTAGAATTTTTTTACTGTACACAAATCAAGTTAATTGCACCATTTGCGGTGATGCCCAGAAATGGAGAAAACAAGATGACCTAATCAAAGACTTGTTTTTACTTAAAAAAAAACCAAAAACCAAAACCCACACTTATTTTCTCACATCAAACCTTACAGCCTAGGATGAGGAACTTGGGCAGGCGCAGGTGTGTTACAGTGCCAGCGCAAGGCAGGCCTGTGCAGAGAAAGCCCAGCAGAAGCTGCTGGTGTGCTGGAGGCAGCCAGGGTAGGTTCACACAGGAGCTGGGGACAGCAGGCATGGCAGGTGCTAGTGAGCACGGCTGTGGTACCGGTGCTTGCTCACGGCTGTCTCCGTGCTGCAGTGATGTCCTGTGCAGACATACCCTAAGGAGGAACGCACTGCCTGGTGGCTTGAGCTGGCATCCACCTCCACAAGAGCAGTCACTTGTACAAGGCATTGCTGCTCTCTCAAGTTGCCTGGCTCACCAGCCAATTCTGAAAATGTAATTACGATTCCAGAGAACACACTCACAGGTATGCTCTTCCAAAGCTGCATCACAAAGCCCCTCACATACAACTAAGAACAGCTACTGAAAACCTGGTCCCAAATGCACAGGGAGCTATTTTAGTGACCATCTGAGGGGCTGGGGAATTTCCCTCCCTAGCCACATAAGTATTCAAGTGAGACACCTCAGTCTGTCTCTTAACCCAGTCTCCCAAAAAGCTTCCTTGTGTTCTCACCTAGGTTCAGATTTCAGTCTTTCTGCAAAGGCCAAACCCCCAGGGGTTTTGCTGTGCTCACAGTTTGCTCTTCTATTCCAGCAAGTTCCTACATATGAGCTAGATCAAAACCCACCCACTCATTTCTGCAGTTTTAGACATTGATCACTATTAACTGAAGAATATTTTTGAAGTTTTGCCAACACCCAATAGTACACTACAACCTGAAAATCCCAAACTCATCCAGCTTTGCTTCCATGCCCCACATGGCTCCACTGACAAATCCTTCAAGGCTGCAAGGGTTTGACTATTTCACATAACGCAGGGGAAGAAGGGAGATCAAACATCAGGCTGACGGCCTGGTGCTTAGCTGGCTGCAGATATAAACAAAATTACACATTTCCAGTCCAGGTGCCTTCCTCAAAGGTTATAAAATTGCAGCACACGGCAGCCCAGGTAGTTCTTTCCCAATCACCAGATGGTCTGAGGTGCTGCTTTTCCCAACAAATATATAGGTATATTTCCAAATGGCAGTAATTTAATTTATGAGCACAGAACAAAGAGAGAGGTAGTACTGAAAGATCCTAAATTATATAGTGAAACAAACACATACTCCTTACATGAGATTTCTTCCCTCCACCTCATACATTTGTAGGGAAAACAAAAGAAACGAAAAAAAAAACAGGTCGGGAAGAAAAAAAAAAAAATCAAGACAGCCTTTGCAAAGAAGGGAAAAGAACAGAATGTAAAAGGAGGCTCAGGTCAAATAAAGCCAACTAGATACTGCACAAGTTGGCTGGTAGTATTCTCCCTAGCCCTGCCTGTTAAGCAAGCATTGTTCATCTACTGAAGAGATGGGAGAGGTTGAGTGAGTCAGTGTAGCACAGTTCAACTCTGGAAACATGTTTGTCTCCTTCCCAAACAGGGCTCACTCATACACAGTGGACCCTGCCCAGAGCTCTCTGGGAAGTGCTTGAGCAGCAACTTCTTTGAAGGAAAAGCTTTGGTAGAACTTTGCCCAATTACATTAGGAGTCTTCCAAAGCCACGCACACCTCAAATTTGGCCTGCAAAGACTTTAACTGCATTTCAGAGCAGGTTGGGAGGCACCTGCACCAAGCAGATAAGAGTAGTTGCTGTTCAGAGGGGTTTCTTTACCCCACACACACTTGAGGCCACCAGATTTCTTAGGCCCTGTGGGCTCCAGAACAAGGCAAAGTGACTGAGTGGCAGTTCTAACAGTACAAACACTTCTAGCAATGCTCACAAGGCAAATGGCTGACTTACTTTTAAGGGCTTACACTGGTATCCAGGAGGGTGAACTTGCAGACAAAGCTGTACAAGCAGGAGTCAAGCTCATCTACTGAAGCTCAGTGGCTAGAGACCACCAAAAACAGCACCACTCACCCAAATTCTAGTGCACCTAGAACTCCTTGGGCCACTTCTGTCAGAGAAGTCATCCTAAGTTCCCCTGTGCTACCCTCTTCTGAGTCATTCAAAAGCACAGCCTTTACTTCACCTCACTCAGGGAACAGATCTTGGCATGACAGCGTTACGCTGGTAGCAGTCTTCTAAGTCAAAAGCAGGGAAAAGGTAGGTGGGTGGGTACATACACATGCACAGGCTGAGGGATGCTGCACTGAACCCTGTGCCCTGTGAGGTGCACATTCTCACTCTACTGGGCATCACATGGATTAAAAACAGGCAGATTTCTAGCTCTTTCACAACTTCCTTCTACTGTCCTGCTTACCAGTTTTTCTGGCTCTGCTGACGACAGTGCAAATTAGCTTGTAAGCAGTTTTAATTTCATTTTCTCTTCAAGCAGTATCAGAGAAAAAGCCTCTATAGTGATGGAATGGCAACCACCACACTAGAGGGCAACCAGGAATTGAAGAATGTTTTAGAAGTAGTCACATGTAATTGCCAACAGATTCCTTTTGGCTTTATGCAAAGCAAAACATGCACAGCAGGGAAGAGGGGTGGGGAAAGAAGGTGTGGTACCAGGAAACATTTTGGGGAAAATCCTACATCTACTTTCTTACAAGCTAACAGGAATCTCTGATAGTCTAAAGAAATCAGTGTGCATCAATACACAGCCTTTCTGCTTGCAAACCTACCTTTCCTCACGTTCCCTTTTTTGTTTACGAGCATGACGGTCCATCACACTAGTTTTAGTCCTTGTCTTCTTCCAGGAGTAGTAAAATTTCACGAGGCTGGCTATTGATTTGTCAGGAAGCTGTAAATTAAACATGTATCCTTTTATATGCTTATATGTAAAGTATTCCCAGGAGTTCACACACAATTGGTCTGGTTTTATCAAGGAATATCTGATCTCTCTACATTGGATTCTCTCAAAGGCTCAAGCACGGCAGTTCTGCAGCCTTTACAAAAAGGATCTGTGGGGGAACGTTTCAGGTTAGTGGTACTATTTAGGACATCAAAATCTCTAAAGAGCATCTCAGCAAGCCTCCATTCACTAGCCAGGTAGCTGGTTCCCTTCAGAACAGAGGAACATGGCAAGAGCAAATCCAAAACAGGGCCTTGAAACAGAGATAACAGTTTTAAAAGCCAACACAGGCCATGAGTAAGCAACCACAGGAACTGCTGAATTGCAGACTACATCCCAAGTATACCTTTGATGTTTGGTTAAAAATGCTTATTCACACCATTCACACGATGAAGTCTCTTCGAAGGTCTCAACAAAAGATGTTTTCAAAAGGTGAAACGTTACTGTATGGTGAATTGAGGACAGAGAAAGACACAAGTCTCAATACTTTTTTTGTCCTCTTACACCAATGTCGTTGCCCTGTAGCTATGAATGAAAAGTCTGCCTCCAAAAAACACAGAAGTACATTAAGACTAATTCTCTACTTCTGAGGTACTCTGCAAGGATGTTCTCACACAGCACTTCTGGCAAGGTAAATGTCCAGCCTTTCCTCCTGGATAAACACGTTTCATGAAAGCGTCTGATTCAGTTTGGAGGGCAGGATGCAGGAGGAGGAAAACAAAACTGTGAGCAAGAGCCAGATGTCTCTTATTCACATACTGCAGTTTAAGTCTTCACTTGACATAAGCCCAGTTCTCAGACTGCAGGTTGACTCTAGGTCCTAATAACAGATCGTACCAGAACTACCACCACGGCCCACATCTGCACGCAGCCATAAATCCACCTGCACCAGCAAAGCACAGGCACTATGTCAATGTTGTGTTGCTAACAGCCATGCAGCTGGCTGGTACACTGGAACTGAAGAGCTCCACAGAGCAAACTTGAGGACAGGGCTGTTCATGACAAACATCAACTTGGCTACAAATATATGCTAAGAGTGTCAAAATACCAGAACCAGCTCCAGTAAGTAACGTAGCTCACTCTTCATTCTCTGGCTTTGATGATTTTTATTTCCCCTCCATTCCAAGCTGCACTGGTGCTAATGGTGCCGCATATATAAACTAACTACTAATGTGCTCCTGAGCCATTGATTCCTGTCCCCTGCTAAACACAAAGCTTCGTGCCATTTAATTCTTTACATGCAGGATGGCTTTCCTGGGAGCAACAGTAAAAAAATATCATTACCTAGGGAACACGGCATAAGCTCAGTACCACTGTACTGGAAGGCACTTCACTCAGCGACGGAGTCATGCTTCTGCACATAAACCAAATTGAAAATTTCTTGCTTTGGCATTTAACCAAGCAACAGGATGGGCTTTATGTTTCCTTTCCCTCCCCAGGATACTTCCCTACTTCTTTCCCCCGCGCCTATGTAAGAACAGAGGAATAAAGCAGAAAATAGCTTCATTCTTCTCAACCATAGAATCATGGAATGGTTTGGGTTGGAAAGGACCTTAAAGCTCAACCAGTTCCAACCACCCCCCTGCCACGGGCTGGGGACACCTTCAACTCTATCAGGTTGCTCAAAGCCCCATTCAACCTGGCCTTGAACACTTCCAGGGATGGGGCATCCATGACTTCTCTGAGCAACCTGTGCCAGAGCCTCACCATCCTCCATAGTGTGTGCAAGTCTCATCATCTGACCCAAGCAAGTGGGAGACCCTAGAATTCCAAGAACATTTGAAAATGACGCCATTGAAGGAACAATCAAGGACAAGAATAAGCCTCTTTCTGCCACCTTTTTGAAAAAGGATCTGGCAGTTTCCCTTCATGCTTGGGAGGCAAGTTGTCTTTCGCTTTTCAGCCAGATCAGCAACACAGACCTTCACATGTACTTTAAAGAGGTCAAACAGACCACAGAGGCCTAGATTCACTTCAGAGGGTCACAACCAATGTAACTAGGTCCTACTGGAACACTCAAGAGGCACTTCACAGAAGAAGAGCAAAGAACAACGTCAGGTTCCCATTCAGGTGATAAACCACTTGAATAAACTCTCAAGATGTAATTAATAAAACATTTTTACATCTCATCCTCTTCCTCATTCAAAAGAAAATTGCACACATTCCAGCAGTTCTCTTCCAGGCAGAAAACAACTACCCTTGAAGTTATCAATCATAGTTTAATAAAATGTCTTTACTAACTGAAAGCAAAGGATTGAATACTTGCAATGATGTGTAAACCTCCACCACAGCATCCACTGACAGTCCCAAATCACATTAAGCGCAAACGTCACAGTCAAATAAAATGAATTCCTAAAAAGCAGCCTGCAAGAAAGAAAATCGACTTTGCAGAGATGATCTTTACTCTGTGTGTGGGTGGGCACATGTGTACAGACCATACCTGTACTCCAGCTGAGGCAAACACTACCATAGCACGCAGGGGACTGAAAACTGTAATTTCCAACCAAACACACTGCATAGTCAAAGTTTATCCTGAACCAGTAAGGCACTTCAGGAAAACACTGCTACAGAGACTCTGGAAGCAATGTTGTTTCTTTTTATTCACAGCATTACTTTTCCTCTAATATCCCCCTTGGCCTGTTCAGGAGTTCAGCACAATCAGCACTGAAGCCAACGGTCCAGCCGCCAATGTTTTGTTTTTCCATTCCTGTGACACCACTTACCATCTGCTGAATCCTGTGAAAGGTTTTCCCGTGGAAACTAAAGGCCTGTTCAAACAAGACCTTGTCTTCCACTGTCCACTCATCTGGGAATGGAGTAAAGTTTGGCAGATCTGCCAAAGACTTCTCAATGTTGTGCTTGTGCCAAAACAGCATCCCAAGGGCCTAGAAATAACAAGGACACCAAGGGGACAATTTTAATCTCAATAAACATTATTATACGCATGCAAAGGGAGAGCTACAGCATTTTTCTCAGGCAATACATTAGACAATTGTAATTGTCAGCTACATCAGACTCTTTTCTGCACGCAAGAAACCCAGAATCTGATCCCTACTGTGTTAGGTTTTGAAGATCAACTTGAAATTCATCCAAACCACACAGGTAGCAAACAGAAAGCAGCAACAGAAAGGAGGAAGAAGAAAACTGAAAAAGTGACTCCAGCTTTACTAATTCTGGTAAGCACAGGAAAGCTAAGCAAAGATTTGGGAAGACTACTTAAAAACAAGCTAAAGGAAGCTTCTTGCCATTGCTGAACTCCCATCATTTCCCATGTAATTAGGAGGACAGTTTAGTTGGCTAGAGGGTTTTTATGGCTGTTCAGGGTTTTTGGTTTTGTGTTTGGGTTTTTTTCGGGGTTGGGGGGGCGGAAGTGTGGGGATGAAGAGAGAGAGGATGAAAGAAGATCTGGAAGAAAGGAAGGCACAGAGCAGGCACAAATTTGTCTCCCTTCAGAGCCACCTTGTTTCACTACTGTAATCTCTGGTTATCAGTTCCACAGACAAAGTGCACGCGCTGCGCTTCACCACCTGCAAACTGTCCTCCTCCCACCGCCTGAAATGCTTGCTCACAGCCACCCCTCTCCTGGGGTGCCAGCCCCTGTGAGTTATGACACACCACTACATCTGGCATGCCAGCAACCACCACAAGTCATTTTGGGAAGGCCTGACTCTGCAGAGCTAGAAACCAGCCTTTTGCAAGGCTGTAAGGTGAAAACAATCCCTGACATGCTGAGTAAAACACCAGAGTAACCTGCTCTTCATATGCAAACTCAGCTTGGGTTTCACAGCCACTGTTCCCCTCATCTAGTAGTTTCACCCTGGTCATGCAGAGCTACAAAATCCCTCCAGATCTGGGGGTTCCCCATTATGCTTTGCTATGCAAAAAGCAGTTTCTTTATGGGATCTTGCCCCCTGAGATTCTGCAAAGTATGCATATAAACATTAGTGTTATCCAAGATCTTGTCCTGATCCTACTGGCCTCTCAGGGCTGCCCAGGCACTGTGTCCTCTCTCCCTCCACACTCCTTTTTGCCACCATGCAGAACAAGTAGTTATCTTGTGTGCAACAGTCACTTGAGATGTCACAGGAACCACGTAACCACTTATCTTCATCCCCTCTGGCAAGCATGGAGCCAAAAAACCCTATTTTTGCAGTCACAGAAGTCCGAGTTTTCTCTCCCCTGCCATCCCTTTCAGTCTCAGGTATGAGCTGTATCAAATATCCCTGTGAGAAAGCAAGGGAAAACTAAGGAAGAAGACATTATGGGAGGGCAGGGTAGTGTTAAATACCACCAGGGTGTTGGCGTGGGCTAAGAGGACAGCTGCTTACATGAAGAAAAAGGTACAAGTTTTCCTTACAGGCTTGTTTAGTAGAAGAACAGTAATTCTCCTTTACCCCATGCTGCCCTGGTAGGGCTCTGCACTCATACACAGGTGAGTACACAGTTTTTCCAGCCTCCTTTGTCCCAGGGTGTCTGACACAGGCTGGCAGGAGAGTACAGCTCAGAGCCAGACTTTCTGCAGTACTCTCAAAAGCCTGTGACTGCTACGGCTCAGCACAACCACCTACCAGTTTGCCAGCACCACCCGAAGCGGGCTTGCCCTGCCAGAACTCACTCTCCCGCTGACGCCTGCTCTTTGACTGCCCTTGTGCTTGCGAGGTTGTGGGGACACGAGGGTTATGTGTCCCAAGCCTCCGGCCATCATCCAGCAGTGGCAGAGCCAACAACGGGACACTCGGCCACGGGCAAGGGGAGAGAAAGGACAGAGCTATGGGAACCATGGCACAAACGTAGCCAGTTGGATGGGAAAGCTGCTGGGTAGAGAAGCACCTGCATGCGCCCCAGCTGCCCTGTCAGACAGCTCACCACTCCCTTCAACTAACCGGCGCATCTTAATCTGCAAAGGTAGGGTTTGCGCTGGGGGCACAGACGGAAGAATGGGAATCTCTGTGTGATGACTGTCAGCCAAGCCACCTGCACAGGGGTTCAAAGAGACCAGCTGTCAGGGGGATGCAGGCATGCGAAAGGGCTGCATCGGCCAAAGTCTAGAGATAGTGGCCAAATGCTAAAGCTAGCTCTGACTGGCTTCCAGGGAGTCTGTATCAGCTTGTCCACAGTTACCCAGCCAACAGCAACTGATGATACCTGCTAAAGAGTGTCCCTTGGTGGCACAACAAATCATCCCGATTTGAAAGCCTTAACACTTGTCCCTATAATACAAAATGAGTACGTGCCTTCCAGAGCAATACAAGATGGAACCTCTCCAGTTACTTCCTGAAGACTCTAGCTTGGCTGTCTAGGAAATCCCAAAAGACCTGGGAAATATGTTTAACTAGAGTATTATGCAACAGTGTTATGGAAGGAATGACAAAATTTTTACAAGGAAGGACACTTTTACAAGTTGCTCAGCCACTTTATACCCTGGCATGCTGAGTTCCTTAACTCCTACTGCTGTACACAGAGAAGGGGAGAAAACAATAGTTCTCTATTAAAATAACAAAACCTCTTTTTATTACCCTGAGACAACCTCTTTTGGCAAATATTACTGACAACATCCAATATTAGGGTATATCTATCTCACCAAAGTGAGCCACTATAGAAATCCTTATTTTCATTTAAGTTCACAGCCTTTTGGTGCCTTTGCATTCCTTTTATTGCCGTTTTCTGCTCTTAGAAACTATACATATCCAGCCTGATCGTTCCTGGGTTTGCTGGAAGTTTTGCCGACTACCTCAACTTCAATGTTCTTGATCCACAGAAGTCTCTCCGAGCAGGAGTATCAAGCACTGAAAGTCTGACTCAAAGATGACAGCGGAGTCATTTAAGTAGAAACCCTTGCCCATCCAAATCATTGGTTTCTATGCTCATGGACTTCGGCTGTACAATTTCACGAACTTTCAAGTTATCATCGAATCCCTTTGCAGAGACAGTATATAATTTGCCAATACAGTAAGTCATGAGATTCCCCACCTTCCCTTTCCGGGCAATTATTAACGCATAAGGAAACTGCGCAGAATTTAGAAAAGCTCCCCCGACACAGGTCTACTCATCTCCCCATATGAGTGTTGAAACTGCTGTTAGTTAACACAGGGAAGATTAGCACACAACACTAGACCATGTGGAGTAAAGGAGAGGTCTGCTTCTCAGACCAGGATTTCAGCTGAAGGCACTGGCTAACCTCAGAGATAGCTGGTAAAATTGTCTACTGCTACTGCACTGACATCTGTGAAATTCAAAATGATTTGCAGCACTTTTAAGGTAAACCATGGATATTGGTTTGCCTCAGAAAAGCATATGACAGTTCAATGGCTCATTAATAACTGCCAAGGCATCCATGAAGCAGAGACAGAGCAGTCAACTGGATCCTGCAATGCAATCAGGCAGCCACCCAAAGACAAGTCGATCTTTATACTGTTTAGGGGGTCTGAAAGTGTTCAAGAGGGAGTCACCACAAGAAGCACAGTACTCACAGCCAAACTCTCCTAGAAATTACAAAGGTTGTTTTCCTTCTTTTGACTCTTTATATAAAACTAGGGATGAACTCCATATTCCCAGAGCACAGGTTACTACCAGGAACAGTCAGTTTTGGGAGAAGTAGAAGAGGAAAGAACAGATGGTACAGAAGGGAAGAAGCAGTTCTAGGCAGTCACTTAGAGCTATGTTTTAATATCTGCTAAAACAGATTATTTCAATACAAAGTATTCAAAGTTACCTGCTCCATATTGTATCCATGCTTCTCTTTAGCAATGGCAATGTATTCATCCACTGAAAAACAAAAAGAAGGCATAAGAGCATTTCCTATAACGATCTCTTGTCCTCTTCCCTTCCCCTTTCCAGTCTAAAACGCAGTCCTCCAGCTGTGACTTCAGTCTTGGTCACTGCATCTTCCACAGAGGATTCTGAGTTGCTGCTGTTTCCAACAATTCAGGAAGGAAAGGAAACCAAAGAAAACAACAGTCACCAGACAAGCTACTATATTTTTCCCTTAAAAAGCCTAAATGATGCACGATATCCAATCCAGTTCCAGTCCTTCTGAAGCACAGCATATATATTCCAGAAATTGTTCATAAAAGCTATAGACATGACTATCTCTGATATTTTTTCTCCCCTAAGTCTCCCAAAGTTATTATTTTCTTAAGAACAAAAATCCCTAGACACAATCCATACCTTCCAATACTGTCAGACTCCTGGTGTTGCACAACCACTGCAGATACTTGGCAAATTTTTCAGTCTTTATGCCTCAGCAGTTTTCACCTTGGATCAAACTCTACTTTTATGTATTATTAAGCCCCCAACAAGCTTTTAACCTTTACAATGTGAAAATGCCCTAAGGAATTATATTTTGTATAGACAGGGCTAAAACCCAAATGTCTCTTTCAGTATGAGCAACTAAGCTTATATTATACGCAACAGAACCCACTTGAGAGGGCTGGATCAAAGTCAGTACCAGTGGTAGCCCTTCTGAACTCTGTGCCCTTGTGCTTGTTCACAATTAATTTTACTGTAATGATAACAACACCCTTGAAAAAAATACAAGCTAAAAGGCCAAGCTCCCACTTCACCTAATGGAGTGGAAGATGCTGCAAGCATCGGCTGTCTGTAGGACCCCCAACAAGCAAGTACCTGAAAGACTCTGAACTCGTACACACAGTCAGAATTCTCACTGTGCACAAATTTTGGAATTCAAGACAAGTTACTTAGGAATGAACTAAAAAATCATTCCCTCTTCCTTCTCTGCAGACATTTCATCTTACTAGACAACATAACATTTCCGATTCACGCTGGCCCTTCATCTGGAAAGGAGGTGTACAAGTCAATTTTCACACAAAGGCATTGGAAAAAAAGGGCTTTGTTAAGTGCTGTGGAGGAGTCCATGAGAAGACCATTCAGTAAACGCAGGCACAGTACTATATCAGCAACAACACCTCATGAGGTTCTTGCTCTTCCAAGCCCCCATCTACATGCAACGGGCACTCCCAAGTAGCTGACAAACCTTCGTGTTTGACCATGTTCTGGATACGTTCAGTCAAAGTTCTGTTAGTGCTTTGGAGAAAGTTGTAGCCACAGCCCATCATCTGCACCTCTGCAGTATAAATGCATCTGCCTCTCCAAGTCAAAAAATTGTTTCTACGAAGTAAAATGAAAACTATCCCTTCTTGCCAACAACCTTTTCTTGCACAAGACAGACTTTATAACCAGACTTTATAACCACATCAAGAACAAAGCCCGACAGGAAACCCCAAGTGTGGCATTTTGCTGTACTTCAGCTAAATGCTCTTGGCTTCCTTAGGACAGGTTTTGCACATGCAGTGTTATATATTTTATCTAAGGGGGAGATGAAGGAAGGGGGAGGGAAAGAAGCTGAATTCTCTAAAGTCCAAGGCTGAATCAAGCTCTTGAATACTAAGCACTGCTGCATTAACTAGCTTGCTTTCACAGTGGAAAGATCTACAGTTCCTAATTTGACTTCAGCATCTTACCCTTTAATATATACAGAGAAGAGATGAGGTCGTTCTCCTTTTCAGCATATTACCTTTCTTGTGCCAGACACTATAAGCAATGAAAACATACTTCCTCCTCCTTGCTCCCCACCCCGAAACAAAAATCATTACAGCATTTTCTCTCCCAGCTGAGCAAGAACATTACCAAGGTCCCCCCATATTAATATCAATAGGATTTCTCTCCAATGAAGTCAGTACATCACAGATCCAAGCAGCAGACTGACACCACAGAAGGAGGTAGGATGCTTTTCTTGTCACGGTGGGATCTGCAACACCTCAGTGTTGCACCTCAGCGTTACAGTGGAGGAAGAGAAAAGAAAAATAAGAAAAAGACAATAAGACAATAAACTGACCATAAGCACACAGCAACGCTCCTTTTATACACTAAAACAGTGTTTGTGGATGAAGTAAGGACAAGGAGTACACCATAGTACTCTACTCTTGGCTTGCTCTCTGCCTGCTTGCTGCCAAATCTAGCCCATTCTGCTTGTCATTTCTTGGCTAATTATGGGCTCACTCACTTTGATGCTTGCACCATCTGAGAGGTATGACAGCCCTTTGAGCAATCTTTCTGACTGCTCTTTCTTTACCATCCCCCATCATACAAAGTGAGCAAGAAAGAGCACAGCACCCGCTGAGTCACAGGATCTCTTTAGTCTCCCATACCAGTAGAGCCTGGAATTGCCACAAGCTTAATGCTTCACATGTCACAACAGATAAATAAGTGCCCTCTTCCATCTCTGCCTTCCCCACGCACCTCTAGCAAGCCCAGGGCAGCGGGCACGTGAAATTCTGTTCCACTGCATTTCAGTGGCATTCAGTCACACTCAGCGTGTAATCCAGCAATCTGTTTAGACATCAAAGTTCAGAGCCAGAAGAGCCTGGGGCAGAGCCTTGCTTATACCAGAAGAGACAGTTTCCCACCACAGATCTTCGCCCATTTGCAGAAGGGAATAAGAGCAGAGCAAACCCATTCTGTTTCCCACAGCATAAGCTACACCACCACGTGCTCTTTCTACCAGTATAACCTTCCCCCAAACGCATTCCCTCCCTACACCCAACTAATTTCTCTATGCTGGAAAGATATTTTGGCACAGACCTGGCCAAAAAGACAACGATGCTTGAATAGAGACAGTCGTGTGACACAGGAGATTTATTGCTCCTGTGAAGGCTCTTGTTGCTACTAGAAACCAGATGGGGGGAGGGACAGAGAGGAGAATCATAAACCGGTATTTCCTTACCTATTTGGCTACATTTCTTTGCTTGCATGCATTTTAGCTGTGTCGGGGTAAGCAGCACCTCCCTGTTTGTCCCATACCCAAAACAGAGTGAGCACGGGCTCAGAGAGCCCCTTCCTACAGCCACTCATGCTCACGAGGACAGGAGTAGCACAAAAGGTAGGTACACTAAGGAATCAGAACACCACAAATATTGTCACCAGCAAAGAGGTGGTGGTCAAATGCTAAAAAACCTCTTTATAATGCAAGAAGTGAGGTCTACAAGGAGATGAGCAAAGGACCCCAGGTGGAACACTCACACAGCCAAAGAAACAAGGGAGATAGAAGAGAGTGGGAAATAAAGAGGAGAAACCTGCTTTCCCCACCACCATCTAGAGCGGAGACATCAACACCCTGAATTTTGTGGTCTTGTTTCCAGCCTTGTCTCATATACTCTTTTCTTCTGCTATCTTCCCGCAAGAATTCCTCACCAGAGGCAAAAGAAAAGGGATCCTCTTTGCTGACAGAGGGAAGGAGACAAGAGCAAACAACTGCATTGCTGATTTTCAGTCCCGCATCCTAGAACAGTGAATTCAAAGACGTAAAACATGAGCATTAATTTTGGAGGGGGAGAGAGGCAGAAGTCTGAAAGAGAAATGCCCGAAAGCAATGACCCCCTTATCATCATTTAATCAAATTAATGACTCTGACTGGGTCTTTCGGGAGAATTCTTTCCTGTACTCAAACTGCTTCTTAACGACCCACAAGTACATCCCAGTTAGTGGACTCAGTGACCCCAAGGAGGGTTTGCAGCAGAAGAGAGTATGCTAAAGCCTATAGAAAGCAACAGGAATGCAGAATTAGAGCTGTTGCTGCAACCTCAGTTCACCCCTATTACTGGGGTACTGCAGGAGCTTTGAACACTTTGCATATTACGTGATGCAATACCCTGACAGAACAGGGTGAAATGAGGACAAAAGCAGCAGCCTTCACAGCCTCAGTAATGTGCTTCACAGGATTTGATCAATGCTGGAACCTGCAAAGAATCCTGGATGTTGCTGAACATCTCCCCCTCTCCTCCATCTCCTTTGAGAAAAGGAAAAAAAAAAGTTAAGATCCAGAACAAATCAATGTTATATAAAGAAAATAAAGAGCATGGATTAGACACATACATGTGAAATTCTTCCCAATTTCAAAACACAATTAATGGCAGTACACAAACAACTAAGCACAGTTTTTGCCTCAGCTATAAAAATGAGCAGCTGCATTGCCATCCTGCTGCCCTCACATCGTCAGTGGAACAATCCTGCCACCTCGCGGTCCCAGCACAGGAGAGGACGCTGCAAAAAGCACAATTGTTTGGACAAGTGTCTGACTAAACCCAGCTGCAATAGGAAGCGGTGAGGGAACAGGCAGAGATCAAAGTGAGGTGGCCTGACCACGTTTTCTGGGCAGAATCACTTAAAAGAAAACATAACCCGCCTATTTTAAGGGCTCTTCTTCCTTGGAAAAGCAATTTCCTCTTCTCAGCAATGATGTGTGTTACAGGCAGGAGAGGAGAGCCAGAGCACAGCCATGTTTTGTGCTCCATGCTGCACCCACCTGGACAGACACACAGCCTCCTTTAACACTGTTTCTAGGAACAGAGAGCACTAGTTGAAGGCACAAAGGGTACTTAAAAATTACTTCATGCAACTGAAGGCATGTGAGGATTTTTAGGTCTCAACTCCACTGCACCTGCAGCAGCCAAGGGAAACATCTGGATGCAACTGCAAGGCAAAGGAAAATCAACCTTACCTGGAGAAGTTATCTGAATAGGAGCAAAAGAAAATAAAACTACAGTAAGGCAGGGTACTTTGATTCACTAGACTCCACCTACTTACCTCCCTGCAGATTTTACTGGTATATCATCTCTTGTCCACATACCAAGGGCCTTGGGGGGTCACTGTACCAGAAGCCTCCTTTGGCAGCAGGGCCAGGCTAAGCACTCCTAGCCTTCAGCTACCTCTGCTCAACTAAGAGTGAAAACATTTGCACAAAACCCCAGGGAGCTGGAGGGAAACAGATCCACCTGAAAACCAACTCCCCTGCTGCATTAGCTCCCTCGCCTAAGCAGCAGCAAAGCCACATGGGCACCAAGCGGTGGCGGCTCAAAGTACAGACACGTTCTCACCTCCCAGGAGGTGCAGTCCCAGACTCTACTGCCAGACCTAACTACGCAGGCTGCCCCCTTCTCTTGCAGCACCTCTGGAGCCACTCACCAAAGTGGCATGCTATTCATAAGAGAAACAGTTTTACATTTTTTATGTGCTTGTATACAAGATAAAAATCATTTCACTGGGAGGTTGCACAAGCCTGAGAAGAGGCAAGCTCTCCTAGTTCCAGTGAGCAGCAAGACTGGCACAGCACAGTGGCAGTGGTAAGCAGACAGGCAGCAACAGGCAGATTTGTGTAAAGTAGCACTAGTGAGGGAAGACTTGCTCACAGAACCACAGCTGGAGCCTGGAAACTGCAGCCTCAGACAGCATAAAACTGGAGCGCCCCACTGCTGGCAGATTTATCCATCAAAAGCCCCGATATCTACCAAAAGCTTCCTTTCTCACACAAAGGGTAGGTAACAGCCACCACCCAAGCAGTGCACTCTAATAAGCTAGGAAAGAAACACCCTACTCTCCCTCCTTGTTTTTTTTTTTTTTAAAATTAGTATTATTTTTAATACTGCTCTTTGCACGGTCTGCATCTAACGACAAGTCCAAAGCTGAAACTCCAGTGATGGTTAAAGACTTGACTCATCTGCCTTTAGACTTTGCTAAAGCAAGAAGGCTGCAATGCAGACACAGGTGTACTGACAGATCCAACATGGCTTTTGTAGCTTACCACAACTATTTTAAACTGTTTACTAGGAAAGACATTTTGCTAGTAGACACATGTTACTTTAAAGCTTTTACCAGCATACAGTCATTCCTAAAGCTGCATCCTCAGCTGACACTGTCACATCAAGAAAAGACTCAACATACTCTGCATATGCATAGGGCAACCTATAAATGATTATCACTAGGAAAGCCAGAATTTTGCTCCAGCATAGCACTTAGTGCCACTTTACTGGAGGAGGGGCACAGGTTTCAGTATCTACAGAGCCATGGTGTACTGTGAGCTCCGATGTCTCCATACCTACTGCAGAAGAGAAGGGGACGAGGGAGCTCTTGACAGGCCAGTAGGAAAGAGGAAACTGACTACCCGTGGGACCTAGCACAGAATAGGTAGAGCCATACCAGGTCACCTGGGGACCTAATCGGTGACTATGCAGGGCCTGAGCCTGTCTGGATCACTCAGCAGCGCAAGCCCGACCCTAAAATAGACACAGGCATTGGACCGTATTAAATGGAATTTGCAAGAGCACTTGATACTGGGTTTGGAGCTCAAGTAAGAACGTAAAACCAGGGCACAATAGCTTCTACCAGGGAGAAAATACTCCTTCCCACATATGACCTTCCAAGACAGAAGTTCCTTCCAAAGAAGTTACAGACAGGTTAAATGCACAAAGCATGTGCCCAAACAACAAAGTGAGCTTATAGCAGAACAGCTCTTTACATTATTCAGCACAGTGCTCTCAATTCAGTCCGAGAAACTCCAAAGCCAGATTTATTCTGCTGTCAAACCATGGCTTGAGTTAAGTCTACTGGGAGGTTATAACCTCAGATTATGTACTTCAACTACAGGCAGCAAGATACCCAAGCAATGCAAGCAGCAACATTATCAGTACAGTTGCTGCAAGGGGTAGAATGCTAAAAAAAAAATGTATTTGATCAGATGATTCACAGTAGGGGATGGGTGGTTGCATTAGAAGAAGCCTCCCTTGTGTAGATTTTTTTTTTTTTTGCACTCCATGACAAAGCCTGATCCAGTGTATCCTTTCCAAAAGCCAGTTTCCTTAATTTTAAAGAATACTGTTTGACAGACACTGATGACAGTTAGTATGGGAGACCACAGGTTCAGACCACTAGCAGTCAGATACAAGGCTTCAGTAGCCTATCAAACACTCTCAGCTCTTCACCCATGTTATGCTGCACGTGCTGAAACTCTTGGTCTGCAAAATAGTCAGCACTGACTATCATGAAGCTTGGTCAAGCAACCTGCTGTCAATCGGTCTCAGAAGCTACCAAGGAATATCCAGACTCAAAGACCTGTAAAGAGGGTGAACCTTCCACAAGGTGCATTTTCCACCCTCCACAAGATTTTGAAAACTCCTGTCTGAAACCAGAACTGTTATATTCCCCACTGTAGTACGAACGTAAACTAATAAAGGCACTGTATCTGAACCAGGCTTCCTAAACAGCATGGCTAACTCCACTACTCCACGACACAGGGTCTTTGTGCAGGATGACGGCAAACACAAGGGGTATGGAAGCAGAATAACCATCAGGTTACATTACAGCTTATTATTATTGTTACTGATAATAAAGCCTGTGACAACAGAGTGGAAGCCACGCTGACCCCCGTTATAATGTGCACAAAAGCAAAAGAAATGATCGATTTGTCCCCTGGCTACCTCCTTGGAGGATGTCACTTGGGCAGAAAGAAGAATCAGGCAAGCCCGTAAGCAGTGATAAGAAGGAGATAAATCAGAAACAAGCAGAGGAGCTGCCCTCAGCAGTTGTACTGAGGGCCAAGGGCTGCTCCTAGAGGGGAGAAAGCTTCCAGATGTAATTGCCCATATCCAGCTCCTCAGCAGCTAGAACAGAAGCCGCCCATGATCCTGAATGGCAAGTGGTCATGCCACAAAAGCATCACTGACTATTCCAGTTATTTTTTGTGGCCAGCCCCCTCCTCACCCCCAGCCCAGCTGCATGAGTAACATAATAGTCTCAGCAACACAGGTGGCCTCAGCACTTGTGAATGAGTTGTATGAAACTTGCTTCCAGCGAAATGAGATGAAGAATGATAGAGACTAAGAGAAGGCAGCTTGATATTGGAGAGGAACTAATCCCTCAGTTGTATATCTGAAGTATTACTGAGATGTTTTTCTTCCTTCTACATCTACAGTTAAAAATCTGTTTTCAGATGTTTGAGACTGGCCCCTTCTGAGAAGACAAAGACCTTCCCACAACTCCACTCACTGCATTACTACAGCTGGAAGCTAAGAATTAAAAGGTTAGGTCTCAAACTTGCTTTGAAATACTCCACTTTCCTCACTTTCACATCAGCAGGGTGAAAGAAAGTCAGCAGGAAGCAGAACAAGAGAGAAAACACCAACACTTCCAATGCACAGTGTGCTGCACTAAAGGAAACAGCTTATCTCAAAAGCAGTCATGGCTCTGCTCCCCCGCTGTCTGCCCCATTCCTCTCCTGGAAGTTCTTATACCTACTTCCTGCAAGAACAGTTCATGTGCGCAATAAGCAGCTGCTTAATCATTTAATAAGGCAGGCCATGAATTAAGGCAACATAAACAAGCATCTACTACAGGTTGCAGTGCAGTGGTTCATTAAAATTCCTGGTACTTTACCCCACACAACATGAGAACCTGGCAGTAAACTGAAGTGTAGACGAAAAGCCCTTTCTCCACTGGAAATGAGAAGCTACCCATGGACAAACCCCAGCCAGCCTTCAGGAGACACTAACACTCAGTACAGCCATTCTTGCACTTGTTCACTTCCTACAAGTTTGAAGAAGAAACAGATGCAAATAAATGTTCTTGGACCCTCCAAGAAGTCCATTCAGAAAGAAAGCAAGCTTACATAGCCAAATCTTGGACGACGTAGTCTTTATAGTAGCATGGTTATGTGTAGCATCACGTTGACAGATATTGACGCATTCAAAAATACATAAAATTAAGTCACTTCAGAAAAAAATCAAGTTACAGATTCACACAGCATATGCTGAAACACAAATTACATACACGCCCTCAACCTTCATGGCTGATTCTAAAAGACTGACTGCATGGAAAAGCCTATGATCAACCAATGTTACTGCCTAGATCCTGGAGTATCGATGGTAAGCAGTCGCAGCTTTTAGGCAGAATTTAGAAGCCCAGTCCTTACTGAGAGGTTATTATGTGTTACTACTAATCCTTGCAGCAACCGAAAATTCACTGCTACACTGCCATAACATGAATCCGCATGAAAAGCACATGACCGGGAAAGTAACTTAACATGGAGTGCAAAAATAAGAGTTCGGGAAAAATAAGTAAGTGGGAGTGGTTCCTAATTAGAGCAAACAATGCCACAGCAAACACATTATGGTGAGGGAAGCTTTGGCACATGTTCTTGAGAAAGCTTAGCTGCCCTGCCTCCTGCACCAGCACCTCTGTAAAGGTCACACTCAGCAGCATAGGAACTCATCACAGAGAGCTGTTACAGTCATGACCTCCTCAAGCATTCCTCAGTGGAGGATGTATCCCACAAGTGCTCTTCCCTGCCACTGCACAGTTCCCATCACGTCTCTACAAACATGCAGCTGCTGGTGCATTTGCTGACTAACCTTGTTCTGAGGAAAAAAAAAAGTTTACCCTCCAGTTCCCTGATCCTTCTATTTTTTCCCCTCACAGCTACAGTAAGAGACAAAAGGTCAGGAAAAAAAGACCTAGTAGTCTCAAATGCTCGGAGTCTGCCATTCCCATCAAGACCAGCAAGTTAGAGCCCACACTGCCTGTCCCAGGGCTGGGCCCAAGCAGCAGAAAGTAGCTGGAGCCTGCTAGTTCTCGTCATACTGGTCCTACAACTCAGACAGCACCTAACAGGCTGGCTAAGACTGCTCTCAAGCATATTTCAGATCAAGGCTCGCTGCCAGGATAACTCTTAACACAGCTATCATCACTCCATTACAACCACATCATCTTGTCTCTAAACTTCTCCTAGGAAAAATGCTTCTTCCTAGTGCCAACGCTACTTCAATCCCTGCAGCAGCAACAGTAGTGGCAGCCAGCATTTTCAAACTGGGTCATCTCAACAAGTTTGGAGGCTTGTTTCCTACTGCAGTAAAAAGGAGAAACAAACAGGTGGCAGGAGAGAACAAGGCACATAAAAGAACTGATGACAGCCCCTCCCCCCCCCACCCCAACCCTTCCCAACACTAGCAAAAATTCCTCCAGGTTAACATAGCTACCTTAAGGCAAAGGATAAGGCATCCTTTTCCTGGATACTCTCCAACACATTCTCTCCTTCAGGTTTTTGTTTGTGCATTGTTTTGTTTGGTTTTATTTAAAATAATAATCCACTGTACCAAGGGTGAAATCCATCCCAAACGCCCACCCTAATATTTTCAAACTAAATTGCTTTCCTTGCTCCAATACAAACCACCGCTGTGAAAGGGTTAAAATCTCATCTTAATTTAAATATGCATACAGGATCCAGAAATATCAACCTGCAGCAATAATGATGAAAGAGTTGCTCTAAGATTTCCAAACAGCATTGCAACAGCAACTAGCACAGCAGGTGATAAACAAAGGGGAAACTGCAGCTAAGTTTGAGGCGACTCAGCCATTTCTAGGATACACCCATAGCCTCTGCAGCCCAGTATGTTCTTTTTGCTGTTCAGAATATTGCTACTATACGCATTCAGAAGTTGCCTCTGCTAAAATTAAAAACTACAACCTTTCACCTTCACCGTTTGAACATTTCTGAAGTGCAGGAACTGCTGCTGCTGGGAGAAGTGGCCATGACTGTATCTCTTCTATAGTAAACTCAAGCAGAATCTTAAATTAAACCCCACTTCTAATTTCTGAATTCATGGAGCTGTATTCTTCAGCCACTGTATTTCCATCTAAGCTTCACAGCTGCCAGGTTCACTGCATAACATGAAATTTGGATTAAGTATAAACATAAACCCAATTCTGCTTCTCCATTAATCCCTTCTGCTGTCACCGGGACAGCCAAATTGATATTTCTAGGGAAGGAGCATATACAAACAGCAAGGTCACAAGTCTGGAGTTTTGCTGTCTTCACTTGAGCGACAAAAGGGTAGCACTTGGCTTCAGGCGAGAATTATAACCCCTGAAGTCCACCCCTCAGTAACCTGGAAGTCTTGGCTCTGCCTGGCAGCTATTTTTAAGGCTAGCACTTTTCCTACAGCCAAAAAAAAAAAAATCCCCCAAACCAACCACACAACAAAAACAAACAACGTCAACAAAAAAAAAAAACCAAACTCAGGCACAAACAAGCAGAAAAACCCCAAACAAGAAAAGCACAATACATACACTCGTTCTTTCAAAACCTCCCACAGCACTTAGCCAGCCACAAAAAAAAAAGAAAAAACGCTTAAGCTCAACAATACTTTTTCTCACTTGGCAAAGCCCAAGCAGTTCCCCCTCTCCCATCCATGACCCAAGGTGGCTGCACTCTCACTGAGCACCAACACAAGCCTCTGTGGGGTTGTCATAAATCAGTTAACAGAAACTGTAAGAATTGAAGGGGAGGGAAGACCAAAAATAAAATCATAAATCCAGCTGTTTCAAGGATCCTGTTTACAGCATGAGGGAGAGGAATATACACGAGATTACATCCTTTCCCTCATGGTGCTGCCAGGGGAGGGGTGCCTTTGTGCCAGGGAGGAGGCAGCAGCTCTAGAGCATTAATCCCTTCCATTTTAAATGCATCCTATTAAACATGAGCTTCATTTTTTTAAAAGGTAGATTTTAAGATCAACACTTTCCCCACTTTACTCTTGTCCAATTGTGATTTTCCACTCACGTTTGTTTATTGCTAGGGCACCCTACACCCAAAGGAAAATGAGAACTGATGGCAATAGCTGATGCAGTCATGCATCCACAGAATTCACAGGTCAAAATAAGTAAGCCAACGGGGAAAGGCTATATCCAAGCAGAAGCCCTTAAAACAGCTATGGCTCAGCTACATACTGAAAAAAGAGACTCGCTACCTAAATAATGATTGGATACACACAGCAACCTGAGAACACACTTACCTATTCTGTACTCTGGCAGTCATTTTAAGTTAGAAATTTCAGACAAAGGTGTTTCCCAAGCTTGTTTAACACCCCCTTTGAAAGAGAAATTGAAGAATAATTGTTTCTTGTTCTACGCAAACACTACCCCTTGACCTAGAGCTGGAGACAGAATCTGGCCACTCAAACTTGCACCCTGCCCTCAGAAATTTTTGGATTCACTTCACTTTCACAAAAGAAGACAGCTATCAAAACTTGCTCTCACTCAAAGAAGGCTGTTGACACAGTAATGACCAGGACACACTGACAGATTTGTCTGGGACATAGGCTTTTGAGAACCTGTACCTCACCTTATAGCTTCTTAGGGTGGAGCACCACCGCTCCGCACTCCCAAACCGTTACCCAGCCAATGGCACAATTAACCAAACCTTGCCCATCCAGACACCACATGGTTAACATCCTTAGTAACCATAGCAACCAGCCCTTCTTCCTCCATCAGAGCCTCAGCTGGCACACTGCTGCCTTTCCAGCACTAGGTTTTGCAGCACATTTAAGAACCCCCTCCCCTTCCCCCCAGTCATGGGTTTGGTCAAGCACATCAAGAGGATGTTGGAACACTCCTGCTTCACCTATTTCTGGCACTCCACTGTCCTCATTCCCCCTGGGCACTTCTACCTCCCCTCCATAGGGGAAAAGAAGGAGGATGTCTAAATTCTCTCCAAGTGCACCAAGGCAGGCATAATGTAAAGCAGGGAGCCAGCTGTAACCTTGTAGGAAGAGTTGTCACAGGGTAAAGGGAGCCGGGGCGGGGGTGGGGGGGAGGGGGGGCGGGGAGAGACTAGTTCGCATACGGCTCAAACATCAGGTCAAACAGAAGCAGCACTGCAAGATCAGAGGACTCAGCTGCCACCCACGACCCCCTGTCCCATGGGTATTAGGGACAGTTCCTGCCTCTTCAGTTATACCCTATAAACCCACTGGAGACGTCCACCAAGACATCAGTAAGAAACCAAAACTCCCATCTAGCAGCACATGTATTCTGCCAGGAAGAGAGCAGAAAAATTTCAAAACAGAGTTTATCACTAGCAAAACAATACATCTTTCTCCTCTTGTAGTTCACCTTTGAACCACAGATGCATAAAAGCAATCATCACATGCCATCCTCCCTCCTGGTTTCCATCCCTCACCCCTGGGCAGCTGCAGCATGCCAGCACTTGCTCATTTCTAAACCAACTCAATGTCATTTTTATGGTTCCACCCATTGGCGTACTTGGCACAGAGAGACGCTGCTGTTTTATTAATAGTTCCATGCTGGCCCAGCTCTGTCCTGTGCAGGATTTCCACAGCATCATTACAATGCATATTTCACTACTTCCCCCCCTCCTTCCCCACATGCCACTCAAAACAGATGCTCGGTTTCCACCTAGCTGTTCCTGCTCCTCAACATCACCTGACTCAAGACCTCACCTCTCCTCCTCTGTCCCCATCTCCTTCCGTGCCCTGCATGACAGAGTCCCAGTACAGCCAGAACAGCTGCCCTCTGTGGCACCACGTCCTCAGAGAGCCTCTCAAAACTATCCTTTTGAGAACAAGCTCTTTGCAGGAGGTGCAACACCAGCCCCAGCAGGTGGGTATTTGGAACAGAGCTGGAAGGGGAACGCTGTTATTTTAAGTCCAAATGTTCAGTTAATGTACAATGACAATTCTCTTCTTCTTCAAAAGAGATAGGACAAGCTTCCAGCTTTGGTCTAGCTTTGTGAACTACTCATTAATGGTGGCGAGTGCTATGTGAGTGACCCCTCAAAGGCAGAAGCCTGGCAGTAGATGCGGAACACGGTGGCAGCATTCCACTTGAGTATTCCTATGGGCAAAGCACTAAGGATCAATGGTTAACAAGGCACAGTATTAAAAAAAAAAAAAGTGATCAATATGCCAACACATACTTCTGTTTGTTTTAAATCTTCTCTACCATACCCACCATTTCATAGCACCCAGGCAAAAGGTTTCTCCAACGTGATTAAAACATTGCTCCAGCATACAGGGTTCATGGGAGCTAAATGCGCTTTAACTACCTGTATGGGCTGGAGCATCAGGTATGCAAATATCCACAAGGTCTTGGCTGACACACTGGTCTTTCCAGGATTGATTTCAGCACCTTACGGAGGGCCCTCCCACAACCTCCATCAGTTTGGCCAGCCCTTTAGCACACATGGCTCTGAGCACTGGCATAGATCTGCTCACATCTTCAATGGAGGTGGCTTCCAAGAGTTTCACTGACGGCACAGAAATGTCCTGCCCACAAAAGCTGCCAGTTCACTCTGAGTGGTGTGCTGCACTAACTTCTGCCTTCACGTCAAGCCCCAGCCACAAGAACTGAAAGGAGTTCTAGGACTTAAGAGTTCACCACAAGAACAGACACAGGATAGATTAAAGGCTTTAGAGTACAAATGAAAGGAACTAGACAGAGATACCAACACGCTGCTGGTTAGAAGGATTTGTTCACCCACACTTCAATCTGAAGACCAGAGAGTGGTGGGAAATGGTGTGAAATCCAGCTGGAGGCCAGTTACAAGTAGGGTTCCCCAGGGCTCAGGGCTGGGTCCAGCCCTGTTCAATGTCTTTATCAATGACCTGGATGAAGGCATCGAGTGCACCCTTAGCAAGTTTGCAGACGACACTAAGCTGGGTGGAAGTGTCGATCTGCTGGAGGGTAGGGAGGCTCTGCAAAGGGATCTGAACAGGCTGGACCGCTGGGCTGAGTCCAATGGCATGAGATTTAACAAGGCCAAATGCCGGGTCCTGCACTTGGGGCACAACAACCCTGTGCAGTGCTACAGACTAGGAGAAGTCTGGCTAGAAAGCTGCCTGGAGGAGAGGGACCTGGGGGTGTTGGTTGACAGCTGACTGAACATGAGCCAGCAGTGTGCCCAGGTGGCCAAGAAGGCCAATGGCATCTTGGCTTGTATCAGACACAGCATGACCAGCAGGTCCAAGGAGGTTATTCTCCCTCTGTACTCGGCACTGGTGAGACCGCTCCTCAAATCCTGTGTTCAGTTCTGGGCCCCTCACCACAAGAAGGATGTTGAGGCTCTGGAGCGAGTCCAGAGAAGAGCAACGAAACTGGTGAGGGGGCTGGAGAACAGGCCTTATGAGGAACAGCTGGGAGAGCTGGGGTTGTTTAGCCTGGAGAAGAGAAGGCTGAGGGGAGACCTCATTGCTCTCTACAACTACCTGAAAGGAGGTTGTGGAGAGGAGGGTGCTGGCCTCTTCTCCCAAGTGACAGGGGACATGACAAGAGGGAATGGCCTCAAGCTCCACCAGGGGAGGTTTAGGCTGGACATTAGGAAAAAATTTTCACGGAAAGGGTCATTGGGCACTGGCAGAGGCTGCCCAGGGAGGTGGTTGAGTCACCTTCCCTGGAGGTGTTTAAGGCACGGGTGGACGAGGTGCTAAGGGGCATGGTTTAGTGTTTGATAGGAATGGTTGGACTCGATGATCCAGTGGGTCTCTTCCAACCTGGTTATTCTATGATTCTATGATAAGAATGGATATGCTAGCTAGGATTCATGGATTCATAGTGCTTACCAGCCCAAGGGGTTATACCAACCTCCTGGAGCCCACAGCTCCTTCCACTTACAGTTTCACACTGCCAGTGACTCCCCTCACCAAGGATAACACATCAAAAAAATCCATGGTTTAAAAAGGTATCAAGAACTCAAGAATCCATCACTTCCCTGGATAATTTCCAATAGTCAATCATAATAACCCCTACACACACTCAGGCATTTCATTTCAGTCCATGTGAACATATTGTACATAATACAAATAAATGGCTGCACATCTCTTACTATGTCAAGATTTCCCTTTGAGAAAATAATTGATAATAGTCCCCTTTCAGTAAGCAAAACAGATGGAGGTTGCTTTGCCTTCAGTTTCCAAAATATTTTTGTCGCTCCTGTCTCCATCCTCTTCTCAGTTTTTCAGTACTAAAGCCACTATTTTGAGGTTCATTTTCCTGAAAGCTGCTTGGTGCAGAGGCAGCAAACCATTCCAGTGACTACCTCATTCTTTACGTGCACACCATACATTGGGTCAAGTAGGACACCAGAAAGCTTTGTCAAATTCCCTGCCCACTGTGTCCCCGAAACTGCTCTCCAAACCTCTTTTTTCCAAACATCAGCCTCAAAACAGAAAGAAGGCAAGAGCTTTCAGCAGAGACCCATAACCTCACAGCTGGGTCATTAAGAGCCCATTGCTCTAGCATCAGCTCAAGTTAGGAAAAGACCCAAAGCACTCTACAAGACTATTGGTAGCGTTTGTTTTATTTACAACATTATTTATTTACAACTGTCCCCTGTCAGTCTATGGCTTATCCTCAGTTTCTCTGCACAGCAATTCTGTATCATTCTCATATCACTGATGGAAATGCTGACCATCATCAGTCCTCTTACACATCCCAACGGACCCTATTTAATTAGGATTCACTATCAACAATGCCAAGACTTGTCAGTGAACTCAAGAGCGGCTGAAGCAACCTCCTGTCACCTGATCTTCATTCTCATAAAACAGATTAGAGAACTCTGCTTGTAATACATTTAATAAATGCTCTACAGCCATTGCAGAGCACTGGTGTTTTGGAGGAGGTTCCCATCTTTTGAAAGGAAGGTGGATTGAATACAACTCTCATGCAGTAGCAAATCAATGTCAAACAGCTGGCTGAATACACTAGAGCTATGAAATTATGTCTACCAATCAATCAATTTCTAGTCTCAAAAGGAACAAAAGCAGCTACATTCAGCAGGAAAGCAGGTTGCAGAGAAGAGGGAGCTGGCCTCTTCTCCCAGGTGACAGAGTACAGAACAAGGGGCAGTGGCCTCAAGCTCTGCCAGGGGAGGTTCTGGCTGGACATCAGAAAACAAAAAATTTCACAGAAAGGGTCATTAGGCACTGGAACAGGCTGCCCAGGGTTGAGTCACCTTCCCTGGAGGTGTTTAAAAGATGGGTGGATGAGGTGCTCAGGGACATGGTGGTTTAGTGGTCGATAGGAATGGTTAGACTCTATGATCCTGGACGTCTTTTCCAACCTAGTGATTCTGTGATTTGCTTTTTACAGTTCATTTTTAAGTAATGCTAGGTAGAGACAGAAATAACTGATACCTTTTGGTAGCGTGAGCTCAAATCAACACAAGACAAAGCAATGACAAACCAGCCCACACTCACCCTGTTCTCTCATGCACTGCATGGCTGCCCTCTCCCCATACGCTGGAGTTTCCCTGCCACCCCAAAGGTCCCCTGAGCCACCTCTCCCAACTTTCCCTTGGTTATTTAACACTACTAGATGCCGAAACCCACAACTTCATCCCTCTGTATAAGATTGCTGTCTACGATATATTTTGTGCGTCACGTATAGCACAAGAGCATCACACTTCTCTCCCTCAAACACTATATGCAATATTTATTCATTTTTTTATGTATCTTTTTGGAAGGTGAAATCACTGATGAGCCTTACTAAAATTACTAAATTACACTCTTACTAAAATTTTGAGTCTTTTGAGAGATTTCTTCTTGCCCTCTTCTTGTATTCATATTGTTTCCTCCAACTTCATCATATCAGCAGCTAATTGCCATCTAGTTTTTACCACTGTCATACTACATTTTTAATTACCTTGTAGACTCATGACATCATCTTAGCAGATAGATCCTTTTTACGCTTTATAGTATCCTTGCATATTTTTGTGCTAATTGCCACAGAACATTCAGTCACAGACTATTTTACTCAATTCCATGTATCCTTCACGCCTTTTCCTCCTCCGCTCTCTCTTGCCTCTCCAAGAAACCTGCTTCCTATCAGGCAGGAGTTAAATGTTCCAAAGCTGAACTGAGATTCAAAATACTCTCAGACTTGAGAGGCAGCTACAGGAACCCTGTGTCACAGACAATCCATGAACAGTCATTTCTTTTGGTGGAGGCAACAGTTCCTGCTATTACACCTTTTTAGTGGTTTAAAGCTGTAGATAACTGTCAAATATATCCCTCTCCTCATCAGCCTTATTTAGTTCGGCCTCCAATAGCCAGCAGGGAGCAGACGAGACACCACTGCTAGGAGAGAAGGCAGACATGATTCTTGCAAAGCCCTTTTTATCTGTAGATCACAGTACCATCATCCTTCTGTAATTTAAGGGGCAACTTGTTCAGTGGAACAAATGCCCCAGGGCAGAGCCCAGCCCTTTTGTGACAGAGCCAGTCTGTGCACAGTTTCTGCTGCCTTAATTTGCAAATGCCACTTCACCCTCACAAGTGTGCTATGATGCATCTTAGCCCTTGGGTCTAGGGCAAAACCAGGCATCAACTTCGTAGTGCCACCACAAACAACAGCAGAGGAACAGGAATGCAAGATTCTTATTCTTGGCCCCAGAATCAGAAAGGAGGAAAAAAA
Source organism: Phaenicophaeus curvirostris (assembly GCF_032191515.1). Classification (NCBI taxonomy): domain Eukaryota; kingdom Metazoa; phylum Chordata; class Aves; order Cuculiformes; family Cuculidae; genus Phaenicophaeus; species Phaenicophaeus curvirostris. The sequence goes on along the minus strand of NC_091396.1, from coordinate 57,783,710 downwards.
TGGTATGAGCACATTGTCAAAAATAGCTCCTTTCAGTTCCCTCCCCGCCAAAGCACTAAGGTTTAGTTACTGCATTCAAACAGCAGCCCTTTAATCAAGGAGTCCTACTTATTCATGAGGAGAACTGTAGCCAGACAGACCTTTCAAATGCTAGTTCTGCCATCTGGCAGCAGCACTGAGACTTCTTCCCAGACACACACAGAGCTGGTAATTGCCCTCACGTGGAATTCCAAGGCACTGCAATTGTTCTGGCATTTAAACCTCCACGGGCTCCAGATGTGGATTTTATTTGTGTTTTTGTGGGAAATGGGTACTACTAATTACAATATTCCCCCCCTCCCAACTTTTCATTTTGCTCTCTCCAGTTATTTCTGTCCTCTTCTACAGCACCCACAGCAAAGCAGCAGATCGTGTATGCCTGTGGATAAATATCTTAAAAGCATTCATGCCAAGGAAGAAAGTGTGTCACATTTTCTTCTGCCTTCCCTGCCTCCGTGGATTTGATGCTCTGAGCAGCTGCCCAGTGGGGAACGAAGCCTTTCTGGGGGATTGCTCTGTATGCTTTGTATGCTTTTCTTCTTTCAAATTAATTTCAAATCATAATGGAAAGGTCACAGGCATAACCTCTCTACTGAAAGTGGCAACTTTGCATTCTTGAAGCAATACATGTAAGGGAAGGCAGGAATAAGAAGTATTTGAAGAGACTTACATTTTGCTTCAGAGAGATTCTGGTTAGGTGACCAGACCAGCATGCCGAGATTCTCTCTCTCTTGACTTCGCCTTGCAAGTTTGGCTGAAGAGAAAACAGACACAAAGTTACAAAGAAAGTAATTTTAGATGCAAAATGGATACAAAAGTGACATATCACACATCTGCAGCTTTTAATCAAGATACAAAATCCATCCAGAGAGCTAAAACCCCATCTTCCCATTCCGACTTGAGGGTTTTCCTTGTTTCTACAATGCATAATCCCCTATATAACATGACAGATACACTCTTTCATGCAGCACACTAAGCAGCATACGTTACACCTAAATTAAAAGTTAATTAATGTTTCTCTCCCAGCATACTTGATTATTTTTCTTCCAGCCATCATTAATGAAAAAGGGAGGAGCTAGGCTCAGGCAGCAGGCTTCAAACCCCTGACATCATGAGACCATACTGTGCAGCTAGATTAACACTTCAGGGTAGACACACTCATGAACCTCCCGGGTTTTATTTCTGAGCTCCTCCTCCCCAGCTCAGCAGCCCTTCTATCTATGCCTCTATCCCCCATACAGACAGGAACGCCCAACACTGGGTCCCCAGGGTCAGAATCAGGTCCTCTGCTCAACTACCACAAGTTCTTGGGCATTCACACCCACGCTGCACACGTGCACCCATGCTCTGAAAGCAAGTCTGGTTTTAACCAACACTCAGCTGCCGTAAGAGCTCTGTAAGTCTCAAGCAAAGAACCACAGCTGCACACAGTTTGAGAGAGCAACCTCAAGCTACGATACTTTTCAACAGCGAGTTCTTGGGAATCTGCTAATGTTTGGTCCCAAGTAGTCAAAAGAGGAGGAGAACCAGAAGCCAAAAAAAAACTTGCTCTGTTGAGTCAGCACGCACACAGCCAGCTCAACTACCCACCCTGGCCAAGAGAAACTTGCAGGTCTTGTTATGAACGAGTGCCTGCAGTACTACCCCCACTACTGAACATCATATCATGCTGAAGTTTTATGTAACATTTCAATACAGTGCTGTTTTCCCTGCACTGTGTAATTAGACATTTAAACACCACTTCATGACACATTAAGCAAAGAGGTCAGAAAAGATCTAGTAATGCAAAAGATGCAGTGCCAGGACATTGTCTCATGACACAGAAAAATCACAACATTATCTGCTCACACGTCTCTGCTGCAGCATAAAGAGGTCTGCCAGCACCCAGCTCCTGCTCATCTGAACACATCGTGAAGTTCAGTAAATTACAATGCCATGAATGTGCATGGTTCGACTACTGTTTTTAACCTGAAATCTTCTCAGCTAAGAACAGCCGGGGTTCAGACGACAAAAATATTTTAACATTAAAATTAAAGCACAGATTAAAAGCAAAAAATAACCAGTTGCCAGAAACGTATTTACATTGAACAATTTTTTTTTCATGACAAACAGTGATTATTTCTCACATGGTTTGTTTTGCATTGTTTGGGTTTTTTTAAATAATGTTACCACCTGCACATACAAGAGAGTGTGTGCATTGTGCATGTTTATCACTTTCTTAACTAGGCAGAAATACAGGAGCGAGAAGAGACAACAACAGCCTCTGGTGGTGAGAGATGGAGGGTGGAGACCAGGTCTATACACAGTATATGAAGGGTGTCTGAATTATACTTACAATACTGAATTTCAAATTACAGCTTCACAAAAAAAAACCAAAAACCGCGTCTTGAAATGCTGGGCAACAAATTTTACTTTTTAATCTCATTTAAAGCCTAGTTTGGGAATGCAAAGAAAGAGACAACCTTAAGCCTCCCCCTTCATCAAAGTTTTCACCTTACTCTCTCCCTTACTGAGGATGGTCTTTCCTACTGAAATCTAGCATAGGGTTCAAAACACAGAAAGGAAAGAAAAAAAAACAAAGGCTCTCTCCTCACTTTGCATTACACTGAAAAGCATATTCTCATCCTATAAAAATACTCAAAGATAGAAGTCATCAGTCAGGTCTCCAGGAAGTTAAACACATTCCACCCAAACCCCAACACACAGTTACACACCCCAGATCAGGAGCTTGGTGTCCAAAATCTGCCAGCGAGGTTTAACTCCAGACAACCTGTCAGCGTGCCTTTAACACAGTCCCGCTGGCTGAACTGGCGAAACCCACCTAACTTGGGAAAAGGGATAAAATTTTCTCATAGCTTAGCAGGCTGAGCCTCTCCCCTGATATGTCAGACACGCATCACCACCAGCTGTCCCCTCCATGAGCCACTAGCTCAGCTCACCCACAGTAAGGTGGGTGAAGTTTTACCCGCTACGGTTAAACCCCCAGGTTACACTTTGGACCATTGCAAAGGAAATGTTGCAGCCTTCCTGGCTGTGAGCTGTGGTGAGTCCTGGGAGGTGACGACCAAAGCCAGGGAGGTACTACAAGACCTCACGGCACTTAAGCAGGGCTGGTGAAATGTGTCCCACGTTCTCCAACACAGCTCCCTCCCAAGGCACCATTCTATGATTCTAAGCTACACCGCACTTCTCAACAGGTGTGAAACAGCACCTCAGGTATTCCTGTAACACCCCTCCCGCTCTACCTCTCTACCTAAGCCCACACCTGCCCACCCCTGGCCCTCATTCCTTGACAGAGGCCAATGCAAGGCATGCGGTAGGGTTAAGTTAAAACTTATGCTTCTCTGCTAAGGACAGAAGCACCTAAAGGCCAACACACATCAAGGGGGTGTTTCTCAAACACCACAGAGGCCCCTCCCTAACATCAGGGTTGGAAGGGACCTTAAAGATCATCCAGTTTCAATCCCCTGCCACGGGCAGGGTCATCTCCCACTAGGTCAGGCTGCTCAAGCCCTTATCCTACCTGGTCTTGAACACTTCCAGGGATGGGGCATCCGCAACTTCCCTGAGCAACCTGGTTCCACTGTCTCACCACCCTCATTGTGAAGAACTTCTTCAAAATGTCTAGTCTAAATCTTCCCCTCTCCAATTTACAGCCATTCCCCCTCGTCCTATCACTACATCACAGGTGACCTAACCTGTCACCCACCTCCAGCAGCACATCCTCCCCATTACGCCTTCTCAAGCCCACAGCCCCCACGTTTACCATTCCCAGCACACGAGGCAGACACGGCAGGCATTCTTTCGAGTCCAGTGAACGACCACATCATAAAGGCACACAGCACAAATACTCTTGCTACATCGCAGAGCAAGGAAGCACTTAAGAGCTTGCACGGAATTTGGAAGCACGCTGAAATGGTTATTTCAGAACCAGCAGCCATGAGAGAAGAGGGGGGACTTAGAGCAGAGTAGTTACTGCCTTACTCTCCCGCATCTTTCCAAGCACAGCCGCAAGGGTCACCAATATAGGCGACATCCCTTTACACATCCCCTGCTTCTAGGCAAAGGATACCAGGGTGAATTCAAACACTCTACGCTTCAGTGACAAAGCTAAAAACTGATTTGATTTAATCCATTATACATTTCATAGAAAAACAGCCATGTAAGGAGGGCAAGGTTTACCCTTTTTTTTTAGGGGAACAGATCAATTTAGGATCAATGGGTTTTGCTTGTTCAAGTAACTGCAGTTAAACCAGTGCAACCTGTGTTTAAAAAGGCTGTATATTGGCAGACAGATCATCTGACATTTCAGTTAATCCTGCACTTTCAGCTAAGCTACCTAGCAGGTATTTGTAAAGTCTCTACCACAGCCATTAGCTCCCTATCACAGCTGTTGTGGGAGCAAACACTCTGTTCCCATTGCTGGCTCTCCTGTTTGTCCCAAGTCTAGGAGGAATCATGGATGCTTCCGTCACCCCCAAAAGGAAAACTTTCTGCTACAAGCAGCACTCCCTAAATTTTGTTCCCCTGTCGGACTTCACAGGATATGCAAGCTCCTATTGCCTTTACTCACTCACTCCCCACGGACCATACGCTGAAATCCAGGAGGAAACCAATGCAGGTTAAAACTCACTTTGTGAGGAAAACATTATTTTTGAAGTTGGTTCCATTTACAACTGTGGTTTTACTGCACGAGCCCAAACAGTCCAACTGTAGTGATAAGGCAGAGCAGAGCACCCACATATCAACATTATTGTAAAAAAAAAGTCAAGGGGATTTTTGTTTTTTTTTTCCTGGAGCTGCGAGGACACATCAACATCAGCACGCAGTTTACCACATGCTGTGTAGGAATACACTCTTTTGCCCAGCAGCAATAATACCACGGCTGGAGTTCCTATCACTTCTGCCCATAGGCTGCAAGACGTGAAACCCTGATCCACAGCAGCCACAGCTCTTTCCTAACTTTTGGAAAGTTGTTGCAAAACTGCCCCACGGAAAAAAACAAGACAGAGGTCTCAGCCAGCAGCAGCAGTCAGTTCTGACTCCAAGAGGCATCAGGCTGATTTAAAAGGAATACTTTGACCGAGTCTTTAAAGCATGTCTTTCCCTGCTGTGAAGGTTAGGTTACTACACAGCACTGCCTCACTCCCAAGGATCGGTCTGTCCAATTCTCACTTGCATACAAAAAGATGTCAGTCCTGCTCTCCCACTACCACCCACAACATTTAAAGCCTCAGGGAAAAATCCTCAGACCCCACACCTGAGTGATCCCAGCTCACATAGAGGGGAAGAGGAGGAAAAAAAGAAAAAAAAAAGTAAATTGAGAGCAAAGACTTTTTTCAGTCAAAAAAAAAGCCACTAAAAAACCACAAAACCAAAACAGAACTCTTAAAAGTCACTCCTTTCCTCCCAGAGCCACCACTGCATTTAACTCCAAGACAGAGAGCAGAGGGCCAATCTTCTCAGGACCGTCTGCAGGAACAGGAGAAAGGTGGAACCTGCAAATTTCTTACACAGAACTTCATAACGGACACCAAGCCCTCAATACCCTCACACATGCTCTTACATGTGCTACTACCTTAAACTCTGAGTCTGGATCCTCTCCCTACATCCAGAAACACTCATCTGCCTCCTCATATTTGAGGGGTTCTTCTGCAGATGTTTTAACTTTGTATTTTCTCTTAGGCCACCAAAGTTGTACCGGTGCTGGAACCAGGACTGCATGAATAGACTCAGTGTTGAACGTGCTGCAGAGCTTGTAATCTTGAATACGTTTGTGTTGACATGAAACCACAGATCTTTGTTCAGGCTCTCCCCAGAACATTATGAGACAGCCAAGAAGCTCACATCTGCCCTGCAGGCTCCTCAGCCACCACTCTGGCCAGAGTTTCTGTAAATGGACAACAAAGCAGGGCTGAAAGCAACAAGCGTGCTTCCCTCCCTACCTCCACCAGGGTGCTGTGAAGTCAGGACACCTGACAGGGAAAGGGAAACAGGCACGTCTCCCAACAATCTACCAAAGACCACCACGCTGCATGCATGAAGTCCCTGTTACAGGTCAAAGAGAACCTTTTCCTCATCTTTCCCACCTCTCCTCAGTTTCAAGTTAGCCATGGAGCAGCTGGCATCAGTACAGAAGGAAAGCAGAAATATCATTCTCTTCATCCAGTCAGAGTCTCCTGTTGGTGAGATGAACTAAGACTCTGAAGAGCTGAGTCAAAATGCTAAAGGGTGAAGCTTGCAGTTCACAGCCTGAATCCATCCACCATCTCACCATTCTGAAGGGAGAGGAAGTCCTGCTCAGCCACCACTTCTCTGCTCTCCTGACCCACACTTGCTGCCTCCTCCCCACCCCCATCCCAGGTCGACTATGGCATTCATCCCTCCAAGCCCAGCACATTCACAAAAAGTAACCTAGCAAAATAGAAAGCAAACAGCACTTTCCCCAGTTATTAAATCAAATTAGCTGGCTGCAAGATGAGACAAACAGCTAAGTGAGTGCACAGGGAGCAGCAGACCCGCATAGATGGGGCTCTCTGCCTTCACCCTGCAGAGCTCCACCAGAACGTAATGGTTCAGCCATACCACTGCAAAAGAAGAAAGAGAGGGAGGTTGTTTCCCTTCCACCAAGACCTACTTAACAAAGCAGAGCAAGGCATCTACCCAAGCTTAAAAACAAAAAACAATCCAACAACAACAAAAAAAATGCAGTTAGCTTTAACTCATACCAATTCTTAGTTTTCTACCACATATCCCAAGAGACAAGGAAGTGGAATAAGGAAGCAGGGACAGGCAGGATACCTCCCCAGCACTCGTTTAGGCTGTCTTAAGCACCACTGGTAAAGTGACAGCATACACAAAGAGCAGGCAGGAAGGCAATAGAGTCTGACAGCAAGCCAGAGCGCAGTGCTGCTCAGCTCCAGCCTGATGCATCTCATTTTACTTTTCTTCTCCAAGTTAGAGAAGAAACGTGCCAGAATAAACTCAGTGGGAGCTGAGGCCTCTCAAAGAGCCACCACTCACTCTGTTGCCTATTATTTTGCTTCTGTGCAAGGCAGCGGTGCCAGCTTTCACTTGAGTTCCTGCACTTGAGGGAGCTGCTCTGTCGTGCGGCTCTCCAAGGATGCTGCACGTTCCAGCCACAGCTGTAAGCCATTCAAGAGCGCTTTGCACTTTGCTTTTGACACCTATACTGACCCCTCAGTGAGACAATCCTCACCTCCTGCAGATGCCAAGACACATTTTGCACCCCAGCTCCATCCTACCCAAGTGGGGGTGAAGCTCTGTCAAGACAGACTCATGCATTCTTACTTCTCCATAACCATTCAATAGTCTTTGCTGCTTGCACAAGGAATTTCACAGCTATTGAAGCCATCTGAGTTTCCAAGCAGGCAAAACACACTCCAACACACGACTGTGTGGAAGCACTGCAACACACACCATGACATAGGAATTTGCTGCTATTCAGTTTCCCCATTATTTAAAAATAGCAAAAGGTAACTCAGAAAAGCACACCCACCGGCAGGCACTCAATACAGATACGCACTTCTGTACCTCTTCTGGTAGGCAAACACTGACAAATCAAAGTTTAAAAAGCACTTGCCATAAAAGTACAAAAGATCAAGCACTGATCTTTTGCAAGGCAATAGGTAAGAAAAGATCTCCAGATCTGAACAATGCATTTCATGAACTGAAACCCCCCCAGGTAGAGGATAACAAGATTCAGACCTAGAAGGCTATTGCATTACTAATGGCACTTAATGATCTCCCCATAACTGGTACTAACTCATTTTTCAATCACATATTGCAAATTTAAAAAGAAAGACTAAGAAGCCCTCTTCCTTTTACTGTGTAACCCCCAGCATTATACACAAAACATGCGTTGTATAATGCCCAAAGGCAAATAGGTATTTTTATTGTTCGGGGAAGAGCTGGAGCTGACATACAATAACTGAGCTGTTGAATGCTGCTTCAGACCAAGTCTAAAGGTATTTACTTTTAATGAAGTCAGATTAAACAAGTGCTTCCATTCCCAAACTTGCATTTTCTTGATCAATGCAGACCTTATATTTATTGCATAGGGTAAAATCCCATTTACAGTGCCCGTGACGACTCTTAAACAAAATAAGACAAGGGAGGCACTGGCTCCCAGTTTTAAAAAACTTGCCCTCACTAGCTCTCATTGATATTACTCAGACTCACAGTGTAATTGTAAATGCACAGCTGTGATACAACAACTAAATACCTATGTGGCACCAGAGAATTCAAACAAAATTAAGAGGCAGAAGAAAAGCTTTTTCCACCTTCCTTCCCCACAGCTGGCACTGTCTCCTCAAGCAGCAACTCAAAGAGAATGCTGCTGCCCATCCCCGCTTCCTCCTGCACGTGACTTCTCCCGAGTCAGCAGATAATGCTTGTGATCCCCTTTCATTTGCTTTTTCTGAGGGCTGCCTAGATATAGTAGCTGGGACGTCGCAGAAATACCATCTTTGCGCACACTACAGCAGCACTAAATGCAGCAAAACATTTTAGACAGTAGTCCTGAGGAACATTTTTTTTTTAATTAAAAAGTTATAAATTAAGTAGCAGTTAGCTCTTCCTATACATGACTACACCCAGCTGGCACTATAATCTATATGCAAATAATGTTCTGAGGGCATTTTTGTATCTGCCTAGGGAAATAGAGGTGACTATTTCAGTTTCTATACAGAGCAGCAGCACTGGAAATGCAGGCTCAAGGACCTTATTGCCTCAGAATAACTGTGGGTGCTATGCTACAGAGACTCATGGAATCACATATTTCAACAGTATGAAAAATATTGCTTTAAAAATTACCCAGTTAAAGATTAATCATCCAACAATGATTACAAAGGTCACTTTGTAGTGATAAAAGTTATTACCATCAGAAGAACCGAAAGAGAAAATGAGAAAAATCATGAACAGCAACAGTTTCCTGTTTTAAAGTAATCAAGTTCAACCCATACTAAGTTTGAACTCCAAACCTTCGTATTTTTTTGTTTTATTTTTTAACTTTTTAAGAATGTATCTGATATGAGATGCCTTTCCAGTTTAAGAGCAAGCAGTAAAGCAAAAGCTGTGGCCTACATTTTGCCCACAGCCCAGGCCAGACCGAACAATAAAGCCAGAACAGATGTTGAGGCCTCGCCTTGATTTTTTTTTTCTCCCTGAATAATAGGAGTCAGCTCATTCTTTCCTACAAGCAGGTGGCACCAATGTGCAGCCATAGATGAGGTCTGAATAACTATACAAGCAAACAGCCTTTCAATATACACTTTAAGTGTATAATTTTTTTTCTATACGCTTGCAATTCCAATCCGAGCCCTTCAGTGAGTTCTGCATACACAAGCCCCACAGCCCGTACAGGACCAGGAAATACATTAATGTAACATCAGAAGCACGAGTGCACCCCACACACACTCAGTACTGAGCAGCACACCTCTACTAATCACAACAGGCTTTTGTCTAGACACAGCCAGAGTTTTGTACTGAAACGTGAAAGGGTAGGAGTTGGTTCAAAGAAAGTGTTAAGTGAAAAATTAAGAGAAAATGCACATTTGATTAAGGTTTTACCACATATGTCTTGCAAGCCCTTTTACAATTTAAAAATTTTGCACCATCCACTTTTGTTTTTTTAAAGGAGGAGGGCTGGTAACTATACTACAGCAATCCCGAATGCACAACCAAAAAGCAAGCAACCAGAACAAAACAAAAGCCTGCAGCGCACGGGTCGGGTCAGAGCCATGAGGCTCATCCACGCTGCCAGGCACACTTCTCCCCCTCAACATCACCAAGAACATCCCTGGCCACAGTTTAGAGTCACAGCAGCTCCCAGGCTCCATCAGGTAGGCTGGGACAGGACCAGACCTGCGCTGCCCCACTAATCAGGAGCAACAAACACAAGCCCCGAAACACAGAATCATAGAATCACCAGGTTGGAAAAGACCTCCAGGATCATCGAGTCCAACCATTCCTACCAAACACTAAACTATGCCCCTCAGCGCCTCGTCCACCCATCTTTTAAACCCCTCCAGGGAAGGTGACTCAACCACCTCCCTTGGCAGCCTGTTCCAGTGCCCAATGACCCTTTCCATGAAAAATTTTTTCCTAATGTCCATCCATGGTGCCTCGTGGGCCCCACACACACTGTGGTTGACCCCCCCAACCTGTGGCTGCCACTCTGAGCTTCACATCTTGCGACCAACCTTGGGATCCCTTGCGCACACACACAACCCTACAAAAATACACCAATGCAGGACCTCCACTGAGCCATTAAAGCAAACCATTAGTTTGTTAAAAATCAGTAAATGCATGCATACAATTAGTTCTAAGAGCAAGCTACAATGAGCCAACTACTGTTGGTTTCTGTTCAATCTCCCTGAACACTGCCTCAAGAAGAAGAGATTTCCTTCCTTTCCTTCACGCTATTTCCCTGTCATTTTCATTTAGGTGACCAAGTAGTCACACAGGCACACCTACATGTATGCAAGTAAGATCCACATACAGAAATTAATATACAAAAAAGGAACAGCAGCAGTGTAGCACAGTTCCCTCAACTGCCAGGTCTCGTGCTGCTGACAAACATCTCGGCACTGTCAAATCTATTTGGAGCCAAACAGTTTACTGCTGAGGAAGCAAAGATAAAGCAAACACATCTTCCTCTCTTTCCATCACAGATCTTGATTCTGCCGCCTCCCCTGTTCCTTGACAATAAGCAACTCCTACACGCACAACTACAAATTCATATGGTTTCCCATTTCTTTATTAAGCTAACCCTCAGCTCTTTCCACCCACTGAATGGGGTTCTCTTTTGTGTTCCCTTACCCCCACCAAGAACAGACGTTTGAGCCCAGTCCTGCCCATTATTCACAGGCAGCACTTAGGAATAACGAGACCAGGATCGGCAGAGAGACTTCCCGAGTCTGGCACTGTGTCTGCATCATTGGATTTAATGGCCTTTCATTGGAGGAGGGGGAAGAAAAAGTCCATCAAATAGTCTAATCCTTTTTGAACCCATTTGTAATTTTGGCATCTACAACATCCTGTGGCAGAGTGCTACAATTTAATTATATGTTTATTGTCTGAAGGAGAACAAAGAAAGCCCATGCACACCCTCCCTTCTCGGCTCTCAAGCTGCTACCCAGTCATTTCATTTGGTGGCCCCACTTCCTGCCTTATGAGAAATAGAGAATAACTGGGCCCTGTTCACCTCTGCGTTTCTGGTTTTACAGACCCTCTACCACATTCCTCTCGGTCACCTGTTTTCCAAGCTAGACAGTCTGGGCTTTTCTGCTTCTCCCTCATACAGAGGCAGGGAACAATTCCTGTACTTTATCTAGTTATCGTACAGCTCATGGAAGCATCTATGCATGGGGGAGGGATGGAAATGAGGCACGGACAGAACTGTACGCAGTGTTCGAGAAGAGGGTACACCACAGGATTTATAAAACATGCCATAACGAGATTCTGTTTTGTTCTCAGATGCTTTCATAACAGCTTTTAACAATACACTTGCCTTTTCACTATTACCACTGAGTTGATGAAAAAAACCACTATGACTCCCGAGATCTTTATCTGGAAAGGTAACAGCTAATTTAGAGACCACTATTGTACACATACAGTTAAGGGCTGTTCCACCCTATTCTCTCCCCCTCCCCTAATATTACTTAGCACATTACAAGCGTCACTCGCCATTTTTGCAGCCACCCTGTCACAAGACTAAACATGTTGCTTGTTGCCCCATTCAGCAGATACCCACACTCTCCCTGCCACCACCTCCTCCCATTCACATTTTGTCTTTTACACACTGACAGAAGGACAACCCAGCCATTAGCAGGAAAAATAAAAAGTGAGAAACAAAGATAACAAGAAATGGAGACTACACAAAAGGGTCACCTTATTCAGAAGGTGATAAATGCTTGGTGGCTCCTCTCCAACCCTCAGCTCCAGGACACCTCTGGCTTCCTAAGGATTCTTTCCCAAGGAGATGTGACATAAGGAGCAAGAAGCCAACAGAGGGTTTTCTCAGACCTTGTGGCTCTCCTCCCCACTATTCCCTTTCCTGTCAAGATAGCAACACTGTTTAGACTACATACTCAAGCACTTCCTATCTCCCACCATCCTTTACCATTACTGAGCACACCTTGAGGAATCAGGGAATCAACACTGCCACTACCCTGGCTCTAGAAAGCCCTAAACCTCCTTACTCACAAAAAAGACCTGGTTTTCCCTGTAAAGGTTTAAACTTGGCCTCCATAGGCCTGCACAAGTGCTGGCAACTCAAAGAAGCTGCATTTTACTCATCTTTTCCATACACTAAGGACCAGCTGTCCTGTTTCTATTGCCCAATGCAAAAAGAAAGAAAAGGGGAAAAAATAGAAAAGTCAGTTTCAAGTGTCCCCAGAGAGGAGTACTTTTCGATATTTATAGCAACACATCTTCCCTTCCCACCCACCCAAAATTCACAACAGCATCCTTTTGAGATAGCTTACACTGACCAGTGGAAGTAAGCAGTGCACAGAAAGCACCAGTGATATAAAATGCAGATTCTTGGTTAAATTATACTAACTGGTTCATTTTTTCCATCACGCTTTAAAAACACTTGCCAAGAGATACTCAGGAATAGATCTGACTAACTAGAACCTGGTTTTGAAAGAGTATGGGATGTGGGCACTTTTCCTCTTCTTACTCCTCACTTTACATCTCAGGAGGTCAGGGAAAAAAAAAAAACCCCACAACAATTGCACTCAACACTTTACGAACTAAGGCCACTGGGCAAACATGTTACTGCTTGGCGAGACAGTGGTGTGAAGGGCACACAAGACAGGACACGCTGGTATCTCCATCCAGACAAGAGTCCACCCAGAAGGTCAAATGGGAGAAATTCCACATTATTGTAACTCTTGCAGAACCAAATCATCTTAAACATCTGAATGACTCAATCAGCAACAGCTAAGCACAGTCCACTCTCAAAGACAGTAAAAATTTCTCACATTATCATTCTTTAAAACCTGGGTCAAACACCAACACTTTTCAAGGCTGAACTACATCACAGCAGCAGAGGCACATCTTCCAAACCTAGCTAGGTGCTACGGAGAGGCTGAACATCTAGGAAGGCATCATCACTGCACCTCCCTGCTGGAGGAGGTGCCCTGCAAGGGCAGGAGAACCAGGCCCTACAAACATACCCAGGGAGACCTGACCTGTGCTGAAGTCACCTAAACTATCCTGGTAACTTCTACCTGCAGATGGGTCTTGTAGAGGTTACGCTGGTGGCAGAGATACCGACCTGAAAGGGGGCACAGTGTCCTCTCCCAGTGCAGCCATCTCCAGAAGCAGACTCCTGTCCTCAGGCCAATATCAGCATACAAGAAGCTTATATATCAAATCCCACCCAGCACTGAGTCATGCACCGATGTGGTGTGGAACTGCAATCAACAAGCTGTGAGCATGCCCAGTTTAACCCACACAAATCCGACTTTTAAATGTCTGCGATGGTTGCATATCCTCCTCTCACCCCCATCCATGACAGTATTCCAGGTCCTTATCCTCACAGCACCCCTACCAGCAGATGAGAGCTTTTATCAACACACACACATGCAAAGCACCGAGAGCCAAAGGAGTTGAGCCAGGTTTCCCAGGCTCTCTGTTGGAGGTTAGCTGTGGGTCACCATTCCTCATGGTCCCACCTTCAGAAATGCCAAAATCAAACAGGAACTCAAAAGGTAACACATTTGTAATATTTCAAACCAGATCTAGCATGCTTCTAGCTCTCCTTGGAGCTGACTGTTGCATTCATCGGCTCACAAGCTCCCCAAGGCACAGACAGTCCCTTTCCTCCTGCCTGCACAGGGCCTGGCTCAACAGGATGCTGTAAGGATAACATTCATATCCAAAACCACAAAGTCAGATTTAACATGCCCTTGAAATGCAGGCAGCTCCTCGATCACATTTTTCCAACAGATTTCACAAGTTGGTTTGGTTTTTTTCCCATTTTTGCCAAACTCGGAGGCACAGCAAGGACTATATTTAAAATGCAGCTAACAATCACCGCAAATCTTAAAATTTTGTTAACGTTCAGCTTTTAGCAAAAGACTACCCAAAACAAGTTATCTGGTCCTTCTCCCATCGACTTCAGAAGAGTCTTGGAACTAGTCTGTCTTGCATTTACATTAATAATTTCAAAGAAAGCAGTACAATAAATACAAGAGAGCCTAAACGCTTTATTCATCATTGCTCCACACCAAGCAGTACCTCACACTCATTCTGTGCTGCTGTTCTGACCATACTCCCACTTTATGCCGAACATAAGTAATCCTAAAAAGTGCCAAGTAATAGCAAACCAAACCCTGGAGAGACAGGCTCCCTGCAACGGGCAAGCAGCAAGCACACTTGCAGCCCAGAGGAACAAAACAGGACCACAGCCCTGCAACGACGCTGGATTTTCCTGAGCTGCCTCCGCTTTGGGATTACAAATGCTCCTTCTGCAGTGCTGGCATTTGCATACCACAGCATATTTACAAAGAAATCAATCGGGACACAAGTACGAAGCTGAACATAGAAGAGGCCCATAGCGCTTGGGGCACCCTGCAGAAAAGCATACTGCTTTCTGATCTGCTTAGATGCTTCGGGGAAAAGCAAACTGGCTACAACCTACCTACACCTAACCCACGATCCCTTTCCCCACCTCCTTTAACAAAGAGGACAGAAGTTTGCAGGCACAAGGCCTTACAAGCTCTCTAAAACACAACCACCACGTGGCAGGCTCAGGAGCAGAGCTCACACAAAGAGCCAAGAGGCAGCGGGAGACGGAGGGGAGAGGGCTAGGAAAGCCTCCGCAGCCAGGAGACGGGGAAGGGGGGACCAAGCCTTTTATTCTCCAGCACTTGCCACAAGGGAGCGAGTACAAAGGGGATGGGAAGGTTAAGCAGATAAAGAGAAGCCAGCTGAACGCCAGACTGGCAGTGTAGATAAATGGAGGAGCCAAGACCCTGCTGGAAGGAGCCGTGGCGCGCTGAGGGAGGAACCCAGCTTGGCAGTGCCCCAGAAGGGGAAGGAGGAGACGCCTCCCGCCAAGGCAGTTTGCACTGCACTTACCTGCCCAGTAGCACGTCCCTTGCCCCACGCACACTGCAGCACTGTCCTCCTCACACACAGAGCAACAAAATTAACTTAATTTTACTGTGTTCAGGGCCATTAGTCTTTCCAATCTAAGGATCGAGATGCTATTCAGCATTTAAATGCCTCTTTATTGAGGCTGAAAATTCTTCCAGTTTCTCCAATTTAGAGAAAAGGGGAAAAAAAATCCCTTTTAGATATAATTCATACTCAGAGCAAAACATCCCCTCTCTCCTTTCCTCCCAAAAAGGATCATCACTGTGAAAGCAGCCAGAGCGGCCCTGCCTGTGTAAGAGCCCAGAGGTCTTATTTTCCCTTCCCACAAATTACAGAACGGAAAAAAATGCAGTGGCCAGCCCCCGGCAGCTGCTTGATAGGGATACAGCTGTGCCTCCTCACATATCAATTATGCTGCCCTGCACTGCACTGGACAAATTCAGAACATGGCTGCAAAGCTCATTTTCTTTACCCAACGATCACTGGGTAACTCCTTAAAAGCAATCAGTGGTTCTCCACAGGGCACCATATTGCACCCCAGCCACATAAGAAGGTGTTAAAAAATAGTCTCTGTCCTCCTCCATCCAGTGCTACCACCGTGGCCACTCTGGAGCACCATCTCCACTCTACCACCTTCTGAGCCCAACGCAGCCTCTTGCTCCGCCACCAGGTCACTTCAAATCCAAACCTCAGCTTCTCAGCTTGTAGAAAAAAAGTGTTTAATGGGGCTTACACACATCCAAAGAGGAAGAAAAAAAAAAAAGAAAGGGGGGGGGGAAAAAGCAGCAAAAAGAACAAGGCAGCAAGGGAAACAAAACTCATGGGGACATAAAGAGGACAGAGAGCCTCAAGGGAGGGACAGTATTTAGAAGAGCTGAGTTATTAGAAACTGAGAAGCTAAACCATGCTAAGGCAGCTGGGCCTTCAGAGGAAAAAGTCTGTGCAGAGCACAGTTCCTGGAGAACACAACAGCCTTACAGATGCTTATGTGGGCTAGAACAGAGAAAAGCTGAGACACCCTAGCACCAGAGAGGAAAGCAGACTGTCAAAGAAAACTACAAGGCAAGGCAAGCCAGGGAATCCACACTATTTATCCATAGAGAGGGACTCTGCCAAGCATTTTGAAACACTCACATCTCCCTTGGCAGAAAAGCTGTGTGTCATCTTCTTTTCTGTCCTGGCCTGCACTTTCTCCGTAACCTTCCCAGCAGAAGTTATTGCATTTACTGAAAGATGACCATTTTCCCTGACATCTGGATTTTCACAGGCTGCTATTTCAACTAAGTTCACTACCTGAAAGGACAGACTACAAGACAGGGACTAACCACTGCCATTCCCAGCGCAACTGGGGTCTGGTCTGTGACTGGGAGCTGTAGGTACTGCCACAACACTGATTTCACTCTGCCCACTTGAGTCTTGAGTCTTCCACTCTGTGGCATCACTCAAATACAAATTGCCATGTGTCCAGTTAGGTATATGCTGAAGAGAAAGAACGAGTGTCAACATAATTCAGGGTAAGTTGACTCCACAAACATCTCTCCTACTCCCCCTCCTACCCCAGAAAATCCCTCAGCCTCACCACCTCCTCCTTGCATGCATACAGCCCCTCGGCAAAAGCTGTGCACACATTAAACCAATACTTGCTAGCACAGCCAGGGACACTGCTGGGAGCCTCAGCTCTGTTTAAGGCATGCTTCAGTTGGTCCAACTTTCTAATGATAAAACTATTTGTAGCCAGATATTCATGATGCTGGCAGTGATTCTTGGTATAATCCTATTGTTAATACCTAGCCCGACTGTACAAAAGCAGAGGAGGAAGAGTTCACAGACTGTAAAAGATACCAAGCTCCAGTTAAAAAATAAAATAAAATAAAACCAATACAAACTCAAGAGTAAACCAGCTTCACTGAACAAGACTGAAACTCTCTTCCTATGTTAGATTTCTGCTGTGTGCATCTACTGTGAAGATTGACAAAAACAACCTATTCTACTTGCTCCTATGATCCCACCCAAGCGATGCCCACAGGCACAACCTGTCTGTACTGGGCTCAAGTGCAAGCAAGACTCCAAGCTCACTCTTGTGAACACCTGCTACATCTCCACTTGCAAAGCCTCGACTGAGGGCATCTGGCTGCAGCTCTGTGACATGCTCACTCTCCCACACCTCTGCAAACAGCTCTCCGCTGTCCTACAACAACTGTGGAAGCTTCCTGCAGGAGCAGTCAGGATGTGCCACTGCACAAGACACAGAAGCAGCAGGAAAGGGTGAGTCCTTGAAGACCCAGATAAGCCCAATCTTCAAAAACTGTCATTCAGGAGGAACATGGCCCAGGCTTTCCCAACAGCTGGATGCCTGATCTTGGCACCCAGGTATTTCTTCTGGTATATCCAGCATAAGCTACAAGCACCAGCTCTTCCACTCCAGCAAACCCTGAACACCAGCAATTCTTGAAAGCCCTTAGCACAAAGCAGGAAGCCAGAAACATCCCTGACAAGCTCCAAGAGATTTAGGATGTTCATCTCCTCAAGGTCACGATTATCATAGGTATAAAAATTGTGTCCAGGCTGGTAAGCACCATGCTAGATCAACTCACACAGCCTCCAGCAACGCAGCACTAATGCCATCAGCCTAGGATCTGTAGCCTCCTTTGCACAGCACTTCATACTACCAAGCCGTTGATTGCATGGCCTTACTTGTTTCCATGCCCCCATGGAGAAAGGAAGAAAGAAGCCGCTTACCAAACTCCTTAAAAGATCACTTTCTCATAGCAATGTTGCATATCCACTGCCAACTGTTGCAGGCTCTTGGAACAGGTGAATGCCACTGCATCCAGTTCTGTCCTGAAGCAGAGGCATCAACTTACATGCAGAAGAGCAGAGATGCTTGTTGCTGCCGAGTTCAGTCTAAACTTGCAAACAGAGCTCCCTCCAAAAGCCTCCATTTCCCCCCTCTCACAGAACACAGCAGTTCAGCCACAAGTATGAACAGGCTCATCAAAAGACACTGTCAGTCCAAGAGTAGTTCAGTGACGAATCCCAGAGCCCTGGCATATCCCCCACAACCTCAGCACCTCCTTATGCAACTGCCCAGTCAGTATGCAGAAGAGTCATATGAGACTAGCACAGACGCTGGGAGAGCAGGTTTTACATTATTCCTGCACAAGAAAAAGGAGTAATAGTTAAGCAATGTCTAACTAAGATGCCCTAGTTCTATTTGAGAATCCTTGCACCCTTGACTATAACAACACAAAGAAAACAGCATTCCCTCTATACAGTTTGTTTCAATATCCGCTAATCTCCAGTAGAGAACTCTGCAGGAATTTCTAGGAAAGGTGACAGCAGAACACCACAGTTTCCACAGCTCTGCCCTTGGATAGTTCTTTGTGTGCAGAGAGGGTAAGGCAGGAAAACCTGTTTCCATCTAACACTGGTTGCTGATGCAACCTTCCTCCCCTATATCCTACCCAAGAGCAAAGCTCTTCTGTTCCTGTAGGCTCCTGGGTGGGATCTTCAGAACATCACCACCTTTTTCTTCCAAGCCAGAGTGATGCTACCGGAAAGCTAAAGCTGTCACAACAAGCTTCTAAGTTGCTACTCTTTTCCTAAAACTGAAGGTCACATGCCATTAGGCTCAGCTAGTGCCCTGCAGTAATGCTTCATGTAAAGCAAGGGCACCATGCCTTTGCTCTATTGCACCACCTGAAAGAACTGCAAGACTACAAGTCTCCCTTGTAGTAGCAGGGGATAGAAAAAAGGGACAAGGACCACACCAGGCTATGGTAAAGAGGAACAATGTGTAAGCAATTGTCTCTTACAGTCATCTTCTAACAGAACACTGCAGAGCAGATTCCCCCCCACAAGCTGTATGCGCACTCACTGAGTTCAGCTGCAGCCTGTGCTAAACTTGATGAGAAAGCAATGTCCAACTTTGCCCTGCGATGCTGGCATTTTCTTGCACAAGTTTCAATTCAAACATATAGGCCAACAAGATGCCACCAACACCACTAGGAAAGTGGATTTTTCTGCTTTCAGAAGCCCTTCCTTCTGCTTTTCCCACAGAACCATCACCTTTGGTGACAAGAAACCTTGCCTCAAAGGGAAAAAAAAAGGCTGTGTTTTTTTTAATGGAAGCAGCTTATTATCATCATCCCTGGGACTGCCATTTAGCTATAACAAAAATCTCTGCCTTGGCTCACTTGGCTTTTCTGTACAAAACTCACTTGAAACCACCACACAACCCTACCACTTCTGCTGTTGTTCAAAATACACAGCGAGTTTGTTTCTCTTGTTCCTCCCATTTCTTTGTTCCAATGATTTCAAGGCCATCTACAACAATATCATTCTCAGCACTACCACTAAAAATAACACTTGGTAATTAGAAAGGGATCTTCCCCAGCCACCAAAACCTTTGACAGAACAAGGTGCGTGCACACACAGGACAGAGGGAAAGTTCCGTGTCATGCCCTTCGTTATCACAGAGTAAGCACTGCCCTGTCTCATTACATCCTAGCAAAGATATTTAGTCTTGTTCACCTCACACATCACTCACAGGTGTAATACCTCCTGCAATTTTGAAACACTGGGAGTGAAAACTAGTTCTCTTTTCTTTCTACCTGCCCTTTCCTACAAGTTTTCCAAGAAGCTGGCCGTAGGAACTCAGAACTTCATTTGCTCATCTAGGAATGACAAACATGTCACACCTAAGTGAGTTAGCCCATAATTTCCATCAGGTGTGCTTTCAAACAAAGCTTTAAATACAAGATGCATTTATCACCATTCAGAAGTAAGACTGAAACATCACAGCACACTACAGTAATAAGTTGCCAGTTGGTTTATCTCTGAAATGAGATAGAGCAGGGAGGAAAAATGTCAGAAATAGAAAGTATCAATATTGTTAACTCAAACAGAAGGTTATGTATCCTGGGGGCTCTGAAATGGTACATAAATAAAGACCTAGTGTCATAATGCAAACCTAAAGAAACAAGTACAACACCTCAGTCTACATAAAAGCGTGGTCCTTCATTGTGACATGGAAACAGCAAGGACAAAAAGTAACTCTGATCTCACATTACTGCTAATTAAATTCATATATACCAGGTTTAGATTTTTAAATGAAGTGAACATACTTGAATTCACTAGTGACAAAACGTTCTGAATAACTTAGGCGCAACAGTCATCTCCATTTAAACTTTTCACTTTTAATCCTAAACATATCCCAAGAATACACCTTCTGTTTTTTCCATGCCATACTTGGGGATCAGAAAGGAGATTCTGAAAGATAATGACTTACTTTTTTCCCCCTATTGAGTCCTCACATCAAATATATCGCATCCATGACCTTTCCGCAGAGATTAAGTGTCATTTCATGTACTGAATCTTGCCCTAAAGAGCTACCTGGCCTTCATGAAACACAACACTATCATCCATGAACCAGTCCCAGGTATCATTTACTTCTGGTTATGAGGATCTGTGTTAGCCTGACCTTCTGACTTTGAGCCCAGAGTTCCCAAGACACCCAAAAACCCACTCCATTTATTAAAACAAAACACAAACCCAAGAAAATTGTTTTCTTCTTGTAGACCTAGAAAAGCTATTCCTTGGATTGGGACTCCCTGCACTTCATTACTGATTCATGAAGACCTTACCCCACTAAGTTGCTTTGCAGCCAGAAGCCCCATGTTTTGTCATCTCAAGCACTGTTACAACAAGAGCTTAGATTGCCTGCTAGAATGCTTATGCTCTGCAGTTCTGAAGAAAAAGCTGTATGAACATGGATTTATTTCCGACTACCACAGAAAGTGACTAAATGTGGAAGGGATACTAGGGGTCAGAGGGACGACCAAGGAAACTACAGGCCTGTCAGTCTGACCTCAGTGCCAGGAAAAGTCATGGACAGGTGATCTTGAGTGTTATCATGAAGCACATGCAAGAGAACTGGGTGATCAGGCCCAGTCAACATGGCTTCATGAAAGGCAGGTCTTGCCAAACTAACCTGACCAACCTACGGGCTGAGGGAAAGGCTGTGGATACAGTCTTCTTGGACTTCGGTAAAGCCTTTGTCACAGTTTCTCACAGCATTCTGCTGTGGAAACTGTCAGCCTCTGGCCTGGACAGGCGCACACTCTCATGGGTGGAAAACTGGTTGGATGGCCGGGCCCAGAGAGTGGTGGTAAATGGTGTGAAATCCAGCTGGAGGCCAGTGACAAGCGGGGTTCCCCAGGGCTCAGTGCTGGGTCCAACCCTGTTCAAAGTCTTTATCAATGACCTGGATGAAGGCATCGAGTGCACCCTTAGCAAGTTTGCAGACGACACTAAGCTGGGTGGAAGTGTCGATCTGCTGGAGGGTAGGGAGGCTCTGCAAAGGGATCTGAACAGGCTGGACCGCTGGGCTGAGTCCAATGGCATGAGGTTTAACAAGGCCAAGTGCCGGGTCCGGCACTTGGGGCACAACAACCCTGTGCAGCTACAGACTAGGAGAAGTCTGTCTAGAAAGCTGCCTGGAGGAGAAGGACCTGGGGGTGTTGGTTGACAACCGACTAAACATGAGCCAGCAGTGGCCCAGGTGGCCAAGAAGGCCAATGGCATCTTGGCTTGTATCAGACACGGCGTGACCAGCAGGTTCAGGGAGGTTATTCTCCCTCTGTACTCGGCACTGGTGAGACCACTCCTCGAGTACTGTGTTCAGTTCTGGGCCCCTCACCACAAGAAGGATGTTGAGGCTCTGGAGCGAGTCCAGAGGAGAGCAACGAAGCTGGTGAAGGGGCTGGAGAACAAGTCTTATGAGGAGCAGCTGAGAGAGCTGGGGTTGTTTAGCCTGGAGAAGAGAAGGCTGAGGGGAGACCTCATTGCTCTCTACAACTACCTAAAAGGAAGTTGTGGAGAGGAGGGAGCTGCCCTCTTCTCCCAAGTGACAGGGAACAGGACAAAGGGGAATGGCCTCAAGCTCCACCAGGGGAGGTTTAGGCTGCACATCAGAAGAAAATTTTTCACAGAGAGGGTCATTGGGCACTGGCAGAAGCTGCCCATGGAGGTGGTTGAGTCACCATTCCTGGAGGTGTTTAAAAGACGGGTGGATGAGGTGCTGAGGGACATGGTTTAGTGTTTGATAGGAATGGTTGGACTCTATGATCCTGGGGAATCTTTTCCAATCTAGTGATTCTGTGGGAAACCAGGTGCTGTTCCCTGGAGCAGAAGCAAGCCATTTTACCTCAGGGCCCTGGTTTCCTCCCATCTACAACACATGGCAATGCTCAGCCCTTTTCAGAAATACACGCAGAAGGCTAGAAAGTCTGAAGGCCATTATCAAGACAGCATTCTGGGCTCCACGGCAGGAAGCCAGGCAAGGACAGATCCAGGGGAATTTTTTACTACATTTCACTCCAAACCAAGAAGGCCACAGAAAGTCAGTTGAAGTTACCTCCTGGAGGCAACAGTGGCCATAGGAGGCTTCTATCCATCACATCCAAAGAATGAATCTGCCAGTATTAACAGCTTACCAGCACAGGCAGATCCCCATGCCCGCTGAAGAAAACTTCCACTGCAGACTGAAATAGAAACATGCCCCTTCTGGGAGGATTGAGGCGGGTCAGAGGGTGGAGTTGCAAAGTGCAGTAGCTCTCCTGCAGCAGTCACACCCTCAAGTATTTCGTAACTTTTCCAGCACAGACACCAACAGCATTTGCACATCCGGTTCCAGTGCTAACGGGAATAGAGGCCAGTATCAGGCCAGTTACCTGGGCAAGTGTCTTGGTAGCAGTGTCCCTTTTGCTTCAGACACAGGCCTTTCCAGGGACCAAGCTATCATAGATCTCCAGGAAATCAATCCTGACCTGATGGGACACAAAGCGAGGGCAGAAACCATACACTCCTGCAGGACAACAGGAAGGCATCATTGGGCTTGCTGCCTCAGAGTGCTGTCTAATAGGATATGTGATGCTTTACCTACCTAGCAAAGTCTGCAGCTTCCTAAACATCGTTTAAGGTTTCACAAAACTCCTTTCTAAATAGGACACCCCACTGGGAAGGAGAAGAAAGGAAAAGGAAAGCAAGCTATTCACAACTGACTGGAGTTCCTTCGAAAGGGTTATACAGCCTTAACTACAGCAGATTCAGCTCTCACCCTAGCTCAGCTCATACAGGAAAAGCTTTTTAGTATAAAGAAAGAGAAGCCAGAACCCTAGGTCTTTGCAGATCTGTAGCTAGACTTGTGCTACAAGGCCTAAGCTTTACTTGACCTACTAAAGGAACATAGCAGGAGGATGATACCCATACCCCTGAGCTATCAAAAGCAGTTCCTGAAGTTCTCATACCCAGGAATCTCACTGCAGGGTATAGCTATCCTACTTATAGCTGCTATCCCAAGCAGAGACAGTGATGACAACTTAAATCTCTGTACAGATACAGAAGATGAGAGGATGTTAAACTGAGCAGTTATCAGTGAAAAAGTAGTTGCATCACAGTATGTCTACACTTGCAGCAGAAGGAAACTGCTCCATGGTTATACTGGTTGGTACGCATGAATCAATTCAGCAGCAGAACTCCACCAGGAAATCTAAATACTCTGTGTTTGTCTGGTGTGCTCATTCTCAGAGGCTGCTGAACTAAGCCTTCCTTTCCTCAGGTCAGGTTAAGACAGACAGCAACCTTCAGGCTGAGTCCAAGGATGTTCTGACATTCTGCAATGTCTTCACACACAGTATCTTTGCAGGGAATATTGCCAAAATACAACAGAAGGGCAAGGCAGGACCAACTCTACCCTCCCTCAAATCCCACATTGTTCTCCAAAATGAAACTTGATAGGTTATTAAGTGCTTAGAGGAAGTCTAGCCCTAGCTCAGGACAACTGATGCCAATAAAAAGGAATTTTGACTCTGGCTAGTAAAATGTTGGATGGAAGAAAAATCAGACTGAACCACTCTGTTATTTACAGCACTGCAGACTTCCTGTTTTGATGCAAGTCAGCAAGGTTTTCTGGAAGACCCAGGAGCATAAAGCAGTAGTTAAGGAGGAGAAGTTAGTTACAGAGAAGCTAATGATCTATCTATCTCTGTTAGACTTCAGAACAGAAGGAACTACATCTATGCCTATCCTTTTCTAGCAGTATTTCAAAGACTAATGCACAGGAATATGAAGGAATAAATTAGTGAACCAGAAAGAAAAGCAAGCTACAACCTGTAAGAAAGGAGGCTATCTATGCCTTGGCAGCTTCAGGTACAAGCCTTCTCCACCACTTCCCCGGTCCATCCTTCCTCAAGTGCCACATCAATTTATTCCAACCAAGGTGCTGCAACAGTGGGTACCGAGTACAGAGCCTTTAGGAGGCAGGTGAGCAGAAGTGATTCTGAAAAGTTCAGAACAGAAGTCTTACCTCCACACCAGGTGAACTGCCTGAAAAAGATCACTAGAGACAGCTATTAAAAGGAAAGCTAAACAAATAAGGACAAGTTATTTAGGTTCTAGAAATCTGGTTGTTCTTTTCATAAAAGCTCCTAGAAAACTAAAAAGGATTTTAACATATTACTAAGCTTTAATCAAGTCTCTTGCCAGTTTAATTTTGGAGAATCACGGTGATAGGATAAGACAACGCTGTGGATCAAAACCAGCTATACAAAAGGAAGATGGGGGGGGGGGGGGGGAACAAACCACAGTTATTTTGCATCATAAATGGGGAAACAGGAGAAATAGCAATCCAAGGCCCAGCCCACAGCCCTTCAACCTAAAGGGACTTGTTCCACTAACCTAGCTGGACTCTGATTCATGGAATTTACGCTCTTAAGTTCATTGATTTGCTCCATAATAGTTCTAAGTACAAAACCATCCCCAGAGCATTCCCAGCATGCATCCTGCTATCCTGGCAGAGCTGTGCTTTGTACAGCTATAGCCAACCACCTCCCAGGGAATTTCACTGGTAGAAGAGTGGGGTTTGCTAGCCACACAGCACCCATATAAGGGATTTCTGCCTGCCAGCTCACCTATACCTCTGTCTCAAAGATGAGCTAACATGATATCTGACCATCAGAAACATACACACAGTCAATAATTCCAAGTTTATTTTTAAAGCCATAATTCATAAAGCCATGAGGAAAGAGCTTTGCAAACTAGTGACAAAAGCGACCTTGCAGGCTCTCAATCAGAGCTAGTCATGGTGGACTTAGAAAGATGAGCCTTAAAAACAGCTCTCAAAATACCAACAACATTGCTCTCTGCTTCCCTAAAAGCAGCTCGACAGCAGAACCTGGTGCTGCACACCTTCCTTCCCAGCCTCTGGACCAACTACCAAGAAAGATCATTCACTTAAAAGCATAAAACTTCACAGAGCTGAGTAGACACAAGCAGCAGGCAGCCTGGCTTCCAGCAGCTGCTTCTGAACCCAGGAGCTCCCATCAAGCTCCCTTATACATGCTGCACTGAGCGGGGATCAAGCCAGCACCACGCACTTTAGACTCACTGCTTAGCCCACCACAGTGTTCACACTCTCACAATTCAAAAGTTTCAAGGAATGAGTAGCGGGAATTTTTGTCACCAAAAGGATGCATGATTTATATTAGCGTGATGTGCATATCCTGACGATAACCAAGGTACAGCTACAGACCAACTTGTCTAAGACACAAAATGCTCTGCACAGCTGGTAATAGACTTGACAGAAACACATTTTCAAGACACCTGGGTGCACACTAGCAAGCAGGCTGCTACGCCAGTGTTTGTTTCATTCTTCTCTCCACAAACCATTCCCACAAAATGCTGATTAGAACAACGGCTGTTTGGCTGATAGATCCAGGAGAAGCTCTTCTATCTACTCTGACCTCCTACTCTCTTCTCAGCTCACCTGCCTACACATCTGTCATAATATGCACATCAACTACAGCAAGGTGTACTTGGTCACAGCCTTGGACCAGCTTCTGCTTGTCCATGTCACGATAGCATCTCTCTCATGGTAAAGCAGGTCACCAGGAGGCCTTGAACCCTGAGAGAGGCCTCTTTAAATTATGCCTCCACATCAGAGTAACAAGAGCCTTTTCCCCCCAGGGTACCCTAAGGCTGTGTTATAACTGAGCCTAAGAAGGCAATTTCACCATCCAATAGACCGTGGTTTTGATAGACCACAGCAGACATTTAGGACCTGCTTTTAATATCTGCCTTCCAAGAGCTCACTGAACAGGAGTTCTGTTAATATTTCCAAACAACCAGCACTCGCATGCCACCTCAACACAGCTCTCAGAGCAGGCTGGAACAAACCTCAGCTCCACCACAAGGACTTGTGCTGGATGAGGCAGGCACTCAGCACCCTCTAGCTACCTTGCATATGGCTGACTGACAAATGCCATGGTGTCTCCTCAGACCAGGTGTCCTCTCATTACCTACTAGCAGGGATAGTGCTGGAGTTGTCATCTAATCAAGATTTGGAATTCATATTCTGGTTTACACCATCGTGGGGAAAATTAGCTCAGCTCAGACACATGAGACAATGGTGTGATTGATGCAGAGGGTGTTTATTTAGGCAGGCAGCTAGGGAAGAGTCCAGAACAAAGGAACATGCTTCTGTTAGCATCACCTGTCATTCACTTCTCCAGCTTTCACAGCACATGAGGCCTCTGAGTGTGGGAAATGCCACTTCAGGCACCTGCTTGAATCCAGCACACCAAAACACAGTGCCTCAAGAGTTTCCTTACCTTCTCCAATACCTTGTATTCCCCTTCTAGACGTTCAGGGGACAGGACTCCAGGTTCTCAGAACCTCTCTGGTGAAATAATCACAGAAAAATCACGGAAGAGAAACTGCCAAGAAACATTCTCCAAACCCTCTGTTTAAGGGTGAAGAGGGCTTCTTCTAAGCCAGTGAAACCCCCGTGCTCCAGGACTGTGGCTCCTCCACCGTGCCAGGCTTCACCTACACAGGTGACATTCCACAAATAAGGACAACACCAAAGCAGAAAAAGCAGCGGACCCCACCACTCCAGTGATC
Source organism: Phaenicophaeus curvirostris (assembly GCF_032191515.1). Taxonomy (NCBI): domain Eukaryota; kingdom Metazoa; phylum Chordata; class Aves; order Cuculiformes; family Cuculidae; genus Phaenicophaeus; species Phaenicophaeus curvirostris. Next base: position 57,756,578 of record NC_091396.1, on the reverse strand, counting down.
CCTGTCAGCACCAGTTCTTCCACAAGCAAGCAAGAAAGGCATCATCATGAACTACCAGTTAACATAAGCCAGAGAAATATGCCTTTATAGAAGGAGCACTGGACAGTCTAGGCAACCTTCCAATCCCTCATCACTCCATTACAGGCAGAGAGAAAGAATTAAACTTTGAGACATGTCAACACTGCTCATCAGGCACAGCAGAGGTCTAGTACAATAGAGTCTAACCCAAACGCACATTTATTTGCTATATATTTCTCTTCCTTCCAAGCAGCCTGAAAGGGAAATGTGTAAATTTAGCTTCTGCCTTCCCTGCTAGAGGCATTTTCCTCTCCCCTCGCAGTGCACAAATGCAGACTCCTCCCCGAGATAGCCAGACAAGTCAAGCACTGGCTGCACCTGCTTTTGCTTTGCAGTAAAGATAGAGCAAGCACACTGTCTCCACAAGGAATTCACAGTGGAATAGTTAATGCACCTTAGTTAGCCTGCAGCTAGAAACACTTTTGAATTTTGGAAGACAGATTACAAAGGAAAATTTCCTCCTGTTTTACCTTCAGAACTTTAATTAGTCTGCTGTAGTCAGACCAGACTTCAGATGCATCAATTTTCTGTTAACAAGACAGACCACTAACACTGATACCTCCTCTCCCCATCTTACTTGTCACCAAATCAGACAAGGGGGATTCCAGCCTTGCTACATGAAGCACCCACCCTGTTCAGGCTACTGGTTTCTTGTCTAACATTTTGAGATAAGATTCAGCTTTCTGCTCAAGGTCACACTGGAAGTCAAGCAATGAGTTTCCTATGGTGAGACACCTGCCACAGCCTATGCCAAGCGGAAATGACTCTCACATGTCAAGATTTTAGGTGACTTTGCTCAATGAAACCAAGCTCTTTTTAGATTCTTCTCCCCACCATGACCTCTTACCATCAGATGTTAGTGCTCTTTACTGCAGGGCAAAGTAACCTAAACCAAGCTTACTTTCCCTTATTAGAAGAAGCCTTGCCTGTTTCACCATTTGAAAAATCAACTGGAGGATGCTTTTTCAGAACAAGGTTTTAAGCCACTGGGCCAAAAGAGGTATGGAAGGAGAAGGAATGTCACCACATAATCTGTATACCAGCCTGGCTCACCTCCCAACTGGTTTCTCATTTATTCAATTCCAGCTTCCATTGTGCAAAGACAGCTGACCCAGCTGGCCACTGAGTAAGAAACAAGAACTTGATGAAGGCATAGCTACAGAGAACACAAATGCAGAGCAGAGGTGCCAGTTACTCATCTTAGTACCTGAATTACCTGTGCACTGGAAGTCCTGCCGTAAATGGGAACAATGGCTACTTTCCCTGCAACACAGGGATGTTCCAAGCTCCTCTATGTGAAGGGAAGTACCAAACGCCATGTAGGCAATAGCATTCATTTTTCCCAATCCCAGGACAAGTTTGTGTACTCTCAACAGTCAAATGACTGAAAGATGGGAACAAGTTATTTTTCTTCCCCTGCTGCTGCCCACCTTCTCTTATCACTACACATCTAAATGCTGGAAGGAACCTATCAGCCAGCTTCACAAGCCATCCCCAGCAGTCAGATATACCCCAGAGAGCTCTTCAGAGGCTAACTGTAAATCCTAGTGTCCTTTGTGTGGCCACAACCAAAGAATGTTTACCTGTGGCTATTTGGAGGCAGTGTTCACACCATCCCCAACATTAGCCCACATTCCTGCTCCACTCAGCTATAGTTGGAGATAGTTCACTACAATGCAAATTAAATAGTCACTTAAACATCTGCTTTGACAAGATGATCTTTGTCACCCTACAGCTGTGTGACCCAGACACATCTGTGAAACAAGAGGGTGGTCACAGTACCGTGATCCAAGCATGACAAGGATCTCACACCTGTCTAACAGCAGGCACTTTGTGCTGGTACTGTTATCACTGACAGGGTCCTGGGCATGTTTAGCAAAATTCACCACCCAAGTAACTGCATGCTACATCCAGCAATGACAGCCCAACAGCAGAGGGTCCTGTTCTGAATACGCTGCATGGGAACAGCACACTAGTGACTACAATATTGCTTGTTTTTCAGAGGGTGGAGGCTGAGCTCTTGCATGGCACAAGGAGAAGGAACCGGCATGACCCAGAAGATCCGAATTGGACAAGGCCTGTCCCAGTCTCAGGGAAGTCTAGGAATGCAGGTAATAAACAGCATTTCCACCACTGAAAGAGATACGGTGCTTTGTGCAGCTCAGGGATGAAACAAGGAGTCTGCAAAGAAGAGAGGTTAGAGGTAGAAAGTCATAAGGGCCCCTCAACCTAAGTATTTAGCAAAGAATTTATGAGCAGTAAAACACAGATGGAGGAAGGAGACCTGTACCGTAAAACTCAAGCCTGAACATAAGTAACAAGACTTGAGAAGATCCACTCAGAGACAAACTCAGAGTCTAGACCCTGCAAAGCACGTCGCACGATTTTACTCAGCAGAATATTGTGCCAAGAGCCAGCCTGCATGGTGACTTACAGCATTTGGCTCTTCTGCACCTGGCTCAGGCACATTCTCCAGAGCCAGCAGTTCACTTGGCTCACTCGCACTTCCAGCAGCCTACAGGCCAGCATAAGGTAATCACACACGATGCCCCCGTGCCCCAACAGCAGTACAAAGGGACACTGCCCTGCTTGAGAGGACAGGCAGGATAACCTGCCTTTGGTAAAATATACCAACAGTACAACTGAAATGCTCACTTGTGAAGCCCACACACCTTTACTGCAGGTTATGGCAAGCAAGTCATTAGGCCCATAAGTGACCAAGTTTCACCAAGCCCAGCACGGCCAAATAAACAGTATGCTGTGGGGACATCATACTTAGCTGATGGTCACAGGAAATCACAAGTGACAGCAACAATAGCAAGTGCCTAACTCAACTTACATTCCACTCTAAGTCCTCAGTTTCTGAGCAAACTGCTTTTGGGTAGAACAAAAGTCACAGCAAAGTGTTTCAGCTGAATGGCCTGAATAGCTGCAGGACTGGGACAGGGAATGTGAGGAAAGAAAGCCACAGCCCTCCTTCCCTGGGAGGAGGGAAAGGAAGGACAGGCTTGCTCTGGTTCTCCTATCACCAGGCAAGCTGCATATTTGCCCAGGTTGCCAGAGCAGTACTGAGCCATGTAAGTCATTCCCTAACACAGACAAGAACAGCTGCTGTAGGCTGAAGCAGCAGCTCACCTCAATGTGGATGTGTCAGGCCTTCAGATACAGCAGCCTGTGGCTACTGAGACACTGTCACAAATACAGCTTCCCTTCCACCACCCCTCCTCCACCAGCCTGGTGGTCTCCTGATCCCAGGAAATCAAGTCATGACTATATTCTCCAAGGTACACGAAGGGTGGATTTGCACTCACCTGAATGGGCAACTATACATTTAATCTATCAAATGATAAAACAACAGAAAGAGTAGTCAAACTTCTAAAGAGGATAGTAACAGCATGAGATTTTTTTTCTTTTAAATTAATGTTTTCCCCACTGCCACTTTTCAGCCCTTTGTGGTTGGTTCTCTTCCTCTCCTCCCCCCCATTCAAAACTCAGTTTCCAGCTCTGCTGACCTCACAAGCGCTTCTCCCCTCATTCTTGGGTCTTCACTGATTTCTCTCTCCTTACAGTTGCCCTCCAAGACTAGAGTCTTGCCAAAATGCAGAAGATAAAACACATTCTTGTTGTCAAGTCTGTTTGTCCTTTTAACATATGGCACACAGAGCTTTGTTTCATCTTAAACTCGAAGCAACAAAGTTTAGCAGTCAGCTCTCATTACGGTATTAGAGAAGCTCAAATTTAAGGCTCATTAAAAAATAGCGTATTTAAAATTCTATATAGATTCAAGAACACTGAGAGCTACTTTAAGAAAAAAAAATCAAAGGCAACAGAAAGGCACGAGTTTCACACAGCCTGGAAGCAATTCTGCCATTTGTTTTAAGCTTTCTAGTAATATAACACAGCCTTTGAGTTAACATTTCATTTCAAACCACTTTAAAAATATATGATTGCTCTGTGATTGTTCTGCTTTCGTGGACATTTGCATTGCACAAAGTCTGGATACATATGATCTCTAGTCAGTGCTCACTGATTCCCTAAAACAAAGGGCAAAAATCCAAGGGCAGCAAAAGATTATTCTAATTACTTTTACACTACTGATGACAAGCAGATACTTACTCCCTGCTGCATAATCCTCATGTGCCAGGTACTGTACAACTCACCAGGACATTCTCTTCCAAACTTGCTTAAAATAAGCTTTTGTATGTTGACCATACCCTCCACCAAGTGGGCACAATAATTATCACCCAAACAAGGAGAAAATTACACATAATAGAATGGTTCCACTGAAATTTATTGCAACTGTCATTCCTAAAACTTCCACGTGCTTTCTGATAACATCCCCATCTCTATTTACACCAGATGCACAGAGATTGACAAGATACACCTCTGTCAAGGAAACTTCACAGGTGAGCCTTACCCAAGTCTTGACTATAGCTTCACTTAGTCAGGAAGGAGAAGTTGAGTTGGAATGATTATGCCCAGAAAGATACGGAAAAATGGATTTCTTTTGAAGGCAGCATCCCATATCAAATCCATTTCCACCTAGAGAACAGCTACTTAGAACATTTTGTTCAAACTGAAAAATTTCCAGCCCTTTGATTACAAAGGCAACCTGCCAAGTGAAAGTATAAAATTAGCACATTAGTGCAGTAGTGTCTTCCTCAGCCTGAAGACAGCTTCAGTGCCTCAATTGTGTGCCATAGTTTGACGGGGGTAAAACTGAACTAAGACTGACTAGATTCATTCTTTCCTATTCCAGAGACTCAGAATCACTTCAACGGCAGTGAAGTGCAAATATCAAGCCAAATTACATCCACTGATGAAAAGAGCAAGAACCAAATAACGAGAGTATGAAGGTAACCCTGGCACACAAGGAGAGCCCCACTGCAACACCAGCAAACCCCCCAGTAAGCAAGCAAGCACTACCCAACCATTTTATCCCTTCCTACTGTGGGGTGTAATGCAGCACACATGTTGCCCACTATGGCTTACAAGCACCAAGTCCCTTTTTCAAACCCTGGCTGTAACTGCTGCTAACTTTAGCAATTTAAGTTATTTGTAAAATGCACCATCAAAAAAAAGTTAAATAGAACCCGTTTCCTTTTATTCTCATGTTTGATAAACATTTCAGTAGGCATCTATCCAACTTAAGCAAGCTCTGAGTGTGCACCTGCTCCATCCAAGCTTTGTCCCAGCTCTGGCAGCATGAATTAAATCCACTGCCTTTATTTATATAGGCACTATACAGTCACTGGAAAGGTTTCTCCTACCCATCTCTTTCAGAGACCTCACATTAAATCTCCTCCCACCCCCTCCCCAGAAGACATTGAAATCATTTTGCAAGCGAAGCTACTGCGCCTAGTAGTTTCCTTCTCTTGAGCTGAAAACAAAAGGACACACTGCTGCTTGGGAGGTATTGCTCTGGGAAACACAGCAGCCGCTGCAGAGCAAACGGTAACCAGACAGGGCAGCACTGCACCAAACTGCGCTGGAGACGGTTGGTTTAAAGAGGAGACCAGTAGCTGCTCCCAAAGCCTCTCTGCAAGGGCTCAGGTAAGAGGATATGAAAGAAGGCATCTTTCCAGCAAGTTTCAGAGCCATAAGGACTGCTTCCAAGCCAAATTTCCCTGACAGATAAATTATTTATTTTTTTATGACCTTTAAAAAATATTCTTATGAGGGGTTTGAGAAGTTCTGTCTTCAGTCATCCCCCATCCTCCAAAATAACTTCAGCACGATGGGTACAATAAAGGACATCAATTTGCCTAATATAACTACTCACACAGATGCTTTAAACAGCTTAAACATTTATAAAGGTCCTCTCAATCTACATCCATCCTTTTGAACCAGTAGAAGCCAGTCTCTGTCAGACAAAAGTCCTGCCCACCTCTGCTCCTGGACCAGCATGCAGATGTTCCTCAGTCACTAGCTGCACCAAAGCAAACTGCAGCACCTCTCAATTCCAAACATCTTAGTTTCTGCTCCAACAGCAGTAGTAATTTTTCACCCAAACTCACAAATACACGCCTAGATACCCTTGCCAATTTTCAGACCATCGGCAGGATGGCTAGATTTGCACCTGCCCTATCATCGGACCTGCAAGTGGACAACAGCTTGCTGTTTGCACCTGAAGTTGCCCAAGAAAAGACAATCATCTTAAGAACAAAGAGGACTGAAAACCCACTCAAAATGTGGAAGTAGCTAAAGCAAAATGCATCTATTTCCCAGAGATCAGCCCAACTTCTCAGAGGCACTACGCACAGGAGGAAACAATTTGCCAAGCAACCCAGATCTTGGGCTGAAAGCCAGAGGACAGCTCTCAAAAAAAAAATCTTTCCTCTGCCACCAAGTTCCCACCAGCAAGACTCTCCTCCAAGTTATTTAATACTTGTATAAAACCTAAGAGGAGAAAAGAAGCGATGAGATTGTCAGATGAAATCCAGCTGTACCCTCCTGGCTCCCCTCAGCACCACCCAACTCAGCACACCCAACAATGAGCCCAAGTCTACAGCGAACAGAGAAGAGGAAAAGCACTTGAGAGCACTTGCCAGTCCTCATTGCTTGTAGATTTGAGTTAGCCAGGAACCCTGAGGTCTGCTTTATTCACAGAAGAGGAGAGAAGACCTCTCTCCTCTTCTCTCCAAACTTGTAGAGTAGGCTTCAGAGCTACTCATTGCATCTCAGCCTCAGTGCCCAGCAGGCAGAGGTCAGCTGGAGGCTCCAGCCAAGCGTCCAGCCCATCCCCAGGGCAGCCCTGGCCGCAGGAGGGATCAGCTTTTCCACCTTTTTCACACACCTGTTTGCTTACAGCAGCAACAGTTCACGAGAAGCGTGACATGACCGGCAAAAAACAGAGATGCTCTACTGGGCTCGAGGGGGGGAGAGTTTTTGCTCCAACAAGAGCAAGCAGCACCTCAAGGCTTCCACAAGAGAACAAGGCAAGGCAAAATTTTTTCAGCGATGCAAAAAAGCCTTCAGAAAGGAGCTTGAAAAGGTGAAAACATCACTGCTGTTTAAATGCTTGAGAAGCAGGCAAACACCATAACCACAGAGGCATTCAAGTTGTAAAATAGGTCAAGGGGCTGTGTCCTGCTACGCTGTCCCCTCTTTTAGAGCAAAATTATATCAAAGTAAAAATCATGATCATTTTCTTCTGGCCTCAGATGGAACTCGGGAGAAAAACAACCATGTAGCTTAGGCACAGAGATGGTGTCTCCTGGAGTGACAAAGCACAGGGAAAAAGCACAGGGGGTCTGGAGCCCAGAGAAGAGGACAGAAACCCAAGCAGGGCTGGGTTTGTGAGAGGGTGGGCAGACACAGGATCTAGAAGCTGTACATGAATTGTAACGAAAGTGGGAGAACCACAAATAGCAACTTAGGAAACAAAAAAAAGAGGGCTGAGGCATATTAAAGGAAAGCAATCTTTTCTTATAATAGTTCACTACAAAAACATTTGGGGCAAGCCAGGCATGCCTTTTTTTCCCCTCAGAAGTAGGTAGTTTCTGGAAGGACAAGCAAGGACAAATGTAGGTTGTTAGGGTGGTCGGAGGGGAAAGGGATAGCAGTGAGCCAAGGTGCAGAGGGAAAACAACTTCAAAGCAGTTGCTGTGGGAGGTTAAATTAGGTAAGAGTGTACTTTGCTAAGAAAGAAAAAGAGCAGGTGGTAATTGGGAGCATCTCTATAAATGGCCTTATTCCAACAAGAATGACAGCTACAGTACAGCAAATGTTTATAAAATAAAAAGGATCCATTTAAACCAGTGGCCAGTGGGTAACCAATCACTGCGGTGACACAGAAAGCCGATAGCTGCAGAGACAAAGGCGTGCTGGAGCTCAGCCTGCAAGAAGCGCATGAGGCCCATCCCTCCCTAAGAGTCTGGGTCTCCAGTCCCCTTCAGGCCCCTATAATTTGCCACACATCCTTTGTCAGGCATCAACAACAAAAATAATATGAAAGGAATGGGCTGCCCTTATTTCTTGAACAAGAAGTGCCAAAACACAAGCTTGGGACAAAGCAACTTACCACTAAAAGATTGCCCAAGTTAAGAGGCCTACACCAGCTCATCCAGTGTATGCCAGCATCTATACTAACCACGTGCAAAAGCATTGTAAGTTTTGAAGGTGTTTACCTTGCCTTAGTCATAATTTTAAGTTTTTACAGCTGGGATTTAGAAGTGATCTTGTGATATTTTAAGCCAGTGACCTTTGTTTGCAAAGCGTATGTCACTTTCAGCAGTATCTATTTTAATGCAGGCTACAGCTTTTAGACTATACGAGCAGCGCAGTGTTCACACTGGATGGCACACGGCTTTACTTCACAGCACTTTGGTTTTAAGATAAGGTTGCATCGAAACCTACCTGATGAAACTCATGCTCACCCAGCCACCACATACTCGTTAGTGAGATGCATAAGAGGGCTTCCTCCAAGGCTGCCTGGTGTCAGGGGACCATTTTGGGGCTGTTTTCTTTCTGTCAGCCTAAAGACTCAAAATTTGGGGTGAGCAGAGTCGTCTTCCCCACAGAAGAGGTACTATATCAGAACAGGGGTCTGTTGTTGTTAAGACTACTTAATCCACACATAGAGCTGGGTCTGCCTAGCAACAAGTTGGGAGTTTTAAACTTGTATCATCCTACTTGTGTTCCCATGGCTACTGTCATGAACAGCATGGTGGCAGCTGCACAAATCAGCTCAAAGGTCCCAGGAGGGACATCTTTAAGATTCCCAGACAGAAAACAATACCTAGAAAGTACAAGTGCTACACCTGTTATGCCTGCCTTTACAACCTCTCCACCCCTCAACCCTAGAACGCACCCAAAGCAGCCCCCTCATCAGGATGGGGAGATGCCAGCCAGGGGAATATACGCATGCGCCAGTATCTACAGATCATTTGTGCTGTTCAGCACAAAAAAACCCTTGGATTACAGATGCAGCAATTCTAGCTTCACATGCAGCTGTTAGCAACCTAAATGCAGAACTATATAGAAATCCAGCCAACAGTGCCTGCTACACAAGGTGGCCAGCTCTCAATACAAAGCAGGGAGGAGGTGAAGAATCCTCCCTCTACTCCCATTCACATATAGCCAAGACTCAAACCGATGTAATTGATGAGAACAGACGGACAAGAGAACCACCAAAGAGGGCAAAGGAAGTCAGAGAGAAGAGAAAATTCCACATTTCAACGCAAGCTGCAAGTAAAAAGCTGCTTCAAAAGCAATGCTGTTATATAAACCAGACCTTCCCAGTCCTGCCGCTTCAGTTCCTCAAGAGGGGAGGCCATTTCCTACTTCGGAGAGGCTTTTCTTAGCTTTTCTGCATCTCCAATCCCCCTGTGGAACTCAGAGCCCTCCGCGCCCTCTCCAGTGACTCTCACCAGGGACCAGTTTAGAGGGGAGGGCAGGCACTGTGCCCCTGGGTGCAAACCTTGTTTATACATATTCCGCAGGGATTTCTGAGGCCAGAAGCCACAACTTTTAATTAAACATTTGTTACGTTCTGCTTTCATACTACAGTTATAACATTCGGAAGCACACCAATTCAAGGTCACTAATACATTAAATAATTATATTCTAATACCCAACTTTCAAATCAAAGTCCTTATATGAACTAAACCCCAACTTGATAAGACATCAAGCCACCTAAAAGTATATGCATGCATTATCATCACGGGCTATCACCGACGGCTACAGGCAGCAGAATTGAAAAGCTGAAACAGATAGCCACGTGGTTAGACTCCTCTAATTAGACAGCTAGAAGCCGTAGGCACTCCAATTCTTATTTGTGAAATCCATTCAGGTGAAAAGCACAGATAAAAGGGAGGTAGCAAAGAAGGCAAAATAACTTTAGGGACAAAAACTCACCACCTTATCCTCCTGCCCCTAGTGGAGCAGGGAAATATTTTTCGAGAGATCTACATAGTTACACACATTCAGAGTACATATGAGACCCTGTTGATGTTCCCTAGAGGTACCTGCACGACAGAAGGACAAGGCTGAAGAGGGAAGCATAGACTAGAATTTCCTCCCAAGAGGGGATTTTTGCAATTTTATCACACTGCTGCAGCCTCCTCCCCCCAGAGAGGCAACATTTACCAATACTTCTTTTATGAAGTTCAAAGAGCAAGCTGCTGCATAGAACTGAATTTTTGACAATACTTGGAAGGTCAGGTTAAACACACTTGTTTAGTCTCCAAACCTTACATGACAAGTGAAGCACGCTTATTGAGTTTGACCTACAATACTTAAAGGCAGTCACATCACAATCAGTTGCATTTCAAAACAAATAGCAAAAGGAGCACAAAAGCAGGCCAATTCTAGAATATACTGGAGAAACTTTCACTGCCTTCACTAAGGCTGAGCACATCCTCTTGCACTTTCAAAAAGTACAAAGTCAAAATTTTCATATGGAACTATACATTGTACTATACGGAACCACAGATTGTAAAGTTTAAAGAAAGAGACACCTAATCTAACAAGCCTTACAAAAGCATTTCTCAAAACTAAGTTTAGTTTACAAATAAACTCTGTATTTTCAAGAACTGAATCTCAAACTGTTCTTTCAAGTTTCAAGACTGAAGAATGTGGGATTGTTCATCTTGTTATACTCTCAAGCCAAAGCCTCAAAACACAAGGGCACCCAGTGCGGAAAGGGGTACAGACTTCTTAGGAAGGGAGCTCAGTCTTACTAATTACCCCAAAGTTTTCTTTTTGATTTGGTCTCTAGATCCAATCAGCCATATCTCAAAATCTTACCTTACACTAGGAATAGGTCAGGCAAGCCTTGGCCACGACCAGAAATTGTTATACCTGAGGGAACCATGGACTGGCATCAATCACGAGTTTCTAAGGAGCCAGTTACTTCAGATTCACCTGCCTAGCAAATATTAAAGATAATGTATATTAAAGTTACAAAAGTTAAAAAAGAAAACA